>NC_090927.1:440457161-440760192 GCF_040938575.1 Ambystoma mexicanum | reverse complement strand
CAAATGGATAGACAATTTACGTGTGCACAGAATTCAACCCCACACCAAGAACCCACAAACCAAAACCCCACAGCTGTCCTCTCCGGGGTGGAGTATACTCTTTTACTTCTCATGATTAACTGCACCCGCTGCGTCACCTGACGTGTGAAACGCCTCTCTCCAGGAGACTTAACCAGCTAATACACCTTCAGCAATCTAGGATAGCTCTATGTTCCACTCCTAGGAATACCACACATATATATATTAACAGTCCAAGCCTATTGAGTCTTTAGTCTCTGCTTATCATTGGAACCCTTTGCCACGCAACCCGAACCCTTCTTAAACATAGAAAAGGGACTTTTATCTCAGCTCAGGTCCCTACCTCCATGCACCTGCTACCACAACTTCACTACCAATATTGATCACAGTTTACACCTCCCTTTTCCCCAATACATGGAACCCACCCATATGACACAATGCTTTTTATGTGGACCACTACATACGTTCTGCATTCCTTGACGCTGCTCGGCCACTGGCTCCCTGTCAACCGCTCGTCTCACCCCTCTGGACATCGTGGTCTCCTTGCCGACTGCAGGCAGGATCTATTCTCAAGACGGCGCCCGACGGCCTATCTCCGGTTGCGCTGTCCGGTTATCTCCCAATTCCCGCAAGGGTCCTGTAGTCTTCTGGGTCCGACAGCTAAGGAGGAAGCTTGTGGCTGGGCTGATGTCACAAACGGTCTCAGCAGCTCCTTCAACTTGTTAGGGGTGTACCCCCAGGCAGGCTGAGCCGTGCTAGGAACCCGCAGATGCCAAACTTACGGAAGGCCTAACTCCTTCCTCTGCCCAAAAGAATGCAAGGTCCACACAAGTAGCAATGTGCAACTGAGGTTTATTACAACCAGCAAACCACGGGGATCACATGCGCGATGGGAAGTCCAGGGACATCTCGCCGTACTCAGGCTAGCAGGCTAGTTTTTACGAAATGTGATGTCATAATTTGCCTCACATTCTAGGCCCTTCTCCAAAACCTAACTCCACTCCAGATAGTTTGCTGAGTGGTAGTTCCCATATAAGAGCCTATAGAGAAGTTTTGATTGATTGATTATTTATTTGTATAGCGCCTATACACAATGTGTTTCAAAGCGCTTCAAGGAGGGAGGGAACATGGGAGAAACAAATTTCATTCTTACAAGTCCTTGAAACAATTCAGAATGTGAAAAATAACTATCGTACTAGGCCTGGAGACATTTCTGATAGTGCAAGTGCTGAAACATTTATGGAGGAGAGGGGGATGGAAATAACATGAGAACAAAAAAGCAGTAACATTAATGCATGATGACAATTGATGTAGTGCAAGTGAAAAACAAGAGGAAGGGGAGGATGGACAGACAGGCTGCTATCAAAGGTCAAGGGACACATGATAGGAGTAAGTGTCAATGGCATGAGGGACAGAAAGAGGGGGGAAAAGGGGAGAGGGATGATAGAGGGGGGGACAAGACATGCAGCCATCAAGCATGTCTAAGCAAGAATATGAGGTAGCAGGGTGCAGAGAGGGAGAGAGACCACACCAAAGGAAAAACAGGGGAGAGAGGGCAAGAGGGTCGTAAAGACAAATAACAGGGGAGGAGCATGGGATATGGAAGGGTAGGAGAAGAAAAGGAAGAGAGGAGGAGAGGGGGCAAGGGGACAATTCAGTTGGTGAGCGGGGGTGAGGGGAGTAACACGGAGCATGGAGGGGGGACAGGGTAGCAACACGGAGCATGGAGGGCGGGGGTGGGGGGACAGGGGAGCAACACAGAGCATGGAGGGGGAGACAGGGTAGCAACACGGGGCATGGAGGGGGGTGGGGGGACAGGGGAACATCGGAGCATGGAGGGGGGAGGGGGGACAGTGGAACATCGGAGACACAAAGGGGAAACAACGGAGCATGGAGGGGGTGGGGGAACAGGGGGGCAACATGGAGCATGGAGGGGGGACAGGGTAGCAACACGGAGCATGGGGGGTGGGGGAACAGGGGAGCAACACGGAGCATGGAGTGGGGACAGGGTAGCAACACGGAGCATGGAGGGGGGGAACAGGGGAGCAACACAGGCGCATGGAGGGGGGTGGGGTGACAGGGGACCATCGGAGACACAAGGGGAAACAACGGAACATGAGGGGTGGGGGGAAGGGCCGCAACACGGAAAAACGAAGGAGCAAAGAGGAGGGACAAGGGGAGGAAATACGGAGCAGGAAAAATTAAAAGGGAGGGACTCACCAGAAAAACGAACAGGGAAACAAACAGGGCCTTAGAAGGCAGGCCTTGGGAAGGCCGGCCGGCGTCCACCTGCCGGCGTCGGGATTGGCCCTTAAGTGGAACACAAAGGCCAATCACAGTGCAGCAGGAGCTGTGGTCGGTAGGGACAGCAGACAAAGAAGAAAGCAGCCACCATCTTGGAAGGTGGATTCAAACACATGGCTCCAATGAAGCTGAGCACTACAAACACTGCAAACAAAGCAAATAATGTGGTGCGCACTCACCAGGCTGGGTGAAAAGAGCTAGGAAGAGCGCGGAATGCACACAATCATATTTAAAAAGTTTGTGAGTCTCGTGTGCATGGGACTCCATGTGGAGCATGCCAGGGTCCATTAGGCAGCATTTCTCTTCCAAGTCAGGCGCAGCCTCATGCTGGAGGTGAAGTCTCCATGGGAAGGGGAGAAGCAGGTCCGTAGGTGGTAGAAGAATAGATGGAATGGAGTTGTATTATTAGACAAGGCTGCGTCAGGTATTAGTCTTGGATCATCCCCGAAAACTGATACTAACTATTTGTTACAGTATGCGGACCGCGTGATTGGTCAGTGACCCCAGCTACCCACCCTTAGGGCCATGATTATTGATTGGCAGAGCCGCGGGCTGCCAAGCCTGGGACAACCTTAGTTCCCAGCCCGCTAGACACCTGTTCATGGTGCATGTACAACTATGTGTTGGTGATGTGCAACAATGTGTCTGAGGCATAACTGTGTGGAAACTATAACTGCCATGTGAGCGCTTTGTTTCCCAGCGCAGAACTGTAGCTTGAGTGTAACAACTTTGTTACGACCATTGTCTGATCCGTGAGATGGTTGGCTCTTCACAGCCACCGATTCTTGGCTCCTCATCAGCTCGGCCGGATCACGTGCTTGGAGACCACGTTTGTGAGTACAGGAGCTCTGAATTATTCTGTATTTGTCGGACAGCAAGCCTTTCCTGCAGCTGGTGTCACTTTGGTTCAGGGTGACGAATGTCATTTGCAACATTGCGACCTTGGCAGTGGCTTTGTTACCGCCGCAGTGGTTCTGCTTGCACCGCATTCTGTGAGGCTTGAGGTTTCTTTAAGACAATCGTGGTCTACTAGATTTTCCTACGCCAGGGTCTGACTTCTACTATATGCGTCTTCCATAGTGTCCATAGGTTAGTGTGTCATGGCTGTCAGGTCCCCCAGCACTCCTGCCATACCATGGAGTTATTTGCATGTAAGCATCTGCAAGCATTTTTACAAGCCCTTCTTGCGTTCCTGCGTGGCTGCGGCAAGCCTAGTGGCAAAATAATAAATGTGCAGACAGTATTTATACGTCATTGTCCTCTAACTGATAGAGCTGTAAACATAAATCGTATGTAAAGCGCTTTGGATAAAGGCACTATATAAATAACACATCATTATCATTATCATTACATGTATTCTTCGTGTAGTTGGGTGTGGAAGTGTCCCACCTGTGCGGATGGCACGCGTGCTTCATGTCTGACGTAGCTATGTTGTCGTGATGTCTCTAATGACTTGAGGCATGGCATCTCTGTGCTTTTGTCAATTCTGTCCATATAGCAGTTCCCAGCTTCTTCTTGTGTATCTTCGTCTACTCTGGGTAGAGTTCGTACTGCTCCAGGGTTGTAGGGATTTCTGAGAGGGTATCCTTCGTGGAGTTGTCTATTGTAGGAGCAGTGGGAATTGATGCTAGCTCATATGATCGGCGGCCATATTGCCTTTGGTGCTTCTTCCGGTTGGAGGGTCTTTCGGGACGGAAGGCATATTCCGATCTTCCCTCTTCAACCCTCTTCCACTCCTCAGGCTGCATTGCCTTGCCACATCAAAGTTACTTTCTTCCATGGCTGCTTTAAACTGAGTCGGGACAACATTCTCCAAACTGACTCTTATGTGGGAGTCTGTGACTAGAATGAAGACACAATTAAAATCAAAGTGCCTCATTATTAGTATGGCGGTGCAGGAAAGAATGGTGGTAAAGCACCACTGCATTAACACTACATTACTGCACCACCTTACGTCAGGTTGGTGGTGAGGTGGAGGATTTTTCTCCAGCCACTTTACCACCAAAAATCACCAAATTCAGTGGAATTACTGCATGCGAAATTATGGCTAGCAGTAATTCCGCCAAAATTCCCATGGAGTCCCATGGACTCCAAAAAATTGGGATTTATACCGCCTTCCGCAACTTGTAATCTGGCAGTAAATGCACCGGACCAAGTGGCGCTAACAGTAATTCTATTTGGCAGCAATGTGGCAGATTTACCACCGAATACTGCCAAACTTGTAATGAGGCCCATAAGTGTTAATCGTTTTCTCCTCCTGCAATCAACACAATGCACCCTCCCTCTCATGTTCTTCTTCCTGATGGTGGTGCTGTATACAGCTGCAATTCTAAGAGCCGCTTAGAATTGCATACCTCTAGCAGCAGCCCATCCATAGTTCCATACAACCTGACTGGAGAATGTACTGTAAGTGTGCAGAAGGAGGAGATTGACACACACGTGGCATGGTGATTGCTAAATACTTTTATTAGTCAAGAAAATAAAGAGAACCCCTAACTATACTTTGATTAGTCAAGAAAATAAAGAGAAAACCTAACGTTCCCTATCGCTAAGGGCCTTCCCTGCCTCAACTAAAACACTAAGGGTTCTGTCAGAATGTCTGTGTAATGCACCTAAACTACACTAGAGATAAGATAGACCTACTTGGTCCAGAAGAATGACTCCTTTTCTCTGGACTGGGGGTACAATTTTACTTCCAGGTTTTTTGTTTCTTCTAAGGGGAATGACTCCCTTCTCGGGTCAAAATTGTCCTCCAACACAAAAGGCAAAGTTCCAGCACTTCTCTCTTCAAGGCACACTGCTTATCTTTTAAGATTTCGAATCGGATAGTCTTTTCAGCTTTGCTGATCAGGAGAAGGACTCTTTTCTCCTGGTATATGGATTCTACAGTTCAACACAACCAGGGGGAATTACCTCCTTCCCCTGGTCCTGGTTACCAGAAGAATGATTTCCTTCTCCTGGTATCTTGACTTCAGAGTTTGCCACAACCAGGGGGAATGATTCCCTTCCTCTGGCATCTCTTTCACTTTGGTTTCACAGTTCAACACCACCAGGAGGAATGACTCCCTTCCCCTGGCCTCTTTTTCACTTCGGGCTTTACAGTTCAACACCACCAGGGGGAATGACTCCATTTCCCATGGCCTCTCTTTCACTTTGCTTTCACAGTTCAACACTTTCATCTTTTCACTTTGAGGGTCCCGGACCCAGGCTTCCCCGTCTCCAGACTTGGGCAGACTTGGGCCATTCCTTTGCCAAGTACTAACAGGAGAAAGATGATTTGTACTCCTCTGCTCTTGTGGGGGTGGTACACAGACCCGTATTTGTCTGCTGCTTTTATCTGGCAGACCTGGTTCACTTTTCTGCCGGGTTCTCTGATGAAGATGACTTGTAAGGATTTTGTTTTGTGGGTGCGGGTCCCAGAACTGTATTACTCTTCTTCATTGTATTTGGGTACTTTGAGCCCTTTTCTCCCAAGTGCTGCCATGAGGAAGATGACTCATGTTGTTTTCTTGTTCCTGTGTCCTCGACCCTGGCCTGGTGGTCAGTGGCTTTATCCGACCACCAGCCAAAGGGAGATTCCCTCCAATCTTCACAATTCTCTCTTCAGGGTCCCAGACCCTGTTTGCCCCTTTCCGGGTTTGTGTGTGTAACTTGCACAACTTCTCGTTGGGGCCCAGACCCTTCTTGGCCTCTTCCTAGGCCCCACAACCCTTTTGGCATATGGACTGGCCCCACTATCCTCCCTACATCCCAGCCAGTCCGACGGTTGCCCCCGTTAACTTTAGGGACTCCTTTGCACAGCAGTGGCTCTTCTGGGGCCTGGAGTTGGCCGTTTGTCCTCCTCCACGATCGTCTGCTTCTATGACCCATGACTACCGGCAATGTAAGTATGGCTCTGGGACCCCTCAGTCCACCTTCATATGGAGCCTTTACCTCTGTCTGGCCTTACAGTCAAAGGACCGACCGTCATTCGGTCGAGGAGAGCCATCTTCTGTAACTCGCCGGCCTCTTCTGCTCTCTGGTCTTCACCTTCTCTCATCTCCCGGGCCTCACAGTTTATACACTTGCTGTTGCTCAGGGGCTGGCTTGATAGCCAGCTTGACAACATAGTAAGTCCTTCTTTTGTTTTTATCTTAATCAGACAAAGAAGACTAGACTGTTCATTCAAGTTCTCAGCATTGCTCTACCTTGTTCCACACCTTCTCCTCGTCCCAGTACTTGTTAAGTAGGTTTCCCTTGGGTAGTCCCTGCCCTTCCTGGTCTCAGTAGTAAGTATGCTTTCGGGTTTACAGACATACATAGAAGTATGCAATATGGAGTTGGGTTCCAGGGGATAGGAAGGTGTATAGGGTGTGTGTGGAGGGTTATCATGCTGCATTCTCCCACAATGTTCTTCTTTGTGCCCAGTGGGGAGGTCTCTGCCCATGAGATCCTCTCACTGAATATCATCCCCAGCTGGACTATCGGCTAGCAGCCTCACCACCCTGGTCTCAGGGGAAGGGGATCCCCCTCCGTGAGAAGTGACAACATCTCGGGATCCATCACAGTACATTCTCCATAGCCAAGTATTTTAGTACTGTGGTTTGACCACAGCAGAACCAACATTAATTGAGACTGATCTCTATAACTCTAAACATGAATTTATGGTATTCTATACAAAAATAACATACTATCAGGCCGATTCATGGAATAATTAGCGCGGCGCAAGTGGGCAAAAACGTGCGAATCGCAGTGGAATAGCGAAAATCGCAGTGCAATTGCGAAAATCGCACGAAAAGCAGCGCACGTCGATTCATGGAAGGCCGTGCGTGAGAAAACCAGCGGATGTGCGATAAAAAAGTGCGCGGCGCACGTTGGCGCACAGGCCATCTAACAGCGTGCGCCAGGTCACAGCGAAAATCGCACAGGCCACAGCGAAATTCGCACATAGCGCGGCGCACGCAACAAAAGTAGGCGGAACACGGGCGTAACACTCGGAATGGGGAACAACTTGCCAAAACGTGGGCGTCACGGGGGAAGTACAGGGCACAAGTGCGCGGAACGCCCACACGCTCGCCTACAACACGTATTCATGGAATAGAATAGGGCAAAAAAGCGCACGCTCAAACCAGCGCACAGGCACAAACACGACCGCCACAAGAAAGCAGGCGGTAGCGTCTCTGCGGCTGTAAGAAATGTGCGCCAAAAGGTGCGCCAACAAATAGCACCTATATACTGCCATGATGAATGTCCCATACTGTGGCCCTCCAGGAAAAATGACGTGCAAAGGGGTACCCACAAACACGGACACCCGCTGACAAAAAATACGTGTGCGTGTATACCGGGGTGCGCGGGAAGTCTAACACGCGATTTCAGCAGGGTACGTGCATCACAGGGGTTCGCGTGAAGTTATTCACGCGATCGGGCCTGGGGGAGCAGGCTATGTGTATTTCAGGGGTTCGCGTGAAGTTTCACACGCGATCGGGTCTGGGGGAGCGGGCTACGTGTATTACAGGGGTTCGCGTGAAGTTCCTCACGCGATCGGGCCTGGGGGAGCGTGCTACGTGTATTTCAGGGGTTCGCGTGAAGTTTCACACGCGATCGGGCCTGGGGGAGCGGGCTACGTGTATTACAGGGGTTCGCGTGAAGTTCCTCACGCGATCGGGCCTGGGGTAGCGGGCTACGTGTATTACAGGGGTTCGCGTGAAGTTCCTCACGCGATCGGGCCTGGGGTAGCGGGCTACGTGTATTACAGGGGTTCGCGTGAAGTTCCTCACGCGATCGGGCCTGGGGGAGCGGGCTACGTGTATTCCAGGGGTGCGCGTGAAGTTCCACACGCGAATAGCCTGGGCGCGTGTATTTCAGGGGTGCGCGGGAAGTTCCACATGCGAATAGCCTGGGGGCGCGTGTATTGCAGGGGTGTGCGTGAAGTTCCACACGCGAATAGCCTGGGCGCGTGTATTTCAGGGGTGCGCGGGAAGTTCCACACGCGAATAGCCTGGGCGTGTGTATTTCAGGGGTGCGCGGGAAGTTCCACACGCGAATAGCCTGGGCGCGTGTATTTCAGGGGTGCGCGGGAAGTTCCACACGCGAATAGCCTGGGCGTGTGTATTTCAGGGGTGCGCGGGAAGTTCCACACGCGAATAGCCTGGGGGCGCGTGTATTTCAGGGGTGCGCGGGAAGTTCCACACGCGAATAGCCTGGGCGCGTGTATTTCAGGGGTGCGCGGGAAGTTCCACACGCGAATAGCCTGGGCGCGTGTATTTCAGGGGTGCGCGGGAAGTTCCACACGCGAATAGCCTGGGCGCGTGTATTTCAGGGGTGCACGGGAAGTTCCACATGCGAATAGCCTGGGGGCGCGTGTATTCCAGGGGTGTGCGTGAAGTTCCACACGCGAATAGCCTGGGCGCGTGTATTTCAGGGGTGTGCGGGAAGTTCCACATGCGAATAGCCTGGGCGTGTGTATTTCAGGGGTGCGCGGGAAGTTCCACATGCGAATAGCCTGGGCGCGTGTATTTCAGGGGTGCGCGGGAAGTTCCACACGCGAATAGCCTGGGCGCGTGTATTTCAGGGGTGCGCGGAAAGTTCCACACGCGAATAGCCTGGGCGCGTGTATTTCAGGGGTGCGCGGGAAGTTCCACACGCCAATAGCCTGGGCGTGTGTATTTCAGGGGTGCGCGGGAAGTTCCACACGCGAATAGCCTGGGGGCGCGTGTATTTCAGGGGTGCGCGGGAAGTTCCACATGCGAATAGCCTGGGCGCGTGTATTTCAGGGGTGCGCGGGAAGTTCCACACGCGAATAGCCTGGGCGCGTGTATTTCAGGGGTGCGCGGGAAGTTCCACACGCGAATAGCCTGGGCGCGTGTATTTCAGGGGTGCACGGGAAGTTCCACACGCGAATAGCCTGGGCGCGTGTATTTCAGGGGTGCGCGGGAAGTTCCACACGCGAATAGCCTGGGCGCGTGTATGTCAGGGGTGCGCGGGAAGTTCCACACGCGAATAGCCTGGGCGCGTGTATTTCAGGGGTGCGCGGGAAGTTCCACACGCGAATAGCCTGGGGGCGCATGTATTTCAGGGGTGCGCGGGAAGTTCCACACGCGAATAGCCTGGGCGCGTGTATTTCAGAGGTGCGCGGGAAGTTCCACATGTGATTTGACAGTGTGGGTCCTCCCAGGTGTACCCTGTACACCCTCCACGGCCCCTGCAGGCAGCCCACACCACAGGGGACTACCCTGCATCCCTGGTCATGTCCCGCAGGCAGCCCACCCACCATGGGCATGCCCCCCAGCAAAGGCACATGTCTCCTTGAACTAATGAACACCAACTCATGTCCCCTTGCACCCCCACCCCCCAGCACTGTGGGGCACCTGCCAGCAGGCCCCCACCCATGTCCAACTCATGTCCCCCACCACCCCCACCCCCCAGCACTGTGGGGCACCTGCCAGCAGGCCCCCACCCATGTCCAACTCATGTCTCCCACCACCCCACCCCCAGCCACCAGGGGCACCCTCCACCAGGCCCCCACTCATGTCTCCCACCACCCCCACCCCCCAGCCACCAGGAGCACCCTCCACCAGGCCCCCACTCATGTCACCCACCACCCCCACACCCCAGCCACCAGGGGCACCCTCCACCAGGCCCCCACTCATGTCACCCACCACCCCCACCACCCCCACCCCCCAGCCACCAGGGGCAGCCTCCACCAGGCCCCCACTCATGTCACCCACCACCCCCACCCCCCAGCCACCAGGGGCACCCTCCACCAGGCCCCCACTCATGTCTCCCACCACCCCCAAACCCCAGCAGTGCAGGGTCACCCTCCACCAGGCCCCCACTCATGTCTCCCACCACCCCCACCCCCCAGCCACCAGGGGCACCCTCCACCAGGCCCCCACTCATGTCTCCCACCACCCCCAAACCCCAGCAGTGCAGGGGCAGCCTCCACCAGGCCCCCACTCATGTCACCCACCACCCCCACCCCCGAGCCACCAGGGGCAGCCTCCACCAGGCCCCCACTCATGTCTCCCACCACCCCCACCCCCCAGCCACCAGGGGCACCCTCCACCAGGCCCCCACTCATGTCTCCCATCACCCCCACACCCCAGCAGTGCAGGGTCACCCTCCACCAGGCCCCCACTCATGTCTCCCACCACCCCCACCCCCCAGCCACCAGGGGCACCCTCCACCAGGCCCCCACTCATGTCTTCCACCACCCCCACACCCCAGCAGTGCAGGGTCACCCTCCACCAGGCCCCCACTCATGTCTCCCACCACCCCCACCCCCCAGCCACCAGGGGCACCCTCCACCAGGCCCCCACTCATGTCTCCCACCACCCCCAAACCCCAGCAGTGCAGGGGCAGCCTCCACCAGGCCCCCACTCATGTCACCCACCACCCCCCAGCCACCAGGGGCAGCCTCCACCAGGCCCCCACTCATGTCTCCCACCACCCCCACCCCCCAGCCACCAGGGGCACCCTCCACCAGGCCCCCACTCATGTCTCCCATCACCCCCACACCCCAGCAGTGCAGGGTCACCCTCCACCAGGCCCCCACTCATGTCTCCCACCACCCCCACCCCCCAGCCACCAGGGGCACCCTCCACCAGGCCCCCACTCATGTCTCCCATCACCCCCACACCCCAGCAGTGCAGGGTCACCCTCCACCAGGCCCCCACTCATGTCTCCCACCACCCCCACCCCCCAGCAACCAGGGGCACCCTCCACCAGGCCCCCACTCATGTCTCCCACCACCCCCAAACCCCAGCAGTGCAGGGGCAGCCTCCACCAGGCCCCCACTCATGTCACCCACCACCCCCACCCCCCAGCCACCAGGGGCAGCCTCCACCAGGCCCCCACTCATGTCTCCCACCACCCCCACCCCTTAGCCACCAGGGGCACCCTCCACCAGGCCCCCACTCATGTCTCCCACCACCCCCAAACCCCAGCAGTGCAGGGGCAGCCTCCACCAGGCCCCCACTCATGTCACCCACCACCCCCACCCCCCAGCCACCAGGGGCAGCCTCCACCAGGCCCCCACTCATGTCACCCACCACCCCCACCCCCCAGCCACCAGGGGCACCCTCCACCAGGCCCCCACCCATGTCTCCCACCACCCCCACCCCCCCAGCACTGTGGGGCACCTGCCAGCAGGCCCCCACCCATGTCCAATCCATGCCCCCCTGCACCTGGGTCCCAACATTCCCCAATCATGTCCGTAATGCCCATCCTCCCCTGCCAAAAGGCCCAACCAACTATCACACCCACCCACATATCAAAGGCAATTACATGTTACACCCCCAATTTAAATAATGCAATTGAACACATGTCTGTCACACACAATGGCTGCAAGTGAATGACAAAACACCCAACATGACATGCCTGAAAGCAATGAGATGATACGACACATTGAAGAATAAAAAAAAATATGTATTGAACAGCAAGTAGAATGGAAATGAAATAGAAAAAACACAAAGCAAATCAAACAAAACAAGATGAATGTCCAAGAAAATAATCTGAAAAATTAAAATAAGCCAATGAAGAACCATGAAGAAGATCATCCTGGGTCCATGAGCCCAACCAAATTAAACCTAACTATGACTACTAACTAAAAACTGAACTATATACAAAAAAGTGGTGCATTGTCCAATCGCAACCAAAAAAAAATCTAAAAAACAAAGGAAACCTAACCCTAACTATACAACTATATACAAAGGCAGCGGGCTATTCGGACGGCTCACTGGTTGTTGTCATGGGCCAGGGCATCATCGAACTCCTGGTCAATGGCTTGGAGGCGGGCATGTTCCCTGGCCCCGAGGTCCCGCAGGGATAACGCAGTGTCAAGCTCAAACTCCCTGCGAAGACCCTCGAGGCACTCAGCCCGCCTCAGCGCCCTCTGCATGGAGTCCTCCGCCCTGACCATCGTGAGCCGTTCCTCCTCTGCCCGCTGCCGCTCCGCACCTATCCGCTGGCACAACCGCTCCCACACGGAAGCCACTCCCATTCCAGGGTTCTCCTGCCCTCCGGCCGATGCCTGCACCCCTGATGTTGATGGCCCCGAGCCATGATGCCTCCCACGTTGAGCCTGCTGCTGCCTCCGACGCAACTGCCTGTGCCAGCACGACGGCATCCAGGCTGATGGAAACCACCGACGCCGTCGTGCACGTGCCCTGCCCGATGATGCCGTCACATCCTCCATCTGCTGGGGTCCAGTTGCTGTGGTGTCCACCCCTGCTGGATCTCTGACTCCCGACTGTGGCAGGGATGGGATCCCCACCGAGCTGGCTGCATTGGTCGGGGCAGGTCCACAGGGGGCCCTGCTGGCATCTGGGCTGGAAGACGGCAAGGAGAACGACTGGTGGATAGCCTGCACAGAGGAGGAGAGGGCCGCCACATTGGCCAACACATGCAGGAAACCCCCGAACATGGCCGATCCCAATTGGGCCACGTCGGCACGGTGCACTTCGTGATGACGTGCGTGCTCCTCCCGGGAAGCACGCACGGCATCACGAATCACAGCCGTGCGCATTGCGACCCCAATCAGGACCTTCTCCGCACGGCCAGGGGTTCCCACGTCCGCAGGTGGAGGGGAGTCAGGTGACATGGACATCCCCTCTACCTGCGGACAGGCCTGGGACGGGGCATCCCTGCTGGTGCATGGTGGTGCACTCACAGGGTCAGGGACAGCGACATGCACAGGCCCCTCCACGGTGACCTGTGCTGCCTCCTGCCCCTGGCCCTGGACTGCACCACTTGCACCAGCAGGGATGCCCCCACCAGGCCCCATGTGTGCCCCAGTGGCGGCCTCCTCCTCCTCTGTGCAAACCACCAACCTGGATGGCTCCTCACCGTCTCCCACCGTAGCAGGCCCCTGTGGGGGCTCACCCACCCCTTTTGCTGCAGCCGTGGGGGCATCCCCGCCGCCTTGCTCCACAGCGCCGTCTCCGCCCTCTTCTTCACTAGCCGCTGCGTAGAGGGAGACAAAGAACACAAGCATCAGGGCACTGTACAATGGTCCCCTAGACAGGAAGCAATAGCAGATGAGCACCACTGTCAAAGTACACTTCCATCATGTCCCTCCACAACACATGGGTCAGTCCAGGCAAAACACACACAGTAACAGGCATGGTGCATGCCATGGACATTTCCATGCATGTCCAATGGACTCTTGAAACATTCAATGATATGTAACTCACATGCATCATGGCTCATGCCTATCACATGCACACACTTCACCTCAGTCACATCCATCTGGCCCCAAACACACCAAACACAGCGGATACAAGGGTAATTTGGCTGCTTTACTGAATCTGTGCATTGTCACACACATGTGTCATGCATCCATGGCATGCACAAGTCACAGACACGCAGGTCAGGCACACAGACATGGCTACCATATATGTACCTGGCATCAGCACCCATCCCTCACCCCCACCCATGTCCAGGTACAGAGACTGGCATGCTCTCATGTTCAAAATCTGCATAGGGCTCCCCATGCGGCATTTCAACACATGCAACAACCATGTGCATCACACATCACTGGTCGCACATGCATTACCATGATGTCCCTGCACACATACATGCATACATGGCCTATGGCACACATACAGGCAAGTATCATAGAACCAGCACACCACAACATGCCCTGTCTCACACAGTAATGCATGGACACTTACCGGTCAACTCCAGACGGGCCTCCCTCTCAAGGATCTGGGCGTGGAGCGCTGGGCGTACGCGTTCCAGGACCCTCATCTGGATGGAACTCATGTGGCCCCGGCCCCCCTCCACGAGGCGCCGGGCCTTCACAAGGGTCCTGGACCTCAAGTCCTCCCAGCGCTTCTTGATCTTCAGGACGTCGCGGGTTGCCACCCCCTCCGCGTTGATGGCAACCACACAGTCGGCCCAGATCCTCTGCCGTCCTTCCTTGCTGGCGCGGGACGATCCAAAGAGGGCATCATACTGCCCCAGGACATGCTCCACCAGGACACCAACTTCGGTGACAGTGAAGCTGGTGCCCCTCTGCCCCTCTGGCCTGGGGTTGCCACTGCTGCCAGATGTGGAAGTGCCCGACATGGCAACCCCAGAGGCAGGTGTGGGTGGGCAACTGGGTCCTGGGGCTGGGCTGTGGAGCGATGTAATCCCAGTCGGGAGTCTTCAGTTCCAGCAGGGGTGGACACAGCAACTGGACCCCTGCAGATGGCTGATGTGCAGGCACCAAATGGCAGGGCACGGTGGCAGCAGGGAGGAAGGCAGGCAGCAGCAGATGGCACGTGGGAGGCTGCTCGGGGCACTGGGGGGCAGTAACTCGGCCTTCTGGGCAGGAGCGTGGTCTTCCGTGTGTTTTCGCGTGGCCAGCTTGATACGGAGTGATTTGGCACGTGAAAATCCTGCACGTCAGCGTGAAATCCGAGGAAAGGCCCTTAGCGCGTAAGCGCGTCAGCACGCATACGCGATTCCATTGGACCAGAGTCCCTCAGCGCGTAAGCGCGTCTGTGACGTGACCCGCACGGGTGTTCCCCACTCAGCACGTGATGACGGGGCACACGTGGAGATACTGCACGTCAGAGTGTCATCGCGTGTAATTGGACAAAAGTGCGCGTACACGCGATTGGCCTATGTACGTGTATTTAATGGGTGCACGGGCACTTACACACGCAAGTACGTCAGCGAACCTGTATCCCGTGGTGCGTGTGAATTTCCACACGCTATTGGACTGGGAACTGGATTCCAGGGGTGCGCGGGTCACACGCTGTATCCCGTGGTGCGTGTGAATTTCCACACGCTATTGGACTGGGAACTGGATTCCAGGGGTGCGCGGGTCACACGCTGTATCCCGTGGTGTGTGTGAATTTCCACATGCTATTGGACTGGGAACTGGATTCCAGGGGTGCGCGGGTCACACGCTGTATCCCGTGGTGCGTGTGAATTTCCACACGCTATTGGACTGGGAACTGGATTCCAGGGGTGCGCAGGTCACACGCTGTATCCCGTGGTGCGTGTGAATTTCCACACGCTATTGGACTGGGAACTGGATTCCAGGGGTGCGCGGGTCACACGCTGTATCCCGTGGTGCGTGTGAATTTCCACACGCTATTGGACTGGGAACTGGATTCCAGGGGTGCGCGAGTCACACGCTCGCCTAGAACACGCTCAAAGCATAAATTTGCAGACTTTAACAATAACAAGCTCAGACGCCAGGATGAACATACCGTTCCTAGCAGCAGTGGCAGTGGGCTACCAAAGGAGGAGGAGGAGGATAGTCAGGGCCAGAATATTCACACCCAGAACCAGCCTTTTCGGGATGCCTGATGACCAGGTGTATGGGAGGTACAGGTTTCCACCACACATTATACTGGACCTGGTGAGTGAGTGGGAGGATGACCTCACATCACCCACCCTGTGCTCCCAAGCACTCAGCCCCCTGGAGAAGGTCCTCAATGTACTGCACTTCTTAGCCACTGGATCATTTCAGCGGACAAGTGCCATAGTGGGTGGGGTGTCACAGGCCACCCAGTCACGCTGCCTACACCAGGTCTTGAACATCATCACTGCACGCCCATCAGTCCGCAGGCACATATACCTGCCCAGAACACCTGCAGAAAGGCATGCTGCCGCCCTGGATTTTTACGCTGTGGCACGATTCCCCAAAGTGCTAGGTGCCATCGACTGCACCCATGTGGCTCTACGTCCCCCCAGGGCATCTGAGCACATCTATAGGAACCGCAAGCACTGACATTCCATCAACGTGCAGGTAGCATGTAATGCCAAGGGAATCATCACCTCAGTATATGCCAACTATCCCGGCTCCACCCACGACAGCTTCATTTACCGAATGTCCACCATAAGCCGGGACCTAGAAGCTGGGCGGCATGGCGATACATGGCTGCTTGGTGAGTATGTATGCCACTGCACATGCATGCATGTTGGATACTGAGCAAGGTCACAACCCCACCAATGATACCAATCACCACCTCCACAGGGGACAGTGCCTACCCTCTCAGCCCCCACATGATGACGCCAATTCGGAACCCCACCACGCCACCCCAGGTAAGATATAACACAGCCCACATTACAACCAGGGGCATAGTGGAGCGCACATTCGGAGTGCTAAAGTCACGCTTTCGCTCCCTTGACCGTTCTGGCGGGCAGCTGTTATACGCTCCCCCAGTAGTGTGCAGGATCATAGTGGCAGCATGTGTCCTGCACAACGTTGCAACACGCCGGGGCCTGGCCGTGGACATGGTGGTGGCCCCACATCCCCAACCACATGCACAGCCGCTGCGCATGGGAGGGGAAAGGGCACGGGGGGAGGCAGCCCGTACACAGCTAGTGGCTAATTACTTCACATAGAAATCACACCCCTGTGGAGTGCACATTGCCCTGGCACATTTCATCTGACAATCAATGATGACTCAACCTGACACTGATCCTGAATGTCTGGAGAATGAACCGGGAATACCATGTCAGCCTGAGATTGTTCACCTGGAAGTGTCACAATGTGTGCATCCCTACCCACACAGACACCACCAATGCAGTTTTGTGAAGTTACACATTGAAGCAGCTAAAATGAATACTCACTTGCAAAATGCAACAAGAGGACAGTGCCATGTCAGCCAACCCAACCCCAGCACCGCCACACGACACACCGTGCCATGTCATGCTAATTGCAGGTAAACAAAGTAATCCCCACAACATGACATCAGTCTCACTATGTACAGTGGCACTATTAGAAACCTGCAACACCTGAAATGCTCACAGCAATGCCGGACCAACAACATACTTGAGCACGTAGTACCATTAACATGACATCACAAATGTTACATATTAGTAGTCTCACCACCTGGAAATGCCTGCACTCCCACCACTACCAACTGTGCAGTGTTGTCGCCATGTAGAGTTGTAGGTGCACTGCTGCCAACATGGACCCCATCTCCAGACTAGAGGTCCTTGTGTGGACATGAGGAAGGGACCTGCAAATTGGGAGGTAGACACAGAAGAAGAGTTACACATCAATGCAACATGCAGTGTACAACACAACAGCAATATGCACTATGAATGTATACACAGTATTGACTACAGACTGCCCACACAGCTCATGGGAGTCCAACGTCACTGTGTAATTCACTGTCACTTGGGCACACCCTTTGCAAGCCCATGGAAACGGGAAGCAGGAGGGGTGTGTGTGACTCAAACCCAAGCATCTGAACCAAATACATTACAAGCCTGCATGTGCCCAGCCACAATGCAGCGTATGCCCACAGGAACCACGGAAGCCAACAGATCGTCCCAAATAAATTGGGAATAAAAGAAATCAAAATAAAAATAAAAATAAGAAACAATAAAAAATGGCCATTGATGGGCCCGGGGGGGTTGGGGAGGCCACCCAGGAGGTCCGAGGACAGGATGCACACCAGAACCCACCTGCGTGGATCCTGGGAAGATAAAACACCTCCATGGGCTCATGGCCCACACGGCTACCCTATTGTGGGAGTATCACTGCTGTCGCTATTATCACCCTGTGCAGCTGCATCCGGAGGTGGTTGCACTATGGGAGGCAGCCCACGCAAGGCCCTAGTCTGCTCCTCCATGGCTGCAAGCATGCGGGTGTGGTAGGTCTGGTTCTGGAGGATGAGTGTGCGGAGGTCCCCATGCAACAACTCACGGGATGCCCGGACCTCCGCCCTCGTTGCCTGCATCTCAGCTGAGAGCGTACGGGTGAGACGCTCCAGCTGCTGTTCTGTCCTTTGGTGTGTTGAAACCTCAAGCTCAACAAGAGTCGTCCTGAGGTGAAGGAGCTCCTGCCTCAGGGCTTCCCTGTGGCCCTGGGACTCAATGGAGATGGCCTCCTGCAGAGTTGCCAGTGCCGCCCGCCTGTCCCTGTTGGACCCCAACATGTCCTCCCTGTGTGACTGGCAGATGGAGTCGGTTGCCTGCTCTAGTCGCTCCATCAGCCTTTTTGGGGGGACAATGGAAGTGGCCACCCTATCCATGGCCTGAGCCATCATCTCGGATGATGCAGCCTGTTGGGTAGCCATACCGTAAATGGATTGCTCCCATGCGGTATTGCCGGGTGGCGTACGGCCACCACGTCGGCGGGCACCACACCTGTCTGGGGCAAGGCTAACTGCGCCTTGCTGTGCCGGCACTGCCTGAGGCTGCAGGACTGCATTCCCCCTCTGATCTGCTGGCCCAGGAACAGGATCAGATGTCGCGGAGTGTGACCCTGCATCCGTAACCACCGAAGGCGTAGCTGCCAACACTGACATCCCCATGGAGGGTTCTGACCCTGGTGCAGGTGGGTGAGACAGAACAGAATCCCTCCCTGGAACACTCACCTGCGATGGCACGTAGGTCTCATCCGAATCAACACCTGAGTACAGCTCGGGGGAGGTGCAGCCAGAGACACCCCTTGAGAGCACGACCTGCAGCACTTGTGGGTTCTCCCCCACCACCACACCACGTCCCTCACTGGTGGTTGGTCGGCCCTCGGACCCCTCCTGGGTCTGCACCATCTCCACAACCCCAGCAGTATCAGGTGCGTCTTCCCCTGCAAAGACATGAAAACAAAGAAATGGAAACAGGCATTAGCACCATGGCACACATTGAGGGCTGAGAAGCAAGAGAACCAGTACTTGATTGACACATGTCCCACATGACTAAAACCCTCCCATGCATGCACCCTCACTGCGTATGAAGTGCAGGCAAATGGCACACACTGATGACACCAAGATGGAAGATGAACACATTTTCTGCATGCTGCCTGGCAGTGGCATCACACATTGGCCTGTGATTGGCAGGTGAAACACACATGCCATCACACAGATGGCATGTACCATTGCTATTGAGTGAAGATGGAGAGGAGGGCAGCACCTATTCATTCAGTCCAGTTCCCGCATGTAAGTAATTGCTTTTCTAATTCTAACAGGTCAGATTTTTCACCTGGAGCTGCCAGTCTGAAATGGTCCAATTGCACAGGGACATGTGTGTACAAATGATATCCAGGTAACAAAGTCACTCCACTTTACCATACCCATGTCAGACATGTGACTAGTGGACAGCGACATGCCTAGTGAAAGTGGTGGAATGCAAACAAACTGACTGAATGAACAGTGAAAAAGAATCAAATATGTTGTGGCAAGGTGACACTTCAAGGGCAACTGGCGTCCAGTTGGGCTAGATGTCTACTGTTGGCAGAAGGGATACTGCTATGGCCAAATGCGGCTGCGCAGGAAGGATTGCATGAAGCACATGGCTGACCCATACGACTCAGGCGCACACACTCTCACCTGGCACCCGAACAGAAGCCCTCACACACACACCATGTACATGGATGACACACACATGCATGTGCACTCACCGGACAATGCCTCGTAATCAGCCAGATCTCCCACGCCTTGGATTTGTTCCTCCGTGACGTAGGTCCCAGCGACTGACTCATGTGGAGTGAGTTCCATGTCTACTACTGGAGACCCACCTCCAGTCACTAGAGTTGCGGCATGACTTGAGGCCAGCTTACTCTTTGCCCTGCGCTTTAGGTCATTCCAGCGCTTATAGCAATCATTGGCTGTGTGCCTCACGATTCCAAGGGCACTTACGATGTCCGCAACGGTCTGCCAGTGTGCCTGGCGTTGTGCAGGTGTGGTCTTGGATCCTGCAACAATGACCATATCGTTGTCATGTCCGGACACATACTCGACAAGTGCATTCAGTTCGTCATCCGTGAAGCTGGGCTTCCTGGACGGGCCGGACTGTGTAGCCGTGTCTGGGGCATCAGCCTGTGCCGGACGAGCACTCTTCCTCTTCCGTTTGGAAGGTGGTGGTGATCCTGAGTGTCCTGCGCCGCTCTGGACACTAGGGGCAGGAGCCCTGGTGGACTCTGTATCAGGAGTGTGGGATTGCACACTCAGCATGGGAGTTGGTGCAGGCATTGGCTCTAGTGTGATGGTGTCAGGGGGAATGTCAGCAGCATGGACTAGGACCGACACTGTCCTGGCTGGGTGTGTGAGGGCTGGGGTGGATGGAGCCGCAGCTGCCCCTGCAGCCTCTCCGCCCTGCCTCCTTGGTGCAGCAGATGACCTTGCTGCCCCAGATCCACGTGGCATGATGGCATCAACGTGCACCAGCGCACGTGTCGTAGCCCTGCTGACCTGGAAGTCAGCCATGGAGTCAGCCAGGTCTGTTGCCACAATGGGCTGGTCCAACAAGGGCTGAGCATGGATGGTGTCAGCCACATCAGCCTCAATGGGAGGGGGGGGGGGGGGATTATGGGTGCCCGTGACTGGTCCTCCACACATGGGGGGACAGGCTCACCCTGCAAGTTACGACCACGTCCCCTACCGGATCCACCACGGCCACCACTTGTGGCTCTTCCACCTTTGCCACCCTTACGGAATCCTCGCCTCCCAGCCATGGCACTGATGTTAATGTGCGTATGGGAGTGGATGTAGACTATTGTCCTGGGCAATTGGGGGTCAAAGGGGTTGGGTACCAGATGGTAATTGTACCCTAGTGCTCTAGCAAGGCTGAATGTAACTCCTGGGGAAAGATGACGGGTCACGCAACGCACAGGAGGCCCAAAAAAGGGAGATGACGTGCACGCAACCCCTCCTAGACCACGTGTGCAGAAAGAAAAACCTGCACTACGCTGTGGCACCCAGAAACACAAGAATGAACGTATGCGTGTCACACGCAGCCTAGAATGACCTCTGAAGTGGTAGGCTACACACGGGGCAAGCACAGATGTTAGATACGTGCGTGACTCACCGTCTGCCTGGTAAACGAGCGTGTAAAAGGAGCACGTTTGGTTGGCAACACCCCCGCCAAAAGAAGATTTGTCCGCTGTCTGAGGAGACAGGACAACAGTAGAAGGGAACACTGTTTGAGGGAACAGGCCCAGGTAAACCAGTAAAAGAGAAAAAAGAGAAAAAGCTGTCAGAGGTAACAGGGAATACGAACTTGAAACGCCGTGAAGTAAATCGCGTGTGAAACGACAAGAAGTACAGAATTCACCCACTCGCTCTCCACGAAAAGCACGTACAAGGAAAACGTGTTCTACACGTACCTTTTATAAAGGCCCACACGTCCAGCGTCACTTACGCGGCGTGTACGCGCTAGGGCCATTTCCACCTATTACATGCTTTGTCACTTCTGCGTGTAGGGCCATTTCCACCAATCACACGCTTTGTCACTTCTGCGTGTAGGGCCATTTCCACCAATCACACGCTTTGTCACTTCTGCGTGTAGGGCCATTTCCACCAATCACACGCGATTACACTCTGACGTGCAGTCTTTCCACGTGTGCTCTGTCATCACGTGCTGTGTGGGAAACACCTGTGCGGGTCACGTCACAGACGCGCTTACGCGCTGAGGGCCTTTCCTCAGTTTTCACGCTGACGTGCAGGATTTTAACGTACAAAATCACTCCGTACCAAGCTGGCCACGCGTACGCACACGGAATACCACGCTCCTGCCCGGAAGGCCGAACTACTGCCCCCCAGAGCCCGAGCACGCTCCCACCTGCTGCTGCCTGACTGCCTGCTGCCCCTGCACTGCTGGGGGGTGGGGGTGATAGGGGACATGAGTGGGGGCCTGGTGGGGGCAGCCCCTGGTGACTGGGGCGGTGGGGGTGATAGGGGACATGAGTGGGGGCCTGGTGGGGGCTGCCCCTGGTGACTGGGGGGGTGGGGGTGATAGGGGACATGAGTGGGGGCCTGGTGGGGGCTGCCCCTGGTGACTGGGGGGGTGGGGGTGATAGGGGACATGAGTGGGGGCCTGGTGGGGGCTGCCCCTGGTGACTGGGGGGGTGGGGGTGATAGGGGACATAAGTGGGGGCCTGGTGGAGGGTGCCCCTGGATGGTGGGGGGTGGGGGTGGTGGGTGACATGAGCAGGTGTGCAGGGTAGTCCCCTGTTTTGTGGGCTGCCTGCAGGGGCCGTGGAGGGTGTACAGGGAACACCTGTGAGGACCCACCCAGCCTAATCGCGTGTGTAACTTCCCACGCACCCCTGTAATACACGTACCAAGCCAAATCGCGTGTGAGAATTCCCGCGCATACCTGAAATACACGTACCCTGCTGAAGTCGCATGTAAAACTTCCCGCGCACCCCTGAAATGCATGCGCCCAGGCTATTCGCGTGTGGAACTTCCCGCGCACCCCTGAAATACACGCGCCCAGGCTATTCGCGAGTGGGACTTCCCGCGCACCCCTGAAATACACGTAGCACGCTGGGAGATATGAGTGGGGGCCTGGTGGAGGGTGCCCCTGCACTGCTGGGGGGTGGGGTGATAGGGGACATGAGTGGGGGCCTGGTGGAGGGTGCCCCTGCACTGCTGGGGGGTGGGGGTGGTGGGAGACATGAGTGGGGGCCTGGTGGAGGCTGCCCCTGGTGGCTGGGGGATGGGGGTGCAGGGAGACATGAGTGGGGGCCTGGTGGAGGCTGCCCCTGGTGGCTGGGGGTGGGGGTGCAGGGGGACATGAGTGGGGGCCTGGTGGAGGCTGCCCCTGGTGGCTGGGGGATGGGGGTGCAGGGAGACATGAGTGGGGGCCTGGTGGAGGCTGCCCCTGGAGGCTGGTGGGTGGGGGTGGTGGGAGACATGAGTGGGGGCCTGGTGGAGGCTGCCCCTGGTGGCTGGGGGGTGGGGGTGGTGGGAGACATGAGTGGGGGCCTGGTGGAGGCTGCCCCTGGTGGCTGGGGTATGGGGGTGCAGGGAGACATGAGTGGGGGCCTGGTGGAGGCTGCCCCTGGTGGCTGGGGGGTGGGGGTGGTGGGAGACATGAGTGGGGGCCTGGTGGAGGGTGCCCCTGCACTGCTGGGGTTTGGGGGTGGTGGGAGACATGAGTGGGGGCCTGGTGGAGGCTGCCCCTGGTGGCTGGGGGGTGGGGGTGGTGGGAGACATGAGTGGGGGCCTGGTGGAGGGTGCCCCTGCACTGCTGGGGGGTGGGGGTGGGGTGGTAGACATGAGTGGGGGCCTGGTGGAGGCTGCCCCTGGTGGCTGGGGGATGGGGGTGCAGGGAGACATGAGTGGGGGCCTGGTGGAGGCTGCCCCTGGTGGCTGGGGGGTGGGGGTGCAGGGGGACATGGGTGGGGGCCTGGTGGAGGCTGCCCCTGGTGGCTGGGGGGTGGGGGTGGTGGGAGACATGAGTGGGGGCCTGGTGGAGGGTGCCCCTGCACTGCTGGGGGGTGGGGGTGGGGTGGTAGACATGAGTGGGGGCCTGGTGGAGGCTGCCCCTGGTGGCTGGGGGATGGGGGTGCAGGGAGACATGAGTGGGGGCCTGGTGGAGGCTGCCCCTGGTGTCTGGGGGGTGGGGGTGCAGGGGGACATGGGTGGGGGCCTGGTGGAGGCTGCCCCTGGTGGCTGGGGGGCGGTGTGGTGGTAGACATGGGTGGGGGCCTGGTGGAGGCTGCCCCTGGTGGCTGGGGGGTGGGGGTGGTGGTAGACATGGGTGGGGGCCTGGTGGAGGGTGCCCCTGGTGGCTGGGGGTGCAGGGGGACATGAGCAGGTGTGCAGGGTAGTCCCCTGTTTTGTGGGCTGCCTGCAGGGGCCGTGGAGGGTGTACAGGGAACACCTGTGAGGACCCACCCTGCCTAATCGCGTGTGTAACTTCCCACGCACCCCTGTAATACACGTACCCAGCCAAATCGCGTGTGATAATTCCCGCGCACCCCTGTAATACACGTACCTGGCCAAATTGCGTGTGATAATTCCAGCGCACCCCTGTAATACACGTACCCAGCCAAATCGCGTGTAAAACTTCCCGTGTACCCCTGTAATACACCTACCCAGCCAAATCGCGTGTGATAATTCCAGCGCACCCCTGTAATACACGTACCCAGCCAAATCGCGTGTAAAACTTCCCGTGTACCCCTGTAATACACGTACCCAGCCAAATCACGTGTGATAATTCCCGCGCACCCCTGTAATACACGTACCTGGCCAAATCGCGTGTGATAATTCCAGCGCACCCCTGTAATACACGTACCCAGCCAAATCGCTTGTAAAACTTCCCGTGTACCCCTGTAATACACCTACCCAGCCAAATCGCGTGTGATAATTCCCGCGTACCCCTGTAATACACGTGCCCTGGCTAATCGCGTGTAAAACTTCACGCGTACCCCTCTAATACACGTACCCTGGCCAATCGCGTGTTAAACTTCACGCGTACCCCTGTAATACACGTACCCTGGCTAATCGCGTGTAAAACTTCCCGCGTACCCCTGATATGAACGTTACCCGCTTTGTGTTCCTTGTTTGGCAGCCCTGTAAACTGGTCCAGGGTTAGCGCAGCCCTTTGCGATGATTTAGCGATTTTGATGGCTTTTCCTTGCGCGAGGGCGTTCTTGGGGGCGTTACTGGCGCTGCTGCAGGGTCGCTGCGATACTCTGCGCCACGGCTGGTTTGGGAGCCTGAAATCCATGAATACGCTGTGCGCGGAAATCGGTTTTAGCGCACGTGCCTGGCGCAGACAATCGCACACGGACACTCTGCGCCAGCCGCTTGCGTCACTTTTGTGCGAAATTCTATGAATTACCCTGTATATGTGTGTTGAAGTGCCAAGAAGAAAATAATAGGCGCTAATACTGTTATAGAGTTAAAAGATTACAAATCACTATTTGTATGATTAGTTGTCATAAACATATTGCAGCATCTAGCAGATTTATGTGAGAGGTTGCAGCTCTATGAATTCTCTGCTATACCATAATCACAGATTAATGATGATGGAACTCTGCATCCTTGTCAGCAAAAAAGAAAACTGATTAAAATCTTGAAGTGAATCCCACCACCACCACCACAATCAACAGCACACAGAGCAAACAAACAACTCCAACAACAGCAATGACCAATACTGCACATTAACACATCTTATCTGTTGCAATTCTTGATGGCATGGAAGAGGTACAACCTTATGATAAGTCAAAAGGCATTTAGATGTGGCCGAAACGTTACTCAAGAAAATAAATACTGGGAGCACAATGAAATACACTTCGTTTTTGGCACATACAAGGACATCTCAAGAGTATGACCTGGCAAAAGAGATTCCAGCGAATTCTGCTGATGCACTGCAAAATGACAAACAACAGAAACATAGTTAATGTTACTATGACCAAGCTAGTTGGACACATTAACACCAACAATAGATTCACTGTTTTCCTCAAATAGGCTTGAGCCTACAAAAATGACCGAAAGAAGATTTTGTAGTGTTATTGCATACAGAAGTGGCCATCTCACATTGTTCTTTGAACTGGCTAAGCAGTTCACAAGAAGAGGACGTGACAAAGATAGTTTTTGATGCCATCAATACCACAGAAAGAGGAACTACAACACTCTGTACATTTGCACAGGAGTCAGATGTTTTCATTTTTGCTATTAGGTATCCTACACTCCCCCAAATCTTGCATTGCGGCTACTTCAAAGCACATTATTTTAATTACAGAGATATTTCTATCACTAGTCTCCTTGAAGTCTTCTGCATTACCTGCATTTCCTTCATTTCACACCACTGACTGCACAGATACATTGCAACAGAACGTTAAACTGTTAAACTGTAAAGCATTCACAAATGTGGGCTTCATCAGGAGTTGGGTGGTATCCTGGCGCTATTTGTGCCGGGATATTGCCCAACGCAATTAGCATTACTGCAACTCGGTCTGGCACAATTTACCCCGGTTCCTGAGTTGCAGTGTGGGGCGGTAAGTCCCCATTCCCATTGGGTCCTTTGGACCCAATGGGTGGTGCAATTGCTGCAGGCGCCAATACCGCCGGTGGTAATAGCATGGAACAATGCTGAGGTAGGGCCATACTCGGGAGTGGGCGGTAAAGGCAGAGGTATTAACATTACTGCAACATTTTCCCGCTCCGCCCAATTCCTGATGAGGGCGCGTGACTGAAGACCGGCATGTGGCAATTAGTTAACTAGAAACACTAGAAAACTATTCTAAACAGGCACTTGATAAGCTGGAAGCATTAATTTGCCAGGTCTACCAGTCCACAATCAGTATTCATAAACTTGCAGAGTCAGGCTGGGCTATGTTTTCTAAGAAGCAGATGAGCTGGCAAGATGCTACTCTATGAGAACTCCTTCATTCCTGAAATGGTCATGATCAATATCAAGATGACCAAAAACAGCCAACAATTCCATCTCCTACTGGATATGGATGATTCTTACACTGTTCTGAACTAAGGAGACTCTGGGGCTCATTATGAACCCGGTGGTAGCCGTGCCGGTAAAAACAGCATGGCTGCCGCCGGAGTCATTTTTATTTCGGCGTCCACCAATGGGGACTTACCGGGGCATTACAGCCCCGGCGGTCCCAGTAATTCCCCATTGCCGGGCGCCGGCAAAAATTACTCCCCATTCCCATTTGAGTTCCATTGGACTCAATGGGAATGGGGAGGACGGATGCACCGGCACTGTGTGCAACAGTGCCGGTGCATCCGTCAAGGTCTGCGAGCGGGTGCCGTTCCGCCCGCCAGGTCAGACCTGGTGGGCGGAAAGGCACCCGCTCGCAGAACTCGGATTATACTGGTCCATTGTTACTGGACCAGCATACTCATAATGAGACCCTCTGACAGCAAAGACAGCAAAGATAATTTAAGACAAGATGATGATGCTAGCACTAAGGCACCTAATAAAGGACCCTATATTAGTCTGTAATCTCAAGGTTAGTAATTTCAATAATTCATTCCAAATAGATAATCATATTTCACAAGTTAAAATAAAGTGGCAATTGCTCAAATGTATTATTTCCCATCGAATATCTAATTAAAAGTACAAAGAGGTTTCATAATATGAATATGCAAATGTTTGAGACAGCATTGACATAAGAGTAAACACTGCTAAAACAGTCTTTGAGGCCTAGAAATATCTTTCAAATAGGGCCTTATACATTAAAATCTGCCCATAAATAAAGGAGATGTTGAAGATTGTATTAACTTCGTTGATGAGCATCTTGATGATGTCATCAATCCTGGACTCAGCTACCTTGGAGTGACACCATGGAAAATATCAATCTATTGGTACTTTTTGATTAAACAAGATAAGCCACATCTTTATGTCACTAAAACTGACTTTAACTTACAAATGCTCTGATACTATGAGACTAATCGGTGCTAGCCACAAGGTTTGTGAGATTTCAAACGTGGCGACATGTTGTGCTGAGGTATATTTAAACACGCATCCAGTGCTTAGTGGGATACATTTTATCTTGAGAGAATCGTCTACACAGTTGCACCTGGATAAACTTTGAGAATGTAAACAATTTAAAAGGAACGCTTTTTTGCGGTCCTATCAAAAAAACAATCCTTTAATGGTATGTCTGCAACCGTGGGCTTCAATCACTGCAGCAGAGGTGACTCTTCACGCCTTTTTGTAGGCGCGACTGTGCTACAAATGCATACTCTCTTTGCAAGATAACCCATTTGGAGCCAGGTCAGGTTCTTCTGGTTGCAGGGATTACATCTTGCTGCAGAGTTCTTGGACACTAGACAGTTGGTATTTCAGCAAACGAATGTCCTGGCAGATTGTGCAATTTAGGGTACATTTTTCTGATTCCTTCAGGCCTGATGCTAAACTCAAAGATCATAGAAGAATGAGGGAGTCATGGGAGCCATGTGTGACTCGCACAATTTGTGCTATTCATTTTGGCTTGACATATGAGATTAGTTGTAAATCAATTCAAAGAGGCTGCTGCCTTGTATTTGGTCTTGAGAATTAGTTTTGTGTTGTTAACTGTTTACTTTTGAGGAGCCGTCTCCACGCTGTTCAGACACCAGCCACTCAGCATGTCTTCTTAATAGACATAAAACATATGCAGTCACAAAGTGGGCTTAGGTCCAAGGACTGTGCCATACCATGTACATTGCAAAAGGGCATTCGTCTTCTCCCCTCATTTGTAATTAGTCTGCGATTGCTTGTAATTCTATGTCAAGACTGGAGGCGAGCATTATGCTTCAACTTATTTGCTTCTCCGCAGTTTCAACAAAAACATAAGAAAACACTGAAAAGGATCCTCTTCATCACTTTTCTTATAAACTACAAATCCCAATGTCTCTGTAGTCCTATCCAGCTCAGTCCCGCTATGACATCTTTCCTGTTCCTGGACTCCTCCTCTTCTTTTACTGCTCTTCAGCAGATAAGTACCATTTTATCACTTCTCCGTCTATTGCACATGGTTGGTTGATTGTTGCACAGAAAAAGGAATAATTGAAGGAGGAAGGGAATAATATATAATATATTTATATATATGCTTATAGTATCTATAGTATCTTGGGTACACGTTTTAAAATATTCATAGAGTATGCAGGTCGCAGCTAACAGCGGCCAGGGATGAGAACACTATTAGAGTAGCACAAGTGCAATTGACAGACCCACGGTTCGGCACGCGAGAAGCTTTCGACTTCGTATATTCTTCGTAGCTTTCGGCACCGAGGAGGGCAAGCCCCGTGTCGCATTACCGGCATGCCCGGTGGCTCGCCCGCCTCGCAGTTCCGATACATCACAGCCCCCACCCTGATGGGGTGGAGTGAAGCATGCGCAAAGTGCTCCGGCCCCCTCCTTCGGAGAGGCAGAGCCAGAGAGCTGCATCGCTGTGACTATCATTTATGTTGTGAACGAACAAAGACAGAGAAGTTTGAATGCCGGGCCCGGCAGTGATTAAAAGGATGAAAGAATAATACCTTAGCACGCAAAACATTCAGCTGCTACTTTAGCCTACGCTGCAAGAGCACACGCAGCAGGCAGAGCAGATCAGCTGATCTGTTAGCTCGGAAGAGCTATGAAGCAGCGTATACCACCTGCAGTACAGAGAGGGGCACCTCTCATTAAGAATTGGCCGCAGACAGCCTAACAGTGAGGAATACGGCTGCAAATGAAACAATAAGCAGATACTGGTTCTAGCCACAAAAGAGAAAAAAAATAAAAGAAAAAAAATAAGAGGTATTAATATATATTACAGAAAAGAGATTATAGCAAAGTGTCTTAGTGAACGTAGCGGTGGGCATGTAGGAGGCACCTGATTCAGGTACCAGGCACACAGCACACAAGATCATGTCTGAATTCGAGTGGAGAGAGACGCACAGCTTCTAGACCTCGCCGCCAGTTTTAAAGAAGTGCTGGGGAGCTTGTTGATAGATGCTGTGGCACAAGGGGTGAAACCCTTACAGGAAAGGCTGCAAACCCTAGAATCCATACTAATCCAGCCCCGAGAGAGCACCAGAGATACAGACAGCACACCCACAGGACCCTTGAAAACAGGGCCAAAGGGGAGTAATTAGACCCACAAGAGGAAATCCTCTACTGACCCCTGGTCGACATTATGGCGTAGAAGATAAGACCTTAGAGGCAGTTGACACCTTTACCAAGCTGAAAGAAGCCTTCATGCAAAGGTCGACAGTGCCAGCCCTCAATGCCCCCTTCCCAGGGGAAGAAAATATGGGCAAGGAGGACCCAGGCTTGGAACAGGAGCCGGCATAAGGTGATCTATCTTCCCATGAGGAGGAAGAGAAAGCAGAGGAAGAGTGGACAAGACCCAGCAGGGGTAAGAAGGACTGCAAGGAGAAACATCTGGATGAAGAGCCAGAGGAGATCATGGATTTGTTTGACCCAGACAGTATCAGGAACCCCAGATCCTCTGAATGGCAGTCTTTCCCCAGAGTAACACAGTACATGGCCCTGAGATTAAGGACCGGTGTTGTGAAACAAAAGATGTTACCGGGAATACTTATGCAATCATTTTTTGACAGTTCGGTCTTATTAAAGATACGCGCATCCGCGGCAAGATATGTTACCGGGGCAAAACACACTTAACACCTATGCTATCCAGAGAGAGTTGGGGGTGAAAATCATAGGCAATACTTTTGTCAAGACATACAGAATCAAAGAACACTCGCTGACAGAAATACAAAAGTCAATAGGCCGGAGCCAGTGTCAAGTGGAACCGGGTTCCTGTTGTCGAGGATCACACAGTCAGACAGTTCAGGATTCAACGTTGCCAGGAGTACTTGGATATTGTCAAATGAGGAAGCAAAAGTTATAAGAGGGAAGGAAGCCAAGGGCAAGCCTTGGAGGAGGAGAAAAAGGATTCACCTTAGTTCATCGAAGCAGAAATAGTACCTTATTCAATGAAGAAGCTGGTGCCACGGCAGTTGTTCCTGGTGGTTTCCTTCAGACCCACTGTTCCTGGAGCTTCGGTCATATAGACGAGAACGAGGATGTCTGGAGAGGTCTGCAGCACTCCGGGATGAGGCCGGCAGCAACGATGGTGAATAAAAGGTGCGCTCCTTTAAAACAGGAGAGGCAGATGGCTATCCGGACCACTACAGCAGGGTGCAGCGATTTCGACCATGAAGAGGATCCTCTGGCTGTGGAAGATGAGCTGGTTGACCCCACCAGGCTCAAGGGAAGAAGACTTCGGACTGGATCTTCTCTGGTCGTCGAAGGATAGATAGCTCAGGACTGCAGCAGGGCTTCACCAGGACGGGGTAGTTGCAGCAGACGTTGTCTTCTCCGCTTCTCTTCAGTTCCTTGCAGTTCCAGTGGTGACTCTCTGACTTCCAGCCCAAGAGTCCTGCCTTTTATGCCAGAATCCCCCATTCACAGAGCCTGGCTGTCAATCACTCAGCAGGGGTGTTGTCCAGCCCGGACAACCACGTCAGCCAATCAATACAAAATGTGACTTGGGTCTTCAAGGAGACCCTGTGCAGGGGCTGACTACACCCCTCCCTCACATTCAGCCCACCTAGACACCCAGGCGCCAGAGGAGGGCTTCTGGTCAGAAGCCCGCCAAAGGTCAGCGAACAAAGGAGGCAAATCTGGTTTGCCGCACAAGGAAAGACCCAAGAAGGATGTTAACAAAAAGAAAGGGCGATTAAACCGAACCGGAGCCGAAATAAAAAGTATTTGGACTAGCAGGTTTAAAGTTCGAGGCTACTAAAATAGCCTAAAACAATACTACGTTATGTAATATAATCGCAGTAGGAAAATTAGGGTAGATACCACTGGCACCAGCCAAGTCTTAATGTTAAGGGAGCGAAACAATGCTCTAAGAGGTACAGATAAAAAAGGGCTAAGAATTAACCCTTTCCAATACGCCATATAAGATGGGGTGTACTGGAACTGTGGTTAAAAGACTATGTAAAGTTAATGGCAAATTTACCCTTTTCTGGGGGACAGTAGTCAGTCTCAATAATGGAGTCGGTAGGAAGTCGAACCGACAACCCTGTGTTACTGCACTGAAGGTGATGTGTAGCACACAAAAGAGGGGGGGCTACTGAAGTTCTGTACTCCAGAGACCACAATCACAAAAACAGCTGAAATACACATGGCAAAACACAGGTAAGAGTGGGGGAAAAGCTCACACTCTTACCAAGTGGAAAAAAAAAACTCCAGACATCCAGCAAAGCTGCTCTGGGACTCACTAGGTGAGGGAAATTAGCCACAGAATGAGAATTCTCACTGACACTCGCCCCCGCCAGACTAAGGGACAGGAGGATTTAATCCATTCCTGGATGGACCTCATACCTCTAGTCGGTTAAAAACATTCTAGAGAGACCATCAGCAGTTTGTGGTGGTGACTTCCTGCTCTGTGATCAATGGAACAATCAAACCCTTGCAGGCAGATTGACCATCTGAGTAACTTTGGGTTTTCCCCTTTCATTTGCATCAGCCATCTCAAGGGTTGGTGGTCAGTCTGAATGGTGAAGGTAGAACCATACAAGTATGGCCTAAACCTCTTCAGTGACCACACAATAGCAAAACATTCACGTTCTATTGTTGCCCACCTTGTCTCAGGATCCTTTAACTTCCTGCTGATGAAACAAATGTGGTGTTCCCTACCTTTCTCTTCCAGTTGACTAAAGACTGCACCTATACCTACATTAGAAGCATCAGTTTGTACAATGAAGGGTTGGTAGTAGTCAGGAATTCTTAGGACTGGAGCTTGACAAAGGGCTTTCTTCAGACCTTCAAAAGCTTGATTGTACTCCTCATTCCACTTGATCTTTTTAGGAAATTTTGGGGAGGAGGTGACATCCAAGGGAGAAGCTATGGTCCCATAGTTCTCTATGAAGTTCCTGTAATACTCAGTGAGACCTAAGAAGGCTCTCACCTGGGTTTGAGTAGTAGGGATGGCCCAGTTTTGGACAGCTTGTACTTTGCTAGGCAATGGCCTTATTTCACCTCCTCCTACCTCATGTCCAAGGTAGACCACTGTACTCTGACCAATTTGACATCTGCTTGCCTTTATGGTCAGGTGGGCCTGTTCCAGAGCCTGCAATACATATCCTAGGTGTTCAATATGTTCTTTCCATGTAGGGCTGAACACTGCAATGTCATCCAAGTATGCCATGCAGAAGTCCTCCATCCCATTCAGAACTTGATTGGCCATCCTCTGAAATGTAGCAGGTGCATTCTTTAGTCCAAAAGGCATTACCTTGAATTGGTAGAGGCCAGCTGGAGTGGAGAATGCAGTTTTCTCCTTGGCATGGTCTGTCAGGGCTTTTTGCCAATAGCCTGACGTTAGGTTAAATGTGGTGAGGTACTTGGCTGCACCAAGTTTGTCCACCAGCTCATCTGTTCTAGGCAAAGGATGGGCATCAGTCTTTGTGACTGCATTTAGAGCTCTATAGTACACGCAGAATCTCAGTTCTTTGGATCCTGCCTTTGGTACAAGCACAACTGGGCTAGATCATGGGCTAGTAGAGGGCTCTATAACCCCGAGATCAAGCATCTTGTTGACCTCATTCCTTATATAGTTTCTTACATTGTCTGTCATTCTGTACCCCCTGCTTTTGACAGGCAGACCATCACCAGTGAGTATATCATGCTGGCCCCAAGGGGTCAAGCCTGGTGAAAGTGAGAACAGGGAGGCAAACTGATTTAATAGTAATATGCACTCATCATGCTGGTCAGATGTGAGACTGGAAGAGAGATTAACTCCTTCCACTTTCTCAGCTAAAGGTAAGCCTCTGAGGAGGTCAGGCAGAGGTTCACTCTCCTCCTCCTCCTCCTGAGCTGAAGCGAGAAGCAAAGCTCCTATGTCAGGTCTAGAGGCATAAGCCTTCAAACGATTGGTGTGAAAGACTCTGGGAGCCTCCTTAGGATTGCCTCAGCCCACCAGATAGTTCACCTCTACAAGTTTTCCCACAACTTTGAAGGGTCCTATCCATTTGTCCTGCAAGTCCCTCTGCCTTGTGGGGACCATAACAAGAACAAGCTGGCCTTGAGTAAACTCAAACCATGTTAGCCTTCTGGTCATGACAATGTTTGATCAGAGCTTGACCAGCCTTCAAGTTATCACTTGCCTCTGCCATCATGTGTGGCATTCTCCTCCGGAGACCTATCACATAGTCAGTCACTCTGACTGGCCTGGGGGAAGGAGCACTCTCCAACCCCTCCTTAATCAGGGCCAATGGACCTCTGACTGGATGGCCATAGAGAAGTTCGAAGGGACTGTAACCTACTCCCTCCTGAGGGATTTCTCTATATGCAAAGAGAAGGCATGGCAGTAGAAGGTCCCACTCTCTTTTAAGGGGTTGTTCTAAAGCACCTATCATGCACTTCATTGTTCTGTTAAACCTCTCTACCAGTCCATTGGTTTGGGGATGGTAGGCAGTTGAGAACTTGTAGGTGACTCCACAGGTTTGCCACATGGCTTGCATGTAGTGGGACATAAAATTGGATCCCCTGTCAGATATCACCTCCTTAGGAATACCTACTCTGGTAAAAATACCAAGTAGGGCCTTAGCCACAGCCTGAGCCATAACAGTCCTCATAGGTATTGCTTCAGGATACCTAGTGGCATGATCCACTGCAACCAGGATAAACCTGTTGCCTGAAGATGTGGGAGGGTCAAGAGGACCAACAATGTCAATTCCGACCCTCTCAAAAGGAACTGCCACCACTGGGAGAGGCACCAGTGGTGCGACATTCTTGGCCCCACTCTTGCCAGAGGTGTGGCAAGTGTGGCAGCTCCTGCAGAATTTGTCTACTTCTGAACCCATTTTAGGCCAGTAGAAGTAAAGGGAGAGCCTTTCCTTGGTCTTCTTAAAACTTAAGTGACCTGCCAAAGGTATCTCGTGGGCTAACTGCAGAAGCTGGAGTCGGTTCACTAGAGGTACTACAAGTCTTTTGCAGTCTCCAGTGGTTGACTCAGTTGGTTCACTGTAGAAGAGGCCACCTTCCCAGTGCAACCTATACTTTCCAGGCTCAGTCCCATTAAGCTGAGAAGCTGCCTGTAGGCGAAGACCTTCAAGAGTAGGACAATCTCGTTGTCCTCTGCTGAAATCTGCCCTGTTGGGTCCACCTTCTGCCAGTAAAGACTGCAGCTCAGGATGGTCAACAGGGTCAAGATCTCCCACCAGATTAAGACCTCCTTCTAGATCTGCTTCCTCAGTACCTAGTTGAACCATACAGGGTTGAACCTCACACTCAGCCTCAGCTGGTGGAGGAGAGGAGTCACTGATGTGATTTTGGACAGTCTTGGAGATGTCCTTCTGGGCACAGGAGTGCTTGCTGGTTTCTTGCTGGCAGACTTGGGTTTCCCCTTTGTCTCTTTCTGTCCTGCAATAGCAGTAAGTAAGACATGTGGACTTGGGGTGATAGTTTCCTCTATCATGTCCCCAGGAGAGCCTCTCAAGGTTCTCTCCCTGGCAGACCTTGTGAGCTCCTGCTTCCTTGGGGGTACTAGACACAACTCCAAGAGTTTTAAGGTCATTACCCAGCAGGACCCTCCCAGGTACGTTATGTTGCACACGTACAGGTATTCTGACAGTCATGTCATTACACTGGATGAGAGCTGGTAACTGGGGAACCATTTGCACAGGGCCTCCAGCTAACTTGGTTAGGTGTTTGGGTACCTTAGCAACATCCTCCACCTTGAAAAAACATTCATCAACCACAGTTATGCTGGCTCCAGTGTCTCTGATGGCAGGGGTCTCCTGACCATTCACAAGAACACTATCCTTGTAATACCCTTTAGTATTATCTGGGATTGAGTTATAGACATCTAAGTTCTGTTGTTCCCAAAGATCCAAGGACACTAAAGAAATACTAGCTGAGACTCTCATCGGCCCATCAGCTAGTAACTGAAAGTTTCCACTGGCTATAGGTACTTCATCCACCTGGGAGAAGGCTAAGGAGACAGTGTGGACCCCTGAAGGTTTACCCTTACATCTGGGATCTCCTTTCACATGGTCAGTTAACCCACAAACAAAGCATTTACCAAATGCTCTATTGAATGGGGGTTTGTTCTGACCTCCATCTGGTTTGGGACCAGATGGTACACTAGCCTGATTTGGTTTTCCTTGTGGCTTACCCTGGTTATGTTTCTGGCCCTCTTTTGGATTGGAATTATTGGAATTCTCTTTGTTGTCTTTCTTTGACTGCTTTCCCTCAACCTTCTTCTGAGTTGCCCCAGAATCCTTGTGAGTAGCCCTGTTGGCAACCCACACGTCAGCAGCCTTAGTTAACTTCTTAGGATCTATCTCCTTTGAATCAGCCAAGTGCTTACTAAGCTCAGGAGAGCAGACATCAAAAATAGACTCCAACATTAAAAGATTCCTCAAACCTTCATAAGTATTCCATTTGTAACCCTTAACCCAACCATCTAAGTTTTTCAAACATTCACACACCCAGGTAGCCCAAGGGGTACCATAATGCGATTTGAGGGTTCTAAACCTCTTAGGATACTGGGCAGGGGTCTTCCCAAATCTAGGTATTAATGCTAGCTACACATACTCATAATCCTGTTTATCCTCCTCCCCCAAATCCACTACAGCATCACTTGCAACAGGGGGAAGCCTAGAGAAAAGCCAAGGAATCAACTAATTCCCTGAGATACCTTGAATCCCATTATTGTACTCAAACATTGGTAACAAATCCAAAACATCAAGTTTAGTCTCATACATACCAATCATTTCCTTTGGCATATGGGGCCTCTTAGGGCTGGAAGACCTAGAAGACTCTGGGAGAGAAGCATTTTCTAAAGACAAGTTCTTCATTTCTAGTTCATGATTCAGCTCCATTTCTCTGAGCATTAACTCTTAATGTTTCATGGCAGTTTGTGCATCAATACGTTTCACTTCCAATTCAAGTCTCATTTTCTCAAGTGCAATAAACTCAGGAGTAAGTGTAGGACGTGTGGGGGTCCCTGTGGACAGAGGTTGTGCTGTATGAGAAGGTAAGGGAATTGTAGGGTTTCCTAACAAGGACTCATCTACTTTTTCTAAATCAACACTCTCAGAATCAGAAACATCAGTATCCACATTTGCTGGAGGGGTAGGCCCTTCTGACCCGCTCTCCAGACTTTGTTTTCCCATTAAGCTTGCAACACGTTCAGATATTCATCTTTTACCAGAGAGACTCCTCTCCCTACACATGGTTCTCAAAACCTCAGCAGTGTAGTTTAAAAGGCCCTCTTCAGTGTAGCTTTCCATATTTGACATGATTTCTTAGTTAATAGAATTAGTGGTGTTTAGCCTTGTGGTTAGTTGAACCCAAGCAATAGCAGCACTCTAAGTGTAATCACTCTACTTTCAAATCCTCACCGCTGTACACCAGTGTTAGGCAGAATCCTGTGCAGTGCCCTTAAGGACCACTACAGAAAACTAGGACTACAAGTGGTAATACAAGTTTACCTTTGGTACAAGCCTGTACTACTATGTTAAAGTGGTAGCAGTAGCGGAGCACCCAGGTTTATCTCAAGAGTATATGAGCAGTGGCAGAGATTACACAAAGGGACTACAATTACTGTGACTCAAGCAAACACTGACTCAAGGTTTCAGGTAGAAAAATATAAGTACATTTATTTTTAAACCATTTGTTATAAAACACAACACTTCTATGAATTCAAAACCACACGTAAAATACACTACAACCAACCAATTCTCTAGGCACAGAACAGCTCAAGGTAAGTACCTTATGTTTTGGCGGACCGGTGTTGTGAAACAAAAGACGTTACCGGCAATACTTATGCGATCACTTTTTGACAGTTCGGTCTTATTAAAGATAAGCGTATCCACGGCAAGAGATGTTACCGGAGCAAAACACACTTAGCACCTGGACTATCCAGAGAGAGTTGGGGCAAAAATCATAGGCAATACTTTTGTCAAGGCAGACAGAATCAGAGAACACTCGCTGACAGAAATACAAAAGTCAATAGGCCGGAGCCAGTGTCAAGTGGAACCGGGTTCCTGTTGTCGAGGATCACACAGTCAGACAGTTCAAGATTCAACGTTGCCAGGAGTACTTGGATATTGTCAACAGAGGAATCAAAAGTTATAAGAGGGAAGGAAGACAAGGGCAAGCCTTGGAGGAGGAGAAAAAGGATTCACCTTAGTTCCGCGAAGCAGAAACAGTACCTTATTCAATGAAGAAGCTGGTGCCACGACAGTTGTTCCTGGTGGTTCCCTGCAGACCCACTGTTCCTGGAGCTTCGGTCGTGGAGACAAGAAAGAGGACGTCTGGAGGGTTCTGCACCACTCAGGGATGAGGCCGGCAGCAGTGACCGTGAATAAAAGGAGCGCTCCTTTAAAACAGGAGAGGCTCTTCAGATGGGTATCCGGACCACTACAGCAGGGTGCAGCGATTTCGACCACGAAGAGGATCCTCTGGCTGTGGAAGATGAGCTGGTTTACCCCACCAGGCTCAAGGGAAGAAGACTCCGGACTGAATCTTCTCTGGTCGTCGAAGGGTAGATAGCTCAGGACTTCAGCAGGGTTTCACCGGGATGGGGTAGTTGCAGCAGTCGTCGTCTTCTCCGCTTTTCTTCAGTTCCTTGCAGTTCCAGTGGTGACTCTCTGACTTCCAATCCAAGAGTCCTGCCCTTTATGCCAGAATCCCCCATTCACACATCCTGGCTGTCAATCACTCAGCAGGGGGGTTGTCCAGCCCAGACAACCACCTGAGCCAATCAATACAAAGTGCGACTTTGGTCTCCAAGGAGACCCTGTGCAGGGGATGACTACACCCCTCCCTCACATTCAGCCCACCTAGACACGCAGGCACCAAAGGAGGGCTTCTGGTCAGAAGCCCGCCAAAGGTCATCGAACAAAGGAGGCAAACCTGGTTTGCCGCCCAAAGAAAGACCCAAGAAGGATGTTAACAAAAGGAAATGGCGATTAAACCCAACCGGAGCCGAAATAAAAAGTATTTGGACAGTTTAAAGTTTGAGGCTACTAAAATAGCCTAAAACAATACCATGTTATGTAATATAATCACGGTAGGAAAATTAGGGTAGATACCACTGCCACCAGCCAATTCTTAATGTTAAGGGAGCGAAACAATGCTCCAAGAGATACAGATAAAAAAGGGCTACAAATTAACCCTTTCCAATACTCCATGTAAGATGGGTTGTACTGGATCTGTGGTTAAACGACTATGGGCCTCATTACACGTTGTGCGGTAAAAAATGGCATTTACCGGCATGGCGCTATTAGCGTTTCCGCCCTCGCAAGAGGGCGCTAATTGCGTACCATTACTAGTACGCGGACACGAGCATAGCGCCATGCCGGTAATGACCCTACTGCCATGCCGTAAAAGTTCCCAAAAAGTCCCTTACCGTCTTCGACCAAAGTGCTAATAGCTCCTCCGCCCTCACGCTACATGCAATTTGTGGTCACCGCTATTAGCGGTCACCGTTAAAAAGCAGAACCGGAAATAGCGTCATCGCACAGGAAAGGGAAAGAGCACGGCGGCCATCTTTAAAAACACAATCCATTGCCAACCTCTGCATCCAGGACCTCTTTCCAGGAAACTCGAACACAAATCCATCCCGGATAGCCCGAAGATGCCCAAAGCGGTAAAAAAAGCTACTGATCGCCAGCGAAAATAAAAATTCAGCAATGAGGAGCTGATCATGCTCACTGAGACACTTGCGGCAAATGCCAATGTAGTCTTCAGCAATGACATGCGGCGGGAGACCCTCCTAAAAAAAAAGGCCATCTGGGCAGAGGTTGCCCACAAAGTCAGTGCGTTGGGCACCACCACCCGCACAGTCAAGGACTGCCGTAAGAGGTGGGACAACCTCCGGGTCCGTGTCAGAAACATACTGTCAGTGAATCGCAAGCTGGCAATGGGCACAGGAGGTGGCGCCGATTCCCCTCTGAAACTCTGGGAGTGGGAGGAGATCTGCGCCTCCACAATTGGTGTGGAATCGGTAGAGGGTGTTGGAGACATGGAGCATGGTGTGGCCACTTCATCCGATGGAGGTGAGTGTATACATCAAACAATGCACAGTGAAGGGTGAGGGGTCCCCCAAATATGTGTCCATATTCAGGCCATTGATCCAGCCACAAACATACATGCATGCATCACCACATACACGTGCAATACAGACCCATTCATGCATGACCCATCCGACATCCCCATTACCGGAATCCAAAATAAAGAGTCCCCAATGCATAGAGAGGCATGACGTAAACATTCTGCATAAAGCACATTGAACCATAAACAATGATATTCCCTATTTTTTACCCCTACAGGATCACAGACAGACACTGAAGACCCACGCACTGTGACACCTGCTCCCCCAGCAACGAGAAAGCCCAGGAGAGATGAGACACGGGACACCGCCACCACCTCAAGGGGAACCGGGAGGATTGTTCAGCAGCGGAGGGCCAAAGGCAGCAAGAGCACCACTTCGACGCAGCCTGAGGCCACGGCTGCTGCTATTGTTGCACCCACGGCAGTGTGTCCCATTACATGTGAAATCAGCATGGAGGGCACGCACTCTGCTGCCACCAGTTCAACTGGTGAGGCAGCAGTCACCGCACCACTTTCGGTCGTGGAGGAGGCAATTGACATTCTGGATCGAAGCCAGACCCCCAGCCCAACACGGTCCATGAAGCCCAGCCCTAGGCCTTCATCAGGATCAGGTAGCCATGGAGGATCAGCCACCCACACCGTGGAAGGGGCATGGAGCCCTCAGGTGTCCTCAGCTGATGCCAGAGGCATGGACCAGGGTGCGCAGCAGCCACCACAACAGCTCGTAGCACGCAACATGACCTTGCATCCATCAGCCAGAGGCAGGTAGAAATCACTGCGCTGGTTGGGCAACATGTGGCCCAGGCAGCCCGTCTGAGGGATGACCTCAGTATGTATGCAAGCCAGACAAGGGAGGGCATGGAGGCCTGCACGAACAGGATTTGCGAGGAAATGGCCCAACTCAGGCAGGCCATAACACATATTGCGGACACGATTGAGTGCCAATACCCATCCCCAACACAGGATCAACCGGGTACCTCCTCCTCTGCAAGTTCCCGGCAAACAAGCCCCCTGCGCCGTTCTCTGCCCATCTTGAGGCGCACGACATTCCAACCACCCAATGGCAGAGGAGGCACTGAGGATTGGGGCCAGCAATGACTAGGTGGCACATGTGGAGCAGGACACGTACACACTATAAGGCTCACATGGGGGTGTTGTGGGGCGAGGGGGGAAAGGGTGTTTTTGGGAGTGTTGTGGGGGGAGGGGGGAAAGGGTATTTTTGGAAGTGTTGTGGGGGGAGGGGGAAAGGGTGTTTTTGGGACGGTTGTGGGGGGAGGGGGGAAAGGGTGTTTTTGGGAGTGTTGTGAGGGGAGGGGGGAAAGGGTGTTTTTGGGAGTGTTGTGGGGGAGGAGGGAAAGGTTGTTTGCACAGTTGGGGCCATGCACTTTTTATTCACATTCTGATCACAATGAAACTGTTGAGAAGGTGAAACACAGGCTTGGTCTTCATCATTGTGTATGTGTACTTTATTGGGGAGAGGGTCCTTTGTGGGCCTTACCACATGCATCAGGGCAACAATACCCATCTCCATCCATAATAGTTCTCCCTTGTATCTCATGAAATTTGATACATCACATGCAGACGCACATCGTGTCCCTCCTGGCCATCGCCTCTTGCACGTCCTGGCGGACCATTTCATCCATCCTCATCCCCATCAACATCATCCTCATCTGGTGGTTGCATGTCAATGTCAGGTGGCATAGGCACATTCCGTCTGATGCACATTTTGTGCTGCATTACACATGCCATGGTTATCTTCGGCACTTTGTCATGGCCGTACAGGAGAGCCTCACCCGGCCCGCTTAGGCACCAGGGCTGTGTCTTTGAAAGGCCACATGCCTGCTCTATCACGACGCGGGTACGGGTATGTGCAATATTGTAGTCCTCTTCCTGCTGGTTCTGTGGGTTCCGTACAGGGGTTAGGAGCCACCTCCTCAGGGGATAGGCGGCGTCGCGTGTATGGGGTGAAGAATGGGTACCTGTTACCGGTCACCTCTGGTGCGGCCTGTACATGTCACACAAATCGTCTTTGCATTGTGATTGTAAATCACAACTACCAGCATGCATGCAGACGAACTGCGTGACTGCAATGTGCAAAGCTGAGCTCGACCACCATGTGGACATGCCCGAATCATGCCTCCTACAGTAATAGAAATGTCCTGGGTGAGGCCAGGTCTCAGGTGTCCCTGGGCACAGGCAAATATAGTACCAAACTGCCAGTGTTATGCCATTCCGACATCCATGTTGCCATGCTGTGAAGCATCACTTCAATGGTGCTATAGGTGTGTGGTTCGATGCTATGGCTAGGGGTGATCCCTTTGCATGCATTCAAGGGCACATTGCTGTATTGATGTTGTGCTGCCCTAATTCTGTATGACTGTCTTGACGGCATGTTGCTGATTTGTGTATTATGTGGTGTGGCATGATGTGCAATGTGGGTGTGGATGGATGTGTAATCTTTTTTGAAACATGGTTTTTTAAATGTTGTGCAGCTTCAAATTGCATGTGGTGTCTTCTCATGTACATTGTAGCCTTCCCTGATGGACATTGGCGTACATCTGTATGTCCATTTGTCCTACGCACGACAGTCAACACCCAGTCGGAGTATGTATCTCTCCCCCCCCCAATCACACCGCCATGTGCATGCCCTGCTACTCACCGAGTTGCCACGATCGTTGTCCGGCTTGTCGCTCCATGTTGCGTGGTATGGTTGAGTTCTGCAGGACCATTGAATCATGGGTTGATCCGGGATATCTGGCACAACAATGTGTAATTATCTTGTTTGCGTCACATGCCATTTTGAAAATGATGGAGTGGAATTGTTTTCTGTTTCGGTAGACTACTTCATTGTGATGTGGGACTACCAATTCCAAATGGGTACAGTCGATGGCCCCGATGCTACTTGGGATGCCTGCCAGTGAATAGAAGGCAACTTTGGTGTTTGCGATCTCCTGGGCAGTCCGTGGCAGGAATATGTGTTCATGTGCAAGCTTCAGGAGGGCATTGAGTACCTGGTTCAGCGTGCGTGTGAATACTGGTTGTGAGATGCCATGCATCTGCCCCACAGTATGCTGCTAGGAGCCTGTGGCCAGGAAGTGGAGCACAGTCACCACCTTCAGTAGAGGGGGGATTGCAGTTCTGATGTCTATGAGGCTGACAATGTCGTCATGTATCTCATCCATGATGCTGGTGATGGTATCCCGGTCCAGACGGTACAAGGTATGTATCTGCTCAGGTGTTGGGTTAAATGGACTGGCTTGGATCCTGGGGATTGTTGGCTGCCTCTATGGTATTTCTGGGTGCCCTGGTGGTGCTTGCTGCGCCTGTCTTGCCCTCCTCCTACTCCTCTTCCTCCTCCTGCGTCTCCTCTGTGCTGCCTGTTGTTGTTGGTGCTGCACTGCAATCATGTCCTCCAGCCCATGTAATGCTGCTAGTATTGGAACCATCTTGGTGTGGGAAGGGGTGTGGGAAGGGGTGTGGTGTGCTCTTTTGCGCTGCCAGTCTCCATTGGCTCCAGCTGTGCTGATTGTGTCCACCTGTAGCAGGTGGGAACACTGCTCAGGTCTCTCTACGGGTGGTTCGCGATGCCGGTATTAGCGCCATGCCGGTAAGGGGTTTTTGGGTCTTTACCATGCCGCTATTGCCATGTCCGCATTACTTGTAATGGTGTGCTATTAGCGCCATGGCGCTATTTCCGACCTGGGGGTCGCGCGCCCATGGACTTGCTGCTATTAGTGGCACCGTACTTACCGGTTCCGCTAACAGCGGCAAGTCCGGGTCGTAATTGGCTAGGGAATTTAGCGGTACCGGTAATCCCTTACCGGTACCGTAATTCCCTTACCGCACAACGTGTAATGAGGCCCTATATAGTTAATGGCAACTTTACCCTTATCTTGGGGACAGTAGTCAGCCTCAGAAATGGAGTCGGTGGGAAGTCAAAACGACAACCCTGTGTTACTGCACTGAAGGTGCTGTGTAACACACAAAAGAGAGGGCTACTGAAGTGGTGTACTCCAGAGTCCACAATCACAAAAACTGCTGAAATACACATGGCACAACACAGGTAAGAGTGGGGGAACAGCTCACACTCTTACCAAGTGGAAAAAATAAACTCCAGAAATCCAGCAAAGCTGCTGGGGGACTCACTAGGTGAGGGAAATTAGCCTCAGAATGAGAATTCTCCCTAACACTGTGCGCTGCCAGGCATTTCGTCTCAAGCTGCAGAGCTCATCACAAAGAAACACTCAGATGTTCTATTAATGGGAAAGTATCTATTACTGAAAACAATAAAATTGTCTCTGTCCTTAAGACGGCCACTATTACCATCAGAACCAACGGCACCAGAGAGAGTTCCGTATGAGTCAGAAAGGCTGGAACATATGTCGACTTGCTAATAGGAACTTTTTCACTTTCTTGATTCCTATCTCTCACTTTCAGTAAATTGCAAAAGGGCAGCTGGCGCGTATCAAGCAACTCGCAGTTACCCTACACCAACATAGGTAAATTAGAACAGAGTGGTTAAGAATCAAAACACAGAATTAGATCACCCGCTCTGGTCAAAAAACCTTTGAGGCATACATTACAGTTGGGAGACTCCAATATATTTGACTCTTCCCTGAAATGATATGTGTCCATGCTTGCAGTAATACACACTGTTTTTCCCGTTACCTTTCTCCATGTAATCTGGCATCTCAAAAGGTCTGGTGGGTTTACACCAGTTAGATTGTAAGTGACTAGCACAGTTTGTTTTTTTAGATCTAGGCGCTTGAATGCCCTTTTTATTTTAGGCATGTGTTGTCTGAACAATAAAAATAAAAAGAAAATATTTTTGTAAACTACGCGTGGTATGAGTAATCTTAAAATTACATGAGATTACCTTGGATTTAACCTGGTGTGACTCAGGGTCTTAAGGTAGGGGAAGGCGACCTATTATCCTTTGCTTTCAGCAGTCTAACCCAGTTACTGCCCCACTCTGCCCAAAACACCTCTTCATGGGAACTCTTTGAGCATGATTTAATCAAGCATTACAAACTGTGCGTTGCATGTGACTGCCAGTGTTTTTTCAAAGCAGTCTTCTGAGATTTAATGACTTAATTGGAGCTGTAAACTCAGTACTGGAGTAATAACAATGTCTTAAATAAATAGGTCTTCCTTCAGCCAATCAAGTTATAAGCACTATGTGTGTCCTTCACTGAAGTACTGTTAAAGTCAAGAATTGGCAAAGCCAACAGTTTTGGCTTGTGTAATTGTATTAGGCATTTCCCAGGCACTGCTATTAGATGCCCAAGATCTTGCACCATTTTGCACCTGCCACCATCGATGTCCAGTTATTACCACTCTGGCAGTGTCTGGCAAGTGCCTGTCCCATGCCTACACAAAAGCGCAACTGGTGGCATTGCCAGTTCTTGTTTTGTAATGGTTTTGCATAATGTATGTGTCACTTGGTGTTTCCAAGCATTTTGAATTCACTTTTTTTGGGTGCCCTGCCGCTGTGTGCTCTAGACGCAAACTTCTGATGAGATCTAATGTGAGTGAAACATGCATCAGGACTTGCTTTTACTTTATTCCATTTTGGCCTGGATGGAATTGTATCACGTGAAAAGCTGAATTATTTGCCAGGAATTATAAAGGAATATGTCATGTTCTGGATCGGCATTGATGGCACTTCACTAAACGAATCATTGATACATTTTCCAGAGTACGTACATGAGAATTGGCAACATTTGGTGTCATTGGTATGATTGATGAGCACTCTTGATCCTAAGTGGGAACTTACCGAGAATTCCTTTCCTTTTATTTCATTAGGTGTGTGTTACCCTACGCTTCAGAGCATTTTCTTTTGTTGGTGTGTTGGTGGATGTCACCTTCTAAGCAAACCAGAAATTGACTTCTTCAAATTCTGGGTGCTGAACATGTCAGACATAGTATTATGTACCAAGTGCTCTTTTACTACTGCACACTTCAATAACATTGAGCCAAAAGACAGCTGTCACATTCTGATATCTATATTTGTGATTAGGCACTGTGCACACCTGCAGTAATAGTCATTGGGGCACGTCCATTTTGTAAATCAAAGTGCCATGGGATAAATGTTGTTACTTAGGTATGTCCCTCAGATGGCATAACCACCCACAGGCACATTACACTGGAAAGAGTTCAGTACACATGCGTCCTTATATCATTCTGTACATAGCCCACCTTTTGCAATTGTGCGTCACTGCCGCTGTATACATTTTCCCTTTTAAATGAAAGGTTCTGTCCGCTAAAGGTTTGGACATAGGACGGCCACAAATGGCATTCACATATGGTGATCATATTTGGATAGCTTTTTCAACATTATATTTGCCAACTTTAACTCTATCAACAATAGTTGAAAGATTGTGCTGCTATTAAGAGCAAGCATTACTAACATATGCGACTGAACCCCTTGTAGCATATCGCCATTCACTAAGGTAACCAAATACTGTGGCTGCTCCTGCAGATGGATCACAACAGTATGTGGTTCCATGAAAGCATAAACAATACTTTCAAATATGTGGATATGCTTTGTGCTAAAAAAAACATTGATTTGTGTCTTTTCCTTACAGCTTTCAGTAGCTGTATTCTGTAAATGGTTTTTGTATGTGCCTTGAAAGAAACCTTTTGAATTGGTATCAAAAGTGCTTCAAATGAATCACATGGACACTGAGCATTTGTACATTTCTGATCAATGGCAGGTTCACATTAAGATTTATCTTTCCCTCACATCATGCATTGCCAAGAAAGAACAGGCAGCCTGGTGCCAATGCTCTGCACTGCCACCCACCTTCGAGGTCATCCGACCCATGAAGCGCGTCTCAGTTGAGGCTTTCGCCGTCACTTTCTCTTCCCCTCCTCCCCCTTTGACTGACTCACACCCTGACACAGCCCTTTCCATGCTCCACTCTGCTATATCTGATACTCTCAATGCTCTTGCACCTGTCATGAGGATCTGCCAGAAGCCCAACGCCAAGTGCTACTCCTGGTATGACTCAGACCTCGTCACACTCAAATGCAAGTGCAGGGTTGCTGAGAGGAAATGGTGTGCTTCTGGTACATCCTCTGACAAACTGCCTGCTCCAAAGGCAATACCAGCTCTCTGTCCTCACCAAGAAGAGAGGTCACATCCAAGCCCACGTCTCTGGGGCATCTAACAACTCGGCTGAACTCTTTAAAATCTGCAAGGAACTGGCCAACCCTGCCGCAGTCTCTACCTCTCCTGACCCCTCCCAGGCCCTCTGCACAGCAATGTCCTCTCATTTCATCTCTAAAACTCAGGACATCCTGTCCTCTCTCTCCTCCTCTCCCCTTCCTCCCTCTATTTCCTGCTTTTCCTCTGCTCCTTCTTGTGCCACCTCTCCTCCCTCCTTCTCTTCCTTTCCCCTGTTCTCCCCAAACGAGGTGTCTAGACAAGTCAGATCTATGAAAGTCTCGTCAAAACAGGTTCATCCCTGTTCCTCCAAAACCATCAAGGACCACATTGACTCTCTGACTCCTGCTCTGGCTGACTTCTGCAACCACTCCTTCGCCACTGGAGTCTTCCCCTCCCCCCGAAGCACTCCCTTGTGCACCCTCTTCTTAAGAAACCCTCTGCCGACCCGTCCTGCCCGGCTATCGCCCAATCTCCAGTCCTTTAATGGGCAAACTCTTGGAAAAAATTGCCATCTCCCAGCTTAATCTCCACACTGAAGCTGTTGGTTGTCTCCATGATCATCAGTCTGGCTTCAGAGCTGCCAGTAGCACGGACAATGCTCTCCTGAACATCTGTGAAGACCTGTGCTGCAACCTTGATTCCAACACCCCCTGTGTCCTCATCCTACTTGATCTCTCCTCTGCCTTTGACATGTTCAACCATGACATCCTGCTCAACCGTCTCCGTGATAACCTGGGTATCACCGGTCAGGTCCTGGCGTGGCTGACTTCTTTCCTCTCTGATCGACCCTCCCAGGTTCAACTTGGGTCCTTCCTCTCCTCTATCTCTATCTCTACCTGTGGTGTTCCCAAAGGGTCTAACCTCTCTCCCTGGCTGTTCAACCAATACCTGGCACTTCTTGCCCACTGCATTGCTGCGCTCTGCCCCAACTTCCAGTGCTATGCAAATGATATCCAGCTCCTTTTCAGGATACCCTCAGCCACCTCTTCTCCCTCTCTCATCTCAGACTGGCTGTCCACCATCCAGGAGTCGTGCGCCGCCAATGATCTCTGCCTTAATGCCAGTAAGACCAAGATTCTCCCCATCAGCACACCCACTCCCTCCTTTCCTGTCAATCTCTGGCTGGCCTCTCTTGGCACTGTTCCTGCTCTCACTTGTGAGGCTAAAATCTTTGGGGTCATCTTTGACTCCACACTCTCCTTCTCCACTCACATCTCTGACATCTCTAAGAAGTCACACTACCAGCTTCACCTCCTCAGAGATATTCTTCCTTTCCTCTCATTCCCCCAGAAGCTCGCTGTCTCCATAGCTCTGGTTCTCTCTAGGCTGGACTATTGCAACAGCCTCTTTTCTAAATCTGCCTGCTTCTACTCTCCACCCTCTGCAACTCATCCAGAACCGGACTGCAAGACTGGCTCTCAGTGGCTGCGAGGATAAAGTTAAAAAACCTCTGCATTGTCCACAAGGCCTTCTGGGGCCTGGGGCCTCAATACCTTCAACTCTCTCATCTTAAATATCTTCCTTCTCAAGCTCTTTGCTCATCCACCTCCAACTCCCTCAGGGTCAGTCGCTTCTCCAAGCAACGAGTTGGTGATAGATCGCTTTCTTCGACTGGGGCCTCCCTCTGGAACAGCCTCCCTCCTCATCTCTGGTTTCCGGAAGCACCTCAAAACATTTCTCTTTGCTTCTGCTTTTTCTCCTCCTCTCCCCTGCTGACTTCCTGGCTGAAACTGAATCTGCACTGGTTACCTGGCCACCATCTGTTCTTGGGCCCATGACCCCTCCCCCACCAGTCACACAACTGCATTGCCTTCCTGGCAACCCCCGCACTTGGGACTGTTTCTGTATCCCTTTAGTCCCAATAGCAGCACTTACACTTGATGTCTGCACTTACCCCTGCACTCGGAACCTGCTGGCTGTACCTTACTTATTTATTCTATTATCCTATGTACTGCACTGTCCCTTCCCCCTTCCCATGCACTTGCACGATCTGAATGACACCTGGCCTAGTAGGATCGTTGTCTGTTTTCCCTCTGTCCCCCCTCCCTTGCCTCATCGCGCCTTCAAACACAGGTGTATAGGCACGTTATAAATGCCATATCATATCATATCATCATATCATATCATTGTGAAATGATATCCCCTAAAATCAAATTGTTGCACGACCTCTGAGGCCTTGGTCCTGCCCCATCTACATCATGATGATGCCCTCATCATGGGTCTACTGTGCGATAGACTGCATCCTCCATGCCTCTGCACATCCCACAAAAGGACAATGAGAATGCACACTTTTCAACGCAGGTTGTCTCTCCAAGAAATATAATCTTCAAGGCATGCACCATCATGTAGAAGATAGCAATGACTAATTGTAAAGCATAACTGCCAGGGAAGGTCACCATTTGTTAAAACGATTTCTGCAACAACAGAACCACTCCCTTTCTATGTTGTAGTCTGAAAAAATAAAAAGCACAAAAATCTCCTCAGTTTATGCCTCAAGTGGTACTGGATCTATGAGATCATAAAATTGTAACACATTTGGGCTACAAAAATGTACCCGATATACATTTCTAATAAGTATTTAAAAACAATTAGCACTTGGTCCAGGGAGCCAACCAATCAGGTTGCTCGGATCGTGGGCTGAATCCCATGATATTAGCCTGTGTTCTGAGCAGCCTGACAAATGTTTCCCCACCCCAGCATCATCTCCCCCAACAGCCCCTCCTTCCAATTAACCTTTCTTCCCCTCTCACTCCCCTACCACACTACCCCACTCACCTTATTGTGTTGGCAGTTGCAACTTCTATTCTGGCCCATCACCCACTGTGGAAATGGAGAAGGGCCCTGCCTTCCTTCTGCACGGTGGCCATCTTGAGTTAGTATTGAGTTAGTATTTTCTTTGAATGAACAGCGTCCTGTTCATTCAAAGAAAATGCATTGCTATCAGCACCCTGGGTTTCCGGATTGGAAACCTGGGGTGCTAATGGCAATAATAACACGTTCAATGGGCTTCACCAGCCCGGTAATGGCACCAGGGCCTGGTGTTAAGGCCGTCACAAGGTCCTACAATTTGGGCCCGGCCCGGTGCCAGCTGATGAAGCCCACCGAACCTGTTATTATTGCCATAGTAAAATCATAATTTTTAATTTCCCACTCATAATAAGTCATACCTCAGGATTATCCAAAGCCCCTCTGCGCAAGTCCTATTGCTGGCCCCCATACAGAACATCTTCATTTAAGCGGTAGAAACTGCATATCTAATTGGGTTTTTGTTTGCACAGAGGATTCCTTAGTACATTGGGCAGGCCATCTCCAAGGGAAATGTCAAAATAATGGTGTTTTTGATCCAGATTTTGTCACAACATCTCAATACCAGTATACCGTTATTTAACACAGAAGACCAAATACTCACATAAGTATTCAGAGAGATTTCTAGAAATATTCATCTGGAAATCAAAGAACGAATGACTCAAATAAATCATAGTGATGCAGCATTTTCTGTGTTTAGTTTGGTGAGTTCATTTTATGAATCATTAATACCAGTTGCAATTTTAATGATCAGTGGTAATGCTCAAACAATTCATGTTACTTCCACAACCACCACCACCACGTACATTCACCCTCATTATTATTATTATTATTATTATTATTATTATTATTAATTAGTATTTATAAACCGCAGCACGCACGCTGGCCTCAGTGTGCAAGAGAAGGAGCCAGGTTACAAGGAGAAAAAGAAATAGGACCAGAGATCAAGCAGACAGGAAGTACTACTAGTCATTAGAGTTAAAAAACAAATGTTTTGGGGGCTTTCTTGAAGCTGGCAGTGTGGGGAGAAAGGGAGTTCCACAATGTGGAGGCAAAGACTTGAAAGCAGGTGCTACCAACATTTTTTAGCTTATGGGTATGAAGAATTTGTTTGCTCCACTTGAGCGAAGGGTGCACCTAATGGTGGCCTTAAGGAGACGGCCGGTGCAGTACCTAGGGGTCCTATCGGCTGTGCATTAGTAAGTGAGGATAATTATCCAATGAGAAATTTGATCGCATATGGAGCCAATGTCTTGATCTTCTGGAATCAGAGACGTGACCCGTGGGCCAAGGTTGCAGACAGCTCTGACAGCCCCATTCTGAGTTGTTTGAAGACTTTTCAGGTTGGGTTTGGAAGTGTACTCAGGAGACCCCCGGCCGGCCCATAGAGCCGAGGTTTGCTCCGAGAGTACTTTAAGACGAGATAGCTGCACCTTGAGATGGATGGGGGTGCAGATTAATTACTCCAACACCAATCAATAAGGACAACTCAATGGTTTGGCAAAGGGAGTCCGTTTAATGACAAGTAAAAACAACAGGGAGTCATGGCAATGAGCAGTGATGTGATAGTCTGTCTCGCTTCAACTCCAACGAACTTCATAAAAAACACATCACTTATACTGAAAATTTGTCATAAGTGATGTGTAACACTCAAAAGTTAATAAGAATTTCTATTGTTTCGGAAAAGGTAACTTTAATATAGGTGCTATATCTGTATATGGTAACAGAGTGAGGGGATTGGGTAAATGCTGTCAGGTGGGCGTCTAAGCCCTTTCTTCAAAACGACTACTGTAGACGTCACTAAAATTACGATGTCCCATTGGTTCTACTACTATAGGACCCTAGATTATGTGGTCCATTGTGATTGGGTTGGCACCATCCCCATGCATACATTTCCACTTTACTTAGCCGCACACAGAATGGTCAGCCAGATGCAGGGTGCCCCCTCAGCTACCCGGCCTTCCTCCAATTAAGGTTACAATCAATCATCACTTCAACAACAATGTGTCAATTATGTTACTGTGGTTGGCCTCGAAACTGCATCTTCTGTCTGGGAAAGTTCCGATATCTCCTCCTGGGCGGATGCCAAGCATAGGTGTGAACGTGTGCTTCTCCTCGCTCGGATTGTCACGTGATGCAGACACCGTGAATTTTCCTAGGCTCTCTCAATTCATGCATTTAATTCTTATTTGGCTTGCCACCTGCCTACGCTTCCTCATCTTGACCTTTCAGAGACAGGATATTCTGTTCTTAAGTTTCAATTATATTTAGCTACTGTTCGTTCCTTCTTTTGGTATGACCTTGACTCTCTTGGCATGAGTTGCATCTGCTGAGTTCGATTCAGCCTTCTCTTCTCATTTTGCTAGAATATGAATCTTGTCTTGTTTGGCCTCTAGTAACCTGAGTTGATTCTGCTTTTCGTGTAAAGTGGAATCGCACTTATAATACTGTGCTTCGTTTTGAGGTAGATAATGTATAATGGCGCTTGCCGCACTATTCTTCTACTTAGTATAGCAAGCCACACTGTTTTCTTAGCTTTCTTGCAGTTTCAAGCATATGTACAGGCGTTAGCTGGTTGAATATCTTCATCCAGTTTACAGCTTAACTTCTCTTATGCTTTGATAGCTTTCTATTACTTTAAGCTCACAATCTCTTTTCTTATGGTGTTTCGTCTCCTTGTGTCATTCTTGGTTCATCATTTGTTCTATCTGTGAATCCGTCCAGGCTCTTCTGACGTCACCATTCATCTTCTAATAAGACCTTTTTGGTTTCTTCCAGGACGGTACTTAGGCAATCTTCATTTCGTATCATTTGTTGGTAGGGTTTTCTCAATGGATACCTTACTGTCCATGGTTGTCTGGGTATTGGTACTTCAATAGGTGTTGCTCTTCTGATGGGTACTGTGCAGAGCCTTACTGCGGCTCTCTGCTGGTTTATTTGCTCATCATACGTCACATATTTTGGTGTGAACGTTCCTGGTACTTCAAAATTGGCGATGTGAGTGCAGGCTTTATTTGAGACCTGCTCTACACTCCCCCCTCTGGGTGATTCATTGACCACTTTCACCTCCTTCTTTGGATGCAATTCACTTGATTCTTCTATGTTTATCTTCACTCCATCGACTGGGTTTATTCCTTCTTCATCTTCTGGATCTATACATGATGGTTTGAAGAAGTGTCTCTTTGGAGTCCATATTTTTATTACTCCTTTCAGGCTTCCTGCTGTTCTTACATGTTCATCTTTATTCCATGTCATGAGTTTACATTGTCCATTTCAGCTATAGTAAACCCATCTTACCACATAGTGTCTGTGCTTCCTGGGATAGAGAAACTTTGTACCTTCTGACGATGCCTGCTGGCCTTCACAAAGTCTCTTATTTCTTCATCAGTCAGGTCTTTGGGTTTCCATCCTGGCTTGACACCATTCATGATCTTCATCCCTATGGCTTTCTTCAAAGTTTTCTGGCATTGTGAGGTTATTATCTTGATAACACAAAATCCTAGTAATATCATCACTAGCAGGGCTCCTAGAAACTTGAATATGTCTGCCATCCATTGTGGGACCCAAGAGAATAGTGATCCAAACCAGCTGCCATCATCAACTTCGTCAGTTTCGTCGATCATCTGGTTCTGTAGCTTCGTCAGCATACCTATTGCTTCTGTTAAAGTTCCATTTTACTCAGCATGAGAAGGTATAATTTGTGCAACATGATTCTCCTATTTTTGCACAAACTCCTCCATCCATGGCTGTGATCATGTCAAGCACATATCTGTTCTGGAGAGTCATTAGTCGGATGGATCTTAACTCTTCCTTCATTGCATTGAATCCTTTTATTGTCGTGTTGATGGTATGCAGTAACTCCCATCTGGTTATCTGTAACCATTTAGTATTTGCTCCAACTTGGAATCTTGGCATGAAAATTGTTGCGAACACTGATGATGTGAGGCTGAACAGCCAGTGTTCGTATGGGATTGCATGAAAAGCTTCTTTGATTTGGCAGAGAAGTAATTTTCCCTTTTCAATCAAGTCATCAGTTCCTGAGATCTCTTCTTCCTCAGGTGAGCATCTGCTTTCAGGAAACTGTCAATATTCAGGTCACTTTTCGGGATCACCAATGCTGGAACGTGGACGTTCACTATCGTGCATATGCCTCCCCAGTCTCTTGGCAGTCTGATGTATGCTTTGGACCCACGTGCCCAATAATGATCCGTAATCACTGCAGCTCCATGTACCATAACTGGACCATCAAAAACTCGTCCACAGTTCTGATTCTCTCCCATATTCCTTGTGCCATTATTCCTGAAGCAGAACTTTGGGCTCTCTAGTGGCACTATCTGCAAGGGTCCTCCTCTGTCTTCGACCCATGTAAGTAGTTTTGCAAGTTTTGGCCATAATGGCTTGTATCCGTTTCTCACTATGTTGATGGTGGGCTCGTAGTGACCGAAGACCATCCATGCTCAGCATATCACTACTCCTTTCTCCCATCCGTCTGGTGAAAGCACTGTTCCCCAAATGTGCATTTGGCCCTGATTATTCCATCTCTGAGCTTCTTCTGGAGTTTTTCCTTGGACATTTAGCTTCTGATTTGCTTCTCTTCTGATCTCTGTTCCTTTAACCCCAGGCTTTTCATATCTGATCACAATATGTTTCGTCTTTCCATTGTTTCTTGTCTTTATGTCCTGGACATAATCGTCTTCATTTAGATCAGTTGCTTCAGTTGCCCATTTCAGAGAGACATCACTACCCATGAACTGGCCTCTGGTCTTGCACATTGCTATGTGTGACATATAGTGGGCTGTCTGGACATCGATTTCTACAGTTACGAAGATCTTAGACTTCCCCATGCTGTATGGTAGGAGTGCGCAAAAAAAGCATTCCCCTTCTGAACTTCGTCTTCCAACTTCTTTCATGTGCTGGTACCAAATGTTGTTTCCCAGATGTACTGTGCGGTCCAGGTAGTCATTTAGTTCATTGTCATCTCCATGCATGCTTCTCTTGATTCATAGTGTTTTCTTGTAGTTGGCTATGATTACATCCCTGAATGCATCTGTATGGCTCTTTCTTGCTGGAGGGTTCTCAGGTATCCTGGTCCATGGTGCAGGCCTCCTCATCTGCGCCATTTGAGTGGACAAGAGTCTGGCAGCTCTTTCCCTCTTCTCATACATCTTTCTCCTACTGGTTACAAATGCCTATGCCAACCAGCCTGAACCTAGCACGGTGTATGGTTGTATTGTAGAACTGGTACTTGTCCCTTGCGTTGGAACAGAAGTGCTTGGTAATACAATCTCTGCGGTTTTGTTCTTCAGTTCTTCTTGTAGTTTCCTTGCTCTGGCTATGTGCGGAACAAATGAGTCTACTATCAGTTGTGTCCGTGCAGAGAGTCTCTCAGAGTTGGTTCTTGTTTTCTTAAGAGTTTCTTATATAACTGCTTCTGTTGGTTTTCGTTTTAACTCTTCTTGTTTTCTTACAACATCTGCTGTGGAGTTTCTTACGGCAGGCAGCCTCTTCTTCTCTACTGCTTTGGTTTGTGGTTCTGCAGTCATTGATAATAGACCTGTTTCGTGTGCATTCAGTGTTTGCATGCGTGTAGTTGTCAGTGATGTTACTTCATTCATTCCTTGCCGACCCTGTCTCCGGCTTTTATTTTCGTTCGTTACCACAAGTGTGCATGTATCATTGCTAATCACACCCATTTCAAGTTCATTCACTCCACCGTCAGATCTTCTAGGGACTGGAATGACAATGTAAGGTCTGAGTGCCTTTATAGGTGTCATGCGTGCCTCATTAGGTGGGTGCACTGAAATTGGGATGCTTTGGGCACCAATAAAGAACGCAGTTCTGATCGTTAATGACATTAAAACAATAATGAATCTGATGCATATGTACATTATTCCCCTGTAGGTCAGGCGGCATCATTTTCTTCCCGAAAAATGTGGTCTTCTCTCCTCCTGTGGTAGGACCAGATTGCTGCTCTGAACCCCCATCTCGATCATTTATCAAATGTCAATTTTATTGCATCTCCTTAACCAATATCGTCTTTTGAGTTCTGTGTTTTAAAAGTGTTAGGAGCTCCACAAGTGTCCCCCCTCTCGCAAGGGACAAATTGCCTCTTATGTCAAAATACAGTTCCTTTGCTAGACAATGGGAAAAATCAGAAATAAAAAAACATTTTGGTGAGTCCCTTTACTGTGCATGTTCAAAATAGGTAAGCTCTCAATCCACTCCCCTGATTTGCTTCAATCCTGAGGACATGGTGTATGCTGGTCAATACGAAGAGTAAGGACAGAAGAATATCAAATGCCAATGAAGTTCTTGACACTGCTTCTTTGATCTGTCCCTTGGCGAAAGCTATTTTAGAATCTCCTCTGATAGTTCTGTTGATGGTTCGAAAGCTATATTTGCAGTACAATTCTATGCAAAAGCATGCCCATCTGTGCAACATTAGCTGGGTTTTTGATGAATGTGAGGACGTCAACATCGATTGGTCTCCCCAATAGCTCTGGAAAGTCAGTGACTAGACGAAAAAGGACATTATGAGCCAACCTGCTGTATTCCAGTGACAGGGTCATTCGTCCTGTCTTGCTGAGGTTCACGATTATATGTTTTCTCCTAAATGTGAACAATGTTTGCACTGTCCGGTCGCATGGAGTGCAACTAGAATTATGATCTTATTTAAAAGATGGCTTAAATGTTCTGTATTTGCTGGGTCTCGAAGGAATGTGAGTGTATCTGTTGTTCTCCTGATAAGAGTTGGACAGTGTTCGATTATGCGAAAGAACAGTGTGTTGATGAGCTCATCTATTACCGACTGTGTTGGGAACATTTGATTCTTTCTCACTGTACTCAGGGAGTAGGATAAATTGTTCGGCAATGACAGTGAGGAGTTGTTTTATTGTCTTTTCGTTTTCAGAATCTTATAGAAAGTTAGTGACACTGGTGAGCCTCCCTACCAATGATGGGTATGATCTTAGCACTAGATCAAAATAGGTGATAACATCCTTGGTGATGTCGCTACTGCAGGACACCATAAGTGATTCCGAATAGGGTCTTGGTGTGGAACGAGTCGGGATACTGTGTTTGCTTCCAATGTAAGTGTCCTTGGTCAAAATTTGGCATATTCTTTTCTCAAAGCTTAAGTGTGCCTCAGTCCAAAGTTCAATGGTCAACAGCCTGTGTGGTGGCTTATACGTCCAATTCTCTTCTTCACCCTGCAACTAGGATGCACAGAGTGTCTGTTTTTTATGTCTTTATCCCCTTTTTTGCTTAGAGGAAGCTTCCAATTTAAGCCACAAGTTGCAAAAAGTTATTTGTCTTTCTCTGGCTGGTCATGCGTCCTTCTTCCGCGTCATAGATCTCGTCTGCGCATGCTGTAGTTCTTCCCCGTCGCTCGTCGATTCCTCTTGTTGGGGTGCAGGCAGGGGGCCTTCTTCGATGTAGGGTTTTATATCGCTGAGAAAAATCCAAGCGCTCCTGCCTTGTAGTTTCACTGCGGACGGAGTGCAGTCCTCCACTGTAAAAGGACCATTGAACCTTGGCTCGTCCCACTTTTTCCTTGTATGATGCTTCACAAGGACAGCATCTCCAGGGAAGACGGGTGGAATATGTAGACCCTGAACTTGGTCTGTTGTAGTGTCTCCTTCTGTGTTCTCTGCTGCTCGGCACTCTTTTCGTCGTCGCTGCAGCTGGTCTGAAATTAAAGTAAGGCAAGATGTCATGAAGTTCAGATGGTTTTGCATTTCAGACCCTAAAACCTCTCCTGTTGACTGGATATCATATTTAGCTCTATCTCGGGGTGTTAGAGGAGTTCTCATTCTTCTTCCTGTGGCTATCTCGTGTGGCGTAAGATGATGGTCAGACCCGGGTTGGTTCCGACGTGCATACAGTGCCAGTGGAAGGCAGTGCAACCACCCCTTCTTTAGAGTAAGCTTCAACTTGGGTATCATTTCCTTTAACAAGCCGTTGAGCTTCTCACGGATCTCATTACCTTGAAGATGATACGTCGATGAGAACTTGTGCTTTATACCAAGCAGCAAGCTAATCTGTTCAAACACTGCATTGACAAAATGAGGGCCATTATCTGACCTCATGACCTAACACACCCCCGACCTGGGGAACACTTCTCTCACTAAAAATGTGTCCGCACAGGTAGAATCTGCGTGTGTTTACATGGACCTGCCTCAATCCATCTAGAGAATGGACACACCACAATAATTAAGTATCTGTACCCGTTACATACTTGAATCATGTCGATGTAATCGACATGCAAGTGCTGAAAAGGCCCATTTGACCTTGAAATGACTCCTCTCATTACTTTTAATGTGTGCCCAGCCATGAATTGCTGGCAGATTATACAGTTCACTATAAAGAATGCAACGTGCTCCGCTAAATTCGGTATGAACCAGTCTTCTGTGAGTGTTGCTGCTAGGTTCTCTTTTGTCATGTGCGCCGGGTAATGTAACTGCTCCAGCGCTATTTTTAATAGGGCTACAGGCATTACTGGTTTACCAGTGCTGTCTTGTCGCCACCAGCTGTCAGAGGGGTTTAAAGAACACCCTCGACGTTTCCACAGGTTCTTCTCTTCCTGTGGTGCCTCCCCTTGGAGTTCCATTAGCTGTGTTTGCCCCAAATTACTGTAACTTTCAGGTGCAGTTCGTGTAACCATCATTCGCTCGTTGGCATGTATAACTTCCACTTGCATGATTGTTTCGCTTTTGGATGCGATATGCTTGGCTTCCGTGTCTGCTGCTTGATTTCTGCGTGAGATAAAATCTGTCCCCTTCGTGTGGGCGGCGCATTTCACGACCGATATGCCCACTTGGAGCTGTAGTGCCTTGATCAGCCTGTCCAATAAGGCTGCGTGCTACACTGGCGTGCTGTCTGCTCGGAGGTAGCCCCTCCTTTTCCAGCATGCTAAGTCTGCGTGCACTGTTGACGACACATCAGTGGAGTCACTGTACACCGTTACTTCCTGGTCTGTGTGATTCTCAATGGTGAGTATTAACGCCAATAATTCTGCAGCCTGTGCTGAATAATGAGATGGTATTCGTGCACTAAGAATCACTTGAAACTCTCCATTTGTTGTGTGCTTCATCACAGCAATGCCTGTGTATTTCTGCCCATCATTTTGGTCCATCCTCGAAAACCCGTCAATAAAGATGATCTCTCCTTCTGCCAAGGCATTTTTCTTCACCCTGGGGAGTTCATCATAGAATTTTTCATAATTTGCACAGTCATGTATGGGCTCTCCTTCTGTGACTGGCTCTGCTATGAACATAGCTATGTTTAATATCTTACATCAGACTATTTTAATCGATGATCACTTCATAAGCAGAAGCTCTCTGAGATGTCAATGTGCCCTTTGGTTTCTCTAGAATGGCAAATAGCGAGTGCTTGACGTACAACGTCATTGAGCATCCTATTACAATGGTTGTAGCCTTCTCTATGGTGAATGCAGCGGCAGCTAAACTTTGTTCGCACGGGAAATGATCCCTCGTAACTGGGTCCAAATTCCCACTGTAGTATGCCAGGGGCTTGTACCCAAGCATGGTTCTCTGTGTGAGCACTGCCGTCATAACGCTGCCATTTGTGTGTGAAAACAGGTAAAATTCCTCTGCATAATTGGGGATCCCTAGAACTGGTGCTGTGCAGATGGCTCTTTTGAGTTCAGCAAATCCTTTCTCCATGGTCTCAGACCATTCGATCTTTTCTTTCATCACTTGGGCCTTCTTTAGGGTCTGAAGTAAAGGTAAAGGAGCTGTAGTCGAAGACCCATGTCCTGACATAGTTGCATAGGCCTAAAAAGCTCTGCATCTGCTTTATCGTGTGTGGCTTAGCCGTGTTAAATATGGCTTCAGCCCTTTCTGGGTTACTTTCTTTCCCTCATGTGAGATCAACTGGCTTATGTACAGCACTTCTTGTTGACAATATTGTAACTTTTCTTTGTCAACCTTATATCCTTTATCAGCCAGCATAGTCAATAGCTGAGCAGAATCATGCCTGCATTGTTCTTCTGTTGTGCTATAAATTAAGATGTCATCCATGTATTGCAGGACAACACTTTCTAGTGTGATATTGCTCAAATCCATCTGCAGGACTCTGTTAAAAATAGGAGACTCACAGTACCCGAGTGGCAGCCTCGTGTTTTCAGACGCTTTTGTCTGAACGTGAATGATGTCAGATCTTGTGAGTCACGGTGCAACAGGATTGAGAAAAATGCATTTTTCAGGTAAATCACCGTGAAATATTTTGCCTCAACAGGTATATTACATATAATTGTAGATGGGTTCAGGACTAGAGGGAACTCGGCCTCAACAATATCAATTATTGGCCTCAGACCTTGAATTAGCCTCCATGACCCCCATTTACTTTTTTCACAGGGTACACTGACGTATTACATGACGACTCTGACGTCACTAAGATGCCTTGCTCTATCATAGCAGAAATTGTCTTAAAAATCCCCTCATCTGCCTCTCTGGACATGGGATATTGTCGAGCTTTTGGTAGAATTGCTCCTAGTTTCAGTTTAATTTTCACTTCTCCAACCCCCTTCAAGAGGCCTACATCATAGGGGCCTGTAGTCCATACTGAGACAGGCACCTTGGCTATGTCGTCATCAAAATATTTAGGACGATTTAGTGCCAACATCATTCTCTGAGGTACTTCTTTTTAATCATCTTTACCCAAAAGGTGAGACTCACTTCCACCATTGTCTCTCCTATATCTGTTTGCTCTTCAAACAGATCGTCATCGGTGACGTCAGTCAATCGATATCCTTCTTCAATGGCGATTACTGCGCACGATTGTCGGCCATCGTCATCATTACCGTCAATCAAGGCCACTCTCCCTTTCACTGCAGCTGAGTGTATCATCAAGCGAAATACGTGTCCCTTCTCCTCATGCATCAGTATTCTGGGTCTGAATAAGAACTCATCAGGGGTTCTCATGGTTTTGTCTGCAAAGTCTGGCAGTCCTGCCATAAGCACACGCATGCCATATGCAAACATTTCTGGCTCTAATGGTATGGCCCTCATGGCTATGTGTCCTGAGTATGCTCTAATCATTTTGCATACATTTGAGTAGTGCATTCCTGTAGTGGAACATACTGTGCCCTTCTCCGTAAATGAGATTGTCAGGTTTAACTTTGTCATTAAATCTCGACCCAAAATTTTTATTGGGGTCTGCCGAGAATATAGTAACGGCACATTCAACTCACATTCTCCTATGGAGACTGGAAGTGCATTTGTGAAGGGAACATGACTGGTAGCTCCTGCAAAACTCTGAGTATCTATGGCCTTGCCGGACAAGGAAAACTTGCCTTCACGTATGCACGAGCGTTTTGCACCCGTGTCAACTAAGAAGGAATATTCTTTATTCCCTATAACGACATCCACCCTAGGTTCCCTGTGAGGGTCTGGTGTCACTGATAGGATAGAACACATCAGGGTTCCCAGTGAGCTGTCCTAGTTTATATACAAATTTGGCCCACTGGGTGCTGGTGAATTTCCTCCATCCTATTATTACCTCCCATTCCAGGGTTCATGGTCTGCCATAGTTGCAGCGGTGCCTGTGGGGATTGTCCTTGTGGAAAATTCCCCATGCTTTGTGGTTGCACCCCTAGTTGCGCTCCTTGCACTTGTTGTTGCACCGTGTGATTCTGTACACCACCCTACTGTAAAACTGCAGATGGATTTGCCATGCCTGCTTCTGTTCCTTGGCCATTCGGCATCATGCCTTGATTTCTGCATGTGCGCACCAAATGCCCTGTCATTCCACACAGCCAACATACTGGCGGTGGTCGGATCATTTGCCCATTTGACATATCTTGGTTACCATTTTGCATATTTTGAAAACCTCCTTGATTATTTTGGAAACCTCCCTGATTGCTCTGCCATCCTCTTCCCCTAAATCCTCTTCCCCTGGGATGAAACCCTGTATTGCTCTGGCTGCTCTGCTGTTGACTAATCACCTGCGGCATGCTTGATTCAGCTGTGCTAGTTATCATGGCTCCCTCAAGAGCATACTTTGACAATTTCTTTTGCACCAATTTCGCTTCCTCACCCTTTTGAGTGGCTTCCTTTTTCCGATTCTTTTCTTGCAGCAGTCTACAATAATGTGCGGTGGTCAACTGTTTTTCAGCCCAAGGCTTGGCTTCAATTCCCACGAATTTCTTGAGTTGTTTCTGCACCGGCTCGGGCAGCCCTTGGCACAATATATGGTAAAACACAGGTATAGATTTCGTCCAAGATTCATGAGTCTCGAGCACCCATGCGTCGGAAAACTATGTATGTAAATTAACGGATCCTCAGACTCCTTCATTTTTCATGTCATTATAGCTCCCATATCGGAAGTATCTGGGTAAAGCACTCATAGCGCTTTCCATACTGCAGCTCTACTGTTGTTAAATGGAGCTCCATTGTGCACGGTATTAGTTGTGGTTACGCCAGGGTAGCCTGCTCATGCCCACACATTGTCTGCTCTCTCACCAAGTATGGCGATTAGGAGACCCATAATGTCCCCTATAGCTAACGTGTTTCCTCCTGTCATTTTTTCTAACTCATGTATCCATTTTCCGGCTCCCGATGTCAGCATTGGCAGCTCGATTTTCAAATTTTATCAATCCATGTGTGGCCATGGAATATATTGCGGTCTTATTCCCCCGTTCTCGAGCAATGGAATTTGGAATGTGTAGCCCTCTCTCTCTTCTCTCATTGTTCTCCTGTATATTGCAGGGGTAATATTGCTGCATCACCGTCTACCTGGCAATGCTCTTAGTCTGTCCACATAGGGCGGCAAAGACACCCCCCTCTGACCGTGAGATACTTCTTCATATCTGTCAGGCTGCGTGGCTGACTCTGATACTCTTGGTGCAGACTCGCTAGTGTCTGACCATCTTATTCCTTTTTCCCTTGCGAGTCGTCTTTCGCTCCGTCCCTCTTCCTCATTTTCCTCATGCTCCTCCCTTTTCGGAGTCGGACATTGTCTCTACCCAACTAGTGCGACTTCTCGTATCCTCTTTGTTCCTGCTTATTTCAAATCTATCCAGGGATAGCTCTCTATTCCCACTACTTCCGGTGACATCCTCAGTGTCATACAGCTGAGTGCTCTCCAGGCGCTCGTCTTCCTCCTCCCCTTGGAGTATTTATTCTAGCCCCATTTCATCATATATTCTATCGATCGTTTCTCTGATGCTTCTGGTGTCGAAATTATCGTCAATATTTGCCCTAGACATCCCTGGTACTGAATCGTACTTAGGAAAGAATTCTTCGATGTCTTCCCAGTCTACAACTGGAGCAGGTTTTTTAACCTCTCTCCCCAGATATTCAGGATCACATGCTCTCTGTCTTCGCTTACGTTCTACATCGTCATCAAATTCTTTGCGTTTCCTCCCCTCTTCTCTGACCCTATCTTCTTCCTTTCTCTTTTCTTTTCTACATTCATCTGCCCTTCGAATTTCCTTATCTCTTCGTCTCTTTATTCTTTTCTCACGTATCCTTTCATCTTCCTCTAACCTTTGCTGTTTCTGTCTGTCTTGATCATTGGCCTGTCTTGGTCTGCGATCGAGCTGTCTCTCTTGCTCTTTGGGATATAGCTGTTCTCGCCTTTGTTTGTCTTTCTTTCTTATCCTTTTGTCTCTTAACTCCTTCTCTTACCCCTTTCTCTGTGTCTCATCTAACCCTCTCCTTTTGTTTCGCGTCATCAATGCCTTTGTCATCGAGTTTCAATAAAATGTGCCCTCCCACCCATTCGTCTTTTGCGAATGCTATCTCATCAGTTCTATCTTCATTTCCCTTCCATCTCTTTCCTTCTCTCTCTTTGTCGAGCGATGCGCTTGTCTGTGCCTGATCTTTTCTTTCGTAATCACGTCTCTCCTTGTCCCTTGGGACTGCGGAGTCAATATTCTTATCCTTATCTTTCCCTTGATTTTCGTCACTACTATGTGTAGGTGACTCATATGCGGGGTTTCTGTATCCCGTGTCTACTTTGAGTTCTCTCATTGGGTATAATCCCTCATCCTTACTTTCTTCAACTTTCGTTTCAGGTGGCGCAGGTGGCGCAGTAGGCATCTCACCCCCCTCTGTGCATACATTAAGTATCCAATCTGTTGGCGGCTCTTCCTCCTTTCCCTGTTCATACATTTTCCACAACTCGAGAAAAGCAAGCATTTTTCTAACTTCTTGCCTGTAAATGTGGCATGCAAATATGTCGTCAAATGTTGTAAGACGGCTTTAGATAAAGACCCATTTTGTGGCCATTGCATAAACATCTTGTGGGCAGTACCTTTAACCCACTCGGTACTGTATTTCTTTAGCTTGGGTGCGTGTTTTGGCAAGTGCTTGCATAAGTGTGCCAATGGAGTCATATCTTCCATGCCTAAATCTGTTTCCTTTTCTGTTATACAACACTTGTCAACACTCTCGTGTGGCTTAAACAACTTCTAACAATATGAGCGAGCACCAAACACTACAAACACCGCAAGATCCAATCCAAATTTTCACAAACTTTTATACCTTCTGATTTACTTAAAAAACATCAATACATATGCGTTTTTATCTCAGCTATTAAATCACATAAAATTTAGATCAGTTTTCTCTAAGAATTTTTTTTTACATATGACATCACAACAAAACACATGTAAGACAGACGCTTGACAGACTAGACTGACACCAGCTGGACACAGATATCTCTGTCTCTAATCACTACCCCTTCATTTAGTTTAAATGTACCCCTTTCACAACGTCTTTAAACTTTGTGGTAGTCTATTTGTTTCCCATTGTGTGGGACTCTTGGTACACGTTTCTTCTAGCCGCTATATTAAAGCGTAGGAATAAGGCGAATCCTCTCACTTCTGAGGTGTCTGCCCCGGTAACCTCTCTCTTCTCGGGTGTCTTCCCCAGTAACCTTTATCTATTTAATTAATCCCCAGTCATTTTCCCCATATATATATATACAGTCTTTTCTACTTCTAACTATATTTAGTTTTTTCCCGCCTCCCTCCGTTACCTTTTCCCGATACTTGTTCTAAAGCATGCACTTTTGCCAGAACATTAGTCTTTTTCACTCACCGTTCGCGTGGTTCCTCTCTGAACCCTCGGGATCACTGCCTTCAATACCGCCTTCTTCGGTTTTTTGCCCGTTAAGCTGCCCGTAGGAATGGGAAGGGATGCGTGGGGAGGACCTGTCTTCAGTCTCTTTATGCTACCATTGTCTACGGGTAGCTTCATGGTCTACTCAGCCGAATGGCAAAGTAATCAATAATCGATAATCGATAACCATCAAATCTCTGCTACCAAGTGTACTCAGGAGACCCCCAGCTGTTCCATAGAGCTGAGGTTTGCTCCGAGAGTACTTTAAGACAAGATAGCTGCACCTTGAGATGGATGGGGGTGCAGATTAATTACTCCAACACCAATCAATAAGGACAACTCAATGGTTTGGCAAAGGGAGTCCGTTTAATGACAAGTACAAAAAACGGGGAGTCATGGCAATCAGCAGTGATGCGATAGTCTGTCTCACTTCAACTCCAACGAACTTCATAAAAAACACATCATTTATACTGAAAATTCGTCACGAGTGACGTGTAACACTCAAAAGTTAATAAGCATTTCTATTGGTTCGGAAAAGGTAACTTTAATATAGGTGCTATATCTGTATATGGTAACAGAGTGAGGGGATTGGGTAAATACTGTCAAGTGAGCGTCTAAGCCCTTCCTTCAAAATTACTACTGTAGATGTCACTAAAAATACGACGTCCATTGGTACTATATAGGACCCTAGATTATGTGGTCCATTGTGATTGGGGTGGCACCAGCCCCATGCATACATTTCCACTTTACTTAGCAGCACACAGAATGGTCAGCCAGTTGCAGGGTGCCCCCTCAGCTACCCGGCCTTCCTCCAATTAAGATTACAATCAATCATCACTTCAACAACAAACTGCATCTTTTGTCTGGGAAAGTTCGGATGTCTCCTCCTGGGCGGATGCCAAGCGTATGTGTAAACTCGTGCTTCTCCTCGCTTGGATGGTCGTGTGATGCAGACATCATGAATTTTCCTATGTTCTCTCAATTCGTGCATTTAATTCTTATTCGGCTTGTCTACGCTTCCTTATCTTGACCTTTCAGAGACAGGATATTCTGTTCTTAAGTTTCAATTAGATTTAGCTACTGTTCGTTCCTTCTATTGGTATTACCATGGCTCTCTTGGCATGAGTTGCATCTGCTGATTTTCGATTCAGCCGTCTCTTCTCATTTTGCTAGAATATGAATCTTGTCTTGTTTGGCCTCTAGTAACCTGAGTTGATTCTGCTTTTCATATAAAGTGGAATTGCACTTATAATACCGTGCTTTGTTTTGAGGTAGATTATGTATAATGGCGTTGCTGCGCTATTCTTCTACTTAGCATAGCAAGCCGCACTGTTTCTTGCAGTTTCAAGCATATGTACAGGCGTTTGCTTGTTGAATATCTTCATCCTTGCTTACAGCTTAACTTCTCTTATGCTTTGATAGCTTTCTATTACTTTAAGCTCACAATCTCTTTTCTTATGGCATTTCGTCTCCTTGTGTCATTCTTGGTTCGTCACTTGTTCTATCTGTGAGTCCGTCCAGGCTCTCGTGACGCCACCATTCGTCTCCTACTAAGACTTTTTTTGGTTTCTTCTGGGACGGTACTTAGGCAATCTTCATTTTGTCTCATTTGTTGGTAGGGTTTTGTCAATGGATACCTTACTGTCCATGGTTGTCTTGGTATGGGTACTTCAATTGGTGTTGCTCTTCTGATGGGTACTGGGCAGAGCCCTACTGCGGCTCTCTGCTGGTTTATTTGCTCATCATACGTCACATATTTTCGTGTGAATGTTCCCAGTACTTCAAAATGGGCGATGGGAGTGCAGGCTTTATTTGGGACCTTCTCTACAGAGGTTCCCTCCAAGAAGCTGTCAAAGTAATCGATCCAGGAGCTAACAAGTGCTGTAGTCAAAGATGAGAGGTGCTGAGATGATAGGTTTGGCTTCATTTGTCTAAGCAGCTTGTTAACAACACATAGGATGTTTTAACGTGGGACACATGTTGTTTCATGGTTAACCGGGAGTCAAGGACAACTCATAGTGTTTTCACAGTGGAGATTACTGGGATAACACAGCGAGAGATGGTAAAGTGACTATATCTTGAATTTAGCTTTTTTATTCGCTGACTGGAGCCAACAATCATTAGCTCATTTTGTTCCTTCTTCAGAGCTAAGGAGTTGACTGACATCCAGTCTTGAATCATATTATAGGTTTTATTAATAAGAACAGAGTCAGTGTCAAAGTCTCCTGTAAGCTCAAAGACCAGCTGACTATCGTCGGCCTAATTAGTGTACTTGACGCCGACGATATCCAGAAGGTCGAAGAGGGGGCGCATGTATACATTGAACAAACAAGGCGAGAGACAGGCGCTGTGTGGAATACCACAGGACAGAAGCTCTGGGAGGGCTTGGAATCCTCTGGTCCTTCAAGATCCTAGAAATGAGGCAAAGCAGGTAGTAGTAGACTCAGAACAATTAATCAAATCACCCAGTCTCCCAAGTCGAATGCGGCAGAGAGGTCCAGTAACATATGTAGTGCCACCCTGCTGCTATCGACAATTTCATCCAACTTTGACTGGAGGTTCAACATGGCTGTCTCTGTGCTGTACATAGTACAAATCTGGACTGAGGGATACTAAGGAGACTATGGAGGTCATTATTAGTCGGGCGGTAGGGGAGACCGGGCACCGGTAAGGAGACCGGTGCCGGTAGTCCCCTACCACCCGATTCCGAGGTCCCCTAATGGGAACCACAAGGGACATGTGGTCGGACCACATGTCCCTTTCGGGACCCGCTAAGGGATCAGGGTGCAAATAACGGGCTTGCCATTCGCGAGCCATTTATTTTCGCCCTCTCCATTCCCATTGAGCCCTATGGGGGCTCAAATGGGAATAGGGAATGGTTTGTGCAATGGGGACTTACTGGTCCCGCCAGGGTCGGACTAGACCGGTAAGTCCCCATTGCACAACACCGGACACGGTCACGGTATGGGAGGCAGCCATGGAGCTAATTGCTCCATGGCTACCGCCATACTCGTAATCACCCCCTATGTTTTTCAATGTGCTCGTGGAGCTTTTGGTACGCTGCCTTGTTGAGGATTTTCAATAAGAATGAGACTTTAGTAATAGGTCTATAGTTAATAAAATCCTCTGAATCCAGGGAAGCTTTTGGTATCCCGCCAGCAATACCAGTAGGATACCAGCAAATGAAATAAGCATTCCTGCAGCTTGATGTCCCGGTTATGCCAGGATATTATGCTGTTAATTCCATGGTGGGAATTACCTGATTTACAGGCACCCGAATTACCAGCTCTTGGCTGGAGGTAAATCAGTGACCCCCACTGGCAAACTTGTAGTTTCTCAGTGCAGGAAAAGTGCTGCTATTGGAATTCCCGGCACTTTTAAGAGCACATTACCCTCAACAGGGAAATTGTAATGAGGCACATCGTATGCACGTTTTTCATGATTACGCAGTCCAATTAAACGATCATTATGAAAATGGAGGATGGAAAAGTGCAAATAATTTTAACAATAACTCATTTTGCTCAAAAGAAATTACTGCTTTGCACTCTTAAACTAGTTTTTTCAAATTTGTGAAGGCCACTGACCAACTCCCTGCCATGTTTTGTATCCCGGAGTAACTGATGAACTTTCTTGACAGAGAGCAAATGCACCAATCACAGTTTCGAAGTTCATACACCAGAACACTGTGTGTGCAGAATATCAAAGTCTCTGACACTGTCATCCCTTGTGGACAGAGGCCACTAGATTTCTTGGCAAGCCGAGCATTTGTGGTGTTGGAATTTCTTATGAGTGCTGTTTCCTGTGCGGTTCAGAAGAATTACTGAGTCAGCCTGTGTCCTTCTAAGTTCCCTTCCATGCAATTTTCACCATTGGCACTAGAAGGTCCAAAACGATGTAAAAACAGGGAAATTGCCTCAAATCCCTTTTTCTGTTCATAGTGCAAGTTGTTTAAATGCTGCTTGTCTTTTATGCGGAAAGGTAGGATTTATGATGAATTCCCATGGAATTGCATTACTGCCAAAATGAAAATCAGATACAGAGGGCAATGCAAGCAGATTTTTATGGCGGAGCAGATAGGGGTGTCAGATGTGGTTGCCTCCATGCCTCCGGTCTGCCATATAAATCAACTAGCAGGTGTACTGTGCTTTGCACAATAATTCTTAGGGCTGAAACATGTAAGCTTGAAGTGCCCTACCCGTACGTGTACGTCTGAAGCATGTAAGCTCCATACTGTTGAGGTGGCATACATACTGTAATTATCATGAGAGATTTGCCACAATGTGATGGACAATGTTATTGCGGACACTATTGAAGAAACATGTACTGTTTTCTGTCACCCACACTACAATAAAAGCACAGTTTTGTGTCAACTGCATGACTTCAAAAGTGAGTATCGCTAATGTCAGCTAGAATGCTAATAGTGTGGAAAGTTTAGGAACAATTAACTACTGAAGTTTTCATGAACTGCTCAACTTTAGGAACAATGAACATAGATCTACGGCAGAACTATGGCATGAAGAGCCATATGGCAGGGGTAAGCATTACAGACCACTTAAAAATAAAGAATCTAAAAAAGGTATATTTTAATACTTGTTACATTGTCCAGACAATGAAACCTACCCACATGCCAGAATTCAGGTTTGTAGCATGTTGGGAAGTATGTTGAACATTTCAAACAGACAGACACACAGAAACACACACTCACACACATATCCAAGCATAGCAGGCCGCTTAACACATTTCTTTTAGAACATTTTACATTTTATATTTTTTACATTGTCTTTACCATCAAACCTACCCACTTGCCACATTTCAGGTTTGCAGAATGTTGGGAAGTGTGGGACGTATTGACCCACTCCGCTATGCTATGCGGCATCACCTTGCCAGTTATGGGAAAAGAAACAGAAAAACCTAAAAAGAACGTGGGCTTCAGCACACAAAAAGATGGATGCACAACCTGCCACCCATGGTGCATGTGCGGTGGGATAGAGCACACCCTGCAAAAATGTGCGAGTGGGCTCCATGACCAGCAAACAGAGTGCAGAGAGAGAAGCAGCACTTTGCAAGTGAAACCCAAAAATGTGCCTACAAATGAGATCTGCTTTGTTGCTAAAAACTCCCAAATGCCTATACACAACACTTCTCAACATTCAAAATCTTGCCTGGTGCTAAAATTCATGTATCTAATGAAACATTGTGAACATACAAAGTCCCAATGTGAAGAGCAAAACATTCTTCAGACAAATTGGATTGTCTGAAAACTGACAGCATAAGCCAACATCTGGGTGCAGTACCCGGGGCTACCTGAATGACAGCTGTCAGAGGAGTACTGAGGAAACTTTAAAAGGACCTAAAACTAAAAAGTGTGCTGGATTAGCAAACATGAAAAGGATTGTTGCCAAAAAGGAATACAGATTTTAGTTGTGTTTTTCCCACGGATTTTAAGGCCAAGAAAGAAATGTATTTTTGTTTGATGTAACAAATTTGGTTTTTGCTGGGTTTAAGAAGTTAATTAGCCTGGCAGAAGCTGCAAGAACTGGAAAAGCAGGTTTTTCTCCCAGAAGGAGGGCCTTCCTCTCAGCAGAAACTCATTGGGAGGTGTTAATAGCGGGTTAGAACAGAATCTTATCTACAGAAAGTGAAGGAACAATGACAAAGCTCTGGAAGGAACAAGCAGGGAGGGGGATGCCCTGCACTGCAGGGAGACAAAAAGGGGCAGACCATCTGTTGCTAAACATGAACAAAGAACAAATGTTTAAAAGACTCATAACTTGCTATTCAAAATGGTGAAAAATATAAGAAGGACAGAGTTGTTAATTTAATTTCTGGCTGCACGTTTGAAGAGGCGTTAGAAGTGTGTGACATGTTCTGGACAGGAATGGCAATATATGTGGTTTTATGCAAAATGTATTACTATTAGAATAGTGAAAATGTACATGCATATCCCTATGTTAAACACACACATTTGTGGAAATTTGCATGAAATTGTGTTCATAGCGAAAAGGGCAAAATTCTGTAGAAAGTTGAGACAAGATCCCATGATGCAGGGTTTTGAATTTGTGATTTGTATAAAGGTGACCAATGTAGAAATGTACATTTAGTATCAAATCCGATTTTGAAACCAGTGGCTAAAGGGAGGTCTCTGAGGGTTGTAAAGCAAATCCTAAAATGTGACATCATCCGGCCTTGATCCAATCACTTAAATTGCAAGGCGGATATGAAGTGTGGTCCTACCCAAGCTCACAGGGGTGGGCTAAGCTAAGCCGGCTCCCCCCCCTTTGTGATGTCATCCTATAGCATAAATAGAGACAGCTGACAACACATAGGAACTCACTGATCCAGCCACTTTCCTGATTCTGGCAAAGCACTCTGATCCAGCATCCTACATCGAGCTTTAATATTCTTCCAGATCCAGATGCCAAAATCTCTTGCCAGCAATAGAGAGCTATTGATTACCAGCAAGGCCCAAATCCTCAAATGTAGTCTCTCTACCCAGTAAAGCACTGGGTGGTGTGAGAAGGCCTTTTGAACCAGTATCCTGAAATTCTCTGGCTTGCCACCACTAGGCTTGCCTGGGGAACTCACCATCCAGCTGACTCAAATACCCACAGACTAGGAGGGCAGATCCTGTGCAAATCCAGCAACCAGCATAGGTGTTCCAATACCGTGCATGATGTGCTGTCGTTCCTAGACCAGACCCAATCCTATGATCAGAGCTGGCGGTCCCATTTAGAAACGTATCCTGTGAGTATTAATAGGAAGAACTGTGGCCCATAGCATATTTACTTTGTCTTATCCCTATTTCCAACCCATCCTATCTTTCATTCAGAACCAGTATTGTTAGGAGTATCTTTTCATTTTCTTATCCCTTTCTCAAACCCATCCTATCTTTCCTTCAGAACCAGTATTGTTAGAATCATCTTTGAGCTGACCCTTATCTCATCTGAAGAAGTCGAGTTTCTTAGCAGCAGGGTCACCCTGATCAAGTGACTGAATATCGCGCATGGAAAAGTTTGCCACGATTTTCAAGTCTGAGAAATGTTTACACGTGTAAAAGAGCTTTAAACTGCTTACGACTTGGACCTTAAGATTTCAAATGTTTTCTTTGGACTAAGTCATTGCTTGTGATTGTGTGCAACTGTTCAAAGCGGCTCCCATAGGAATTTACAACCATTTAAGTATTTTTGACCATATTTGGTGTTGTTGCCCAGTCAATTTTAAAGACAATTATAAAAGCCATTCTGAAAGCTGAAAAGTCAATTCCGTTTTTTCTCTTGTGTTTGCTGGGGGAAGGGTGGACTGATATTCTGTTTGATGTGTGCTATTACTGACTACCTGCTCTCTCCTCCTATCTCTGTACATTGCCTATTGGGGGGTTGAGGGGTGTTACAGGGGGAACTTCTAACCATCATGCTATCTGATCTGAACCAACACAAAAGTATTATTTTCTGTGCTGCCTTTGTTTTTCTATTACTTATTCCTAGTGTATTAAAGATATTATTTGTGTTCTGTCACCCCATTGGTGATTGTTGTTTATCTATTAAAACATATTGTGATTAATTATTAAATACATAAATAAATATTTACCTTTGCAAACTAGCCTGATTCCTGGTTCAGTGTGACCGGGGGGGGAGGGGGTTCCAGGAGAAGGGTGTGATATGAGTGGTATATCGTTCAGAATATTGGACTTATAGACAAAAATAAATAAGGGTTTCAGTTGTGCACTACATGCCGGGCTTTGACTTGGGTGTGTGCCGGATTGAAATCACTTACAGCTTGGAGGCTCATCGCGGGATCCTGAATTAGACATAGCACTCGTGGCAGTCCAACACAGCATGCCAGCTGACGGGGTACATACACCTTGTTGGGTCACCATACTGTGCTACACTGTGCAAGCACCCTTCGAAAGAAATACTCAAAGGAGTTGGGCCTGTTTGCAAAAGTAAAGTAACCCTGAAATAAGCCAGAAGGAAATTAATATTTCCGGAATGGCGACCCCAGTGGAAATTAATATTGCAAGGGAACACCTACTGCACAAATTGTTTGTCAGGGGTGAATGGCTAGAACAAGACAAACAGGTATGGCTGCAGGGAATAAAACAAGAAGTCACTGAAATCAACCTTAATACCTGGCAGGATAAGGGTCCATTACATCAAGCACTCAGTGAGCTGTACATGACCCCTAAAATAAAAGAGGAGCAATGCAAAATTGCCAAAATAGCGGCCTACCTGTACCTCCACAAAGGAGTCAAACAGGAAAAGTATGCAGACCATGTAGATTTCACAAAAAGGCAAGGGGAAGCACTGCAGAAAATCCAGACTGATCTGGACTCTGCAGAGCAAAGGCTCCAAGATAGTAAAGAATCTGAAACAAAGTCTAGGCAGTATGCCACCAAACTCCAAGAAGATCTGGCTCTCTTACTGCAAAAGAATGCAGGGCAAGATACACAGGTGCAGACACTGCAAAAAGAGTGTCAGGAAAGGTTGGACTCCCTACAACAGAGTCAACAAAAGCTGGCGCAGCAATTAACTTTTAACAGAGTCTGAGAAGAACAGTTCAACGTCTAACAAGACCAGATAGACAAATTAAAAGAGGAAAATACTAAATTGATTATCAAAGACCTAGAATCCAAAACAGAGTTTGATGAGGAGCACCAGAAAGCTGGGGCACTTAAAAAGTAGAGGGACGACCTGGCTGAGCAGAGGGGCACTCTAAGTCAGGAGAGAGACACCCTAGGCCAGGAAGTCAGTCATTTAAAAAATAAGTTAGAAGAAAATCACCTGGCCCTTCAGGAGCATGGTGAAATCAAAATGGTTTATGAAAAGCTGTTAGAGCACACCAGGTGGGTGGAGGAGGCTCTAGCAAAGAATAACCAGACCAGTAAGGACCAAACTCAGGAGGTCAGTCTCCTGCAGCAAAAATTGGCCCAATACTCCCAATTCAGGCAGGAAGCACAGAGAGACAATGGGGATCTCTGTGAAAAGAATGACAGGCTTCATAGAAAGATAGCCATGCAAGAACAACTCATAAAGACCAGTAAGGCCTTAATAGAGGAACAAAGAGGTCAGATATTGGCATCTCATCAGGACATAGGGGCTGACAAAGATGAAGTAAGATGGGAGAGAGAAACCCCTGAGCATAACCTCAGGAAACCTGGCGTCAGGGACTTTAATCCCTTCAGTTCCAGGGACTCTGCCACTCCCATGTCCACTGGCTCATATGAACCAAGGGCCACAGGGATGGTAGACTTCAACACAATAGGAAATATGGGACTGACAGATCAACGCCTCCCAGAAATGGGTGGGCAGGCAGCTATGTACAGGTTCCCAAATATTAGGGCCAGCCTCTCTGATCAGGGAGACTCCAGTGAGGGGAGAATAAAAGAACTGGATCCTCAGAAATATCACCTACCTAGAGATCAGTCAGTCAAATTTGGTGGGGAGTTCCATGAAAGTAGGCCCACTAAGAGCATCTTAAAAACCTCTTCCCAGCTAGGACAGTGGGGGGGGGGGGGTACTCAGCCAATCCTGGGAGCAAGGGAGAGTCAGAATTCTCTTCTGAGCGCCACAGGTTCCAAGAGACTAGGCCCTCACATTCTGCCAGCCATTCCCGAGCCCACAGAATTAGGGAGAGCCTAGAAAATCAGACAGCAACCTCTGATAGCAGTGCCTCTGAGTCAGAGGATTTGTGGACCAGGGTGACTAGAACTAAAAAGGCCAACAAAGTTAAGAGAGCTTTACTGAAAGATCCCCTGAAGCAAATCAAAGCTATTAGGAGCGTCATCATGCCCTACCACGAAAATGCCAAATATTCAGTTTGGGAGCACCTCGAGCTGTTTGAGCAAATGATGGAGACTTTCCACCTGAAGGACAGCCAAAGCTGTATTCAGTATGTCAAGTGGACATTTCCACCTGAGTACTCCAGCTTCTTTGTGGGGCTGGAGGATAAGAACCACTTAATATGGTCCACATATAGGGCGGCCATCTTAAAGCATTTTTCAATCTATAGAAACCATCAAGAGGCCCGCATCCTACCCAGAAGGCCCTCAGGTCAATCCCAAACAGGGAGTCAGGGAGGCAACCCCACAAATGTGACCCCTAACTTCCCGGACTACATCAGCCCCTGTTACAAGGGCAACAGACCCATCCTGGGCTATGTGTGGACTCCTCCAGCCCAAGGGGGGGGATCCAACCAGGCAGCTGCCAACCCAGGAAACTTCCCTCCTCACTTTCCCCAGGAGGGCAGTAATCCCCCAAATGCCCCAAATGAATTTCATTCCCCGGTACCCGCCAAACCTCAACCCCCAAAACAACCCTTCTTTCTTTCCCCACTTTCTTGAGCCCAGACAGCCCAATCGGGGAGAGGGGAGGCCAAAGGTGGAGGGACACCAAAATTATCCCAACCAGGGGTATTATGGGAGAAGGGACAGCTACCCTTCCCGTGATCAACCCAGGGTAGACCAGAGGACCCCGTACCAGCCAGAGCGGGTGTCCTAACTGGAGCGCCAGGTCCAGAACATGGAACAGGATCTGGGTCGCATGCTGAGGGCTCAACAGAACCCTCAGATGAGCATGGCGACTCAGAACTCCTCAAATCAAGGGTCTGGTGCTCCAGAACAATGACAGGGGAAGAACCCCGACAACAAACTGGTTCCCAAGGAGGAGGCACAAGGGGAAGGAGGGTGTAAAGCCTTAGAGGAAGCTTCTTTCCCCACCTGTGGAAAGCTCCTGAAAACCCAGGAACCAGAACCAGAATCTCCTGCCCCCGAAAGTCTGCAACCTAAGGAACAGAGGGCGGGTAGGAGAAATAAAGAGTCTAGAAAGGCCCATTTTGTGGAGGAGGTGCGTATCTTCCAATTTGAAGGAGAGGGGTCCTCAGAGGATTCTGGGAAGAGGATCTTCTCCTTCAGGGATGGGGGAACTCCTCCCAAAGAAAAATGGGTCCCAAGAGATCCTGATCAAGACTGGGTAGATGTGGGCACTGAGTTAAAACCACCCATCATCAAACCCCAGAATGACCAGCAAGAAAATCCCTGTGTTCAAACCAACTCTGGTGACTGCCTCCAAAAAGGGGGGGGCAGCCCAGAATCAGAACCAGGGGAGCCCAAAACTTCCCCCATATCCGATTGCCACAGTTTTCTTACAGATTCCCAAGATCCCAAACAAAATCCCGCCCAAATTACCCCTCTGTCAGAATGCAAAGCAAAGAAATTAACCCACCAAAATTATCATTATCTTTGCCCCCTTGAGCAGAAGGAAGGAAGATTTTATGCCCCCGTCCAAATACAGGGGCAATGTACAATTTTGGCACTGGTGGACACTGGATCCCAAGCCACCCTTCTGTCAAAAAGGGCCTTTGATCAACTGAATTCGGGAAGGGGGGAGAAATACCAAATCCCTCTTACCCCTCTCCCTGGACAACTTCAGAACTTCGATGGGAATGAAATTCCTGTCGAGGGGACTACGGATTTAGACATTAAAATTGGGCGACACAAGGTGAAGCTCCCGGTCATAGTTGTGACTCCAGTGGGGACACCATGTTTAGTAGGAAATGACATCCTGCATAGATTGTCTCCCCTCACAGATTGTGTAAACCAGGTCCTCTGGACCCAGACTAACCGACCAATAAAATTGAAACTTAGTGTCAACCATGTTAGTTTAAATGGCACATTCCACATGGTTGAACAAAAACCTGACCAAATTGAATTCCACTTCCAGAATAACCAAATCCCAGAACTGACAGTAATTACAGTAGGACAGCAAACTGGTGATGGGGAGTCCTCTCTATTTCTGAAAATCAAGCTTCCTTCCAGTCTAAGGTGGCATTCCACACTGGAAGGGAACACTCTGAAATTCTATACAAATTCACAATCAGAAAATCCTACTGCTGTAGTCCAAAATGATGAGAAATCAGCTCAAAACTTGGCTGATATTCAGAAAATTGGAGAGCAGTTGTTCATCCCCATTCAGTTAAATGAAGGGAAGGACTCTTTTCTTGCCCGAGTATGTGTGAACACCGGTAAGAGCTTCATCAGCGAGGTCTTGTTCTGCAAACTCCCAAAAGATCCAGCCGCTCCCACATTTAAATTGGTAGACAAATGGGAAATGGACCCGGAAACACCGAATTCCAAACATCTCCTGCCTAGCAGGTGTATGCTCAAAATTTCCATAGGCAACAAGAGCATAGTCCATAATTGTTGGGTCGTGCGAGATGTCCCTGCTGCATTTTATTTAGGCTGTGACATTCTCAATCGCTTTGACATTAGTTTGGACCTAATAAACTTCAAATCCTGGTCCCGATTAGCGGGTAATCCCATGGACTTCGATGACCCAGAGAAAGCATTTCGGTCAGCTCAACTGCTGCCATATGCAGTTGAAATTCAGATTGGAGAGGAAGTCACCATCCCAGAACGGATCCGACAATTCTCACTTGAAGTAAAGATTAAAAGAGGACAGAAACTGAAAAATCCTGACGCCTATGTTCATCTCAATGCTCGTTTCCAACAGCAAGGGTTGGGGTAAACTCAACACCACTAGTCAATATAGAACACAACACCATTCCAATAGAGGTGGATAACAGCGACCTAAAGGGTATCACTCTGGGCGCAGGCACCATTATTGGAATGGCGGTTGATGACTGACATTCTTCCATATATTTAGGGAACTAACTGTTAGGACCAATCCCCAAGGACTGTTTTGACAGTGATAGCGACAATGACACAACACCAGACAGAATCTTCACCCGGCATGGGGGAAATTTCCTGGTGTACTCTTCCTGCCCTTATGGTAAGGAAGATGTGACCTGTGACTTCAGGAGGGATGAGGTGATCTTTCAAGTCCACAAGGACTGCCTTCCCCACCTGAAGCCATCAGTCCAAATCAGTACTTTGACCAGGGACATCTTCAGCCAGCTGGAGGAGGCCGCTGAGATAGCCAAATCAGAATTCTTTCCGGGCTTCAGGCAGATGGATGAAGAGAGAGTCTACCTAGCTGATGCCTGTGAGACTCTGGAGCAAAAGCAAACATTGAAACAAGTTTTCTTAGATTGTCAAGATCTCTTTGTGGTGGACTCATAAGACTGTGGTTGCACCGACATCCACACAACAACAATTCTCACAGACCCTGGCATGACTCCAGTATTTTTGAAGCAATATCACTTACCTCTCGCATCAATGGAGTCCCTTACTGAAATAATTAAGAAACTTGAGACCCGTGGGATAAATCGTCGAGCTCACAGCACCTTCAATAATCTGGTGCTGGGGATTTTGAAACCAAACGGCCAGTGGAGACTCTGTGCTGACCTAAGGGAGCTCAACAAACAGGCCCATACTTCCCGATGGCCTCTTCCCTACATTGACCAAGGGCTGGCCCAGATCCAGGGGTCAAAGGTATACACTGCCATTGACCTGACCAATGGGTACTGGACTGTATCTGTCAGTAGGGAGGACCAATACAAGCTGGTCTTTACCTTTGTGGGCAACAGTACACTTGGAACCGGACTCCCTTCGGATACATCAACTTCGGCAATGAATTTAAACCACTTGGGTGAAAGGGGTAACCTGGCCTATGTAGATGATGTTCTAATCAAAAGCTCAACTGTGGAGGAACACATAGGAGAGATCCGTTATGTTCTGACACAGTTGAGGGCTGCCAGAGCAAAACTCTATTTCCAAAAGGCACAGTGGTGCAGGACCTGTGTCAATTTCTTGGGGCATGAGATAACGCCTGAGGATCTCTGTCCTCAGGACAGAGACCTCTTTGTAATAGACTTCAGACATGTTCAATAAATAACACTAGATTTATCAAAATGTTTTTAATTCGATCCAATATTTGAATCTTACAAAGAAAGTAGAAGCACTCCAGAAAATAAAAGACCCCACAACTCTGCCGGAACTAAGGAGGCTCCTTGGATTAACTAATTACAGCAGAAAGTTCATTGAGGATTATGCAGAGATCACAAGACCCCTGATCCATCTTTTCAAGTGGGGGGGTCAAGTGGGAGTGGGGTCCAGAACAAGCCGAGGCAGTAAGACAACTCAAAAGAAGCCTTTCACAACCGCCTTGCCTAGTTTACCCTGTCAAAAACAAGATGTTCTTCTTGGAAACCGGGTTCTCAAATACATGCTTGACTAAAGTAATCTCCTATGCGAGTAAGACTTTATCTTCTGTGGAGGAAAAATTCAGCGATTGTGAGAAGGCACTCCTGACGACGGTTAGGGCATTGAAGAACTACCACCCGTTTATCCAGGGGGAACACATCATAGTGGAGACTCCACACCAACCTTTGCAATATCTTCAAAGTGACAGAATCCGGGCCGGAAATGTGAGTAATTCCCAAATTACTTCCTGGATTCTTTCAATGCAAGGCTTTCCTGTGGAGGTCAGATGTGGCCAAAAAAAGAAGAGCCCCCTCGCGCAAGGTCTGGCTGACTTGCATGATTGTGCCAGAGAAAACTGTCTCGAGAACGAAAGTCTTAAAATCAAGGACAACATGGAGGCATACCTTAATTCCCCACACAAAGTATATGAAGAAGACAAGTGCGAGGGAATGCCCACTGTCTATGTGGATGGGTGCTCCTTCTATGTTGACAATAACGGGGAAAAGGAACTTGTGGCCAGCGTGGGGAATACATGGGTGAATGATGCCCCAGAACCCTCAGCTGGGTACAAAATTGGTCCCCGAAGTAGTCAAGTGGCAGAGCTGATGGCTGTGCATCAAGCCATCCTCACTGCTGTCCAACACCAACTCCACAAACTGGTCATAATCACTGATTCAGATTATGTACGGAACGGGTTCGTGGAGCACCTGGTTAACTGGAAAACCAGAGACATGCTATGTACTAATAATAAACCATTAAAACACAGAAAATGAATACAAAATATTGATGATCTGGTCACCTCGAATGGGAGGACCATCTACTGGAAAAAGATCAAGGGTCATTCTAAAGTAGAGGGACAAGACAAAAATGGAAATGACCTAGCTGATCAGCTGGCCAAAACTGGAGCCATCAAGTGCATCTACTTGAGATCGAGTCCCTGTTAGGGGTAATCCAGGTCACTGCTATCACTAGGTACCAGACAAACGCTCACAATGAACTCTCAACTGCACAATAGAGTAAGGAGACCCCAGATGCTGATTTGATTACTGCTCAAAACGGGGATCCAATAATTGGTAAGTTCTATCAACAGATTGAGGACCCTGAGAACTTTCCCCTGATGGATACCAATTCCATTGGGAACGAGGATCTCAGAGTGTTGATGAAATGTCCAAAAATGTTCTGAATCCCAGACGGTTTGTTGGTGAGGAGATCCATAGCTGGCCATTACCAGTGGGTGGTCCCCACCTCATTCCGAAGCCTGATGCTAAGTCACGCCCATGATGCAGCCACAGACGGTCATCGGGGGTTTCATACGACATTAGAAATCTTGCAAGAGGTTGCATACTGGCCACACATGGGGCAGGACCTCGACCAATACTTGAAGGGGTGTCTTGTGTGTGCACAATTTAAGTCAACATTACTCACACAGCGTGCTCCCCTACAAAAGAAGGGGATGACACTGCCTTGGACAGATTTGCAAGTCGATTTTATCGGGCCAGTAATTCGCTGCTCTAGGGGGAACAAGTACATGTTGACCGTAACATGCTTGTTCACTAAATGGGTTGAATATCTCCCGGCCCCAAATTGCAAGGCAGAAACAGCAGCTGCCCTGATGATCAATCACATCTTCTCGCGTTTTGGACTACCCCAAAGGATTGAGTCAGACCGAGGTAGTCACTTCTCTAGTGTGGTGATGACAAAGATGTGGGAGATACTTGGGGTCAAAAGGAAACTACACATTGCTTACCGGTGTCTTCTAGTGGTGGAGTTGAGAGGTACAATAAAACTATTGTGAGCATATTAAAAATGTGGCAGATTCTGGCCCAAGTTGGGACATTCAATTACCCCTTGTCCTGATGGCCATCAGATCTACCCCTTCTTCTGAAACAAAAATGTCTCCATTTGAGCTGATGACTGGATGAAGGATGGTGCTATCCCAGCATCTGCTCTACAGAAACCAAGAGCAGACCTTGATAAATGCCTCCACAACTCATGAGTATTTTGAGAATCTGAGAAAACACCTTCAACATGCTTTTGCCTATGCTCAGCTGAATCTAGAGAGATCTGCCGACAGTATGAAGACCCACTATGATCTCAGGACAACTAAAAAGGAATACCAAGTAGGAGACCGGGTCTACTTGTGCAATTTCTAAAGGAACCAAGCCAAAGAGCGCAAATTCGTCCCAACTTGGCAGGGTCATTTTGAAATTGTAGACAGAATCTCATCAGTCGGCCACAAAAGCCGCATCCCCAAGGGCAGTTTGGCAGAAGGGGAAGACAAGTGGGTCCACATAAACCAGCTGAAGAGTTTCCATCCCAGGCATACTTTGCGGCAAATAGAAGAGCTGACCGGAAACCTAGAGGGGGAAAATCCGGAAACATAGAAAAATCACTAAATGTTCACTGTGTATGTGCAAAAAGAGTGTTAAGACCATTAGTAAACATAGATGGGGAATATTGCCAATTTTAACCAATGCAAGTGGCTAAAGGGACGTCTCTGAGGGTTGTAAAGCATATCATAAAATGTGACATCATCCGGCCTTGATCCAATCCCTCAAATTGCAAGGTGGATATGAAGTGTGGTCCTATCCCAGCTCACAGGGGCAGGCTAAGCTAAGCCGGCCTACACCCCCCCTTTGTGATGTCATCCTATAGCATAAATAGAGACAGCTGACAACACATAGGAACTCACTGATCCAGCCACTTTCCTGATTCTGGCAAAGCACTCTAATCCAGCATCCTACATCCAGCTTTAATATTCTTCCAGATCCAGATGCCAAAATCTCTTGCCAGCAATAGAGAGCTATAGCTTTCCAGCATGGCCCAAATCCTCACATTTATTCTCTCTATCCAGTAAAGCACTGGGTGGTGCGAGAAGGCATTTTGAACCAGTATCCTGAAATTCTCTGGCTTACCACCACTAGGCTTGCCTGAGGAATTCAACATCCAGCTGATTCAAATACCCACAGACTAGGAGGGCAGATCCTGTGCAAATCCGGCAACCGGCATAGCTGTTCCAGTACCGTGCCTGATGTGCTGTCATTCCTAGACCAGACCCAATCCTATGACCAGAGCTGACGGTCCCATTTACAAACTTGTCCTGTGAGTATTAATAGGAAGAACTGTGGCCCATAGTATATTTACTTTGTCTTTCATTCAGAACCAGTATTGTTAGGAGGATCTTTGCATTGTCTTATCCCTTTCTCAAACCCATCCTATCTTTCCTTCAGAACCAGTATTGTGAGAATCATCTTTGCTCTGACCCTTATCTCATCTGAAGAAGTCGAGTTTCCTTAGCAGGCGGGTCACCCTGATCAAGTGACTGTAAGATCCCTGTGTGGTATTCGCTTTTTCATAGTCATCCTCTAGTGTAAGCAAACCCATTTGTCATTTTTAAAAGTGTATTTCTGTTTTTCATTCTCGCGCCTATCTCGCAAAAACGACCTTTACTAAAACCTCTATAACTCCATCAGTTCAAAACAGTGCCATTCTCCCCTTATCGCAAATATCGCGCACTGAAAAGTTTGCCGCGATTTTCCAGTCTGAGAAATTTTTACACGTGTAAAAGAGCTTTAAACTGCTTCCGACTTGGACCTTAAGATTTCAAATGTTTTCTTTGGACTAAGTCATTGCTTGTGATTGTGTGCAACTGTTCAAAGTGGCTCCCATAGGAATTTACAACCATTTAAGTATTTTTGACCATATTTGGTGTTGTTGCCCAGTCAATTTTAAAGACAATTGTAAAAGCCATTCTGACAGCTGAAAAGTCAATTCTGTTTTTTCTCTTGTGTTTGCCGGGGGAAGGTGGGACTGATATTCTGTTTGATGTGTGCTATTCCTGACTACCCGCTCTCTCCTCCCATCCCTTTGCATTGCCTTTTGGGGGTTTGAAGGGTGTTGCAGGGGGGACCTCTAACCATTGTGCTATCTGATCTGAACCAACACAAAAGTATTATTTTCTGTGCTGCCTTTGTTTTGCTATTACTTATTCCTAGTGTCTTAAATATATTATTCTGTGTTCTGTCACCCCATTGGTGATTGTTGTTTATCTATTAAAACATATCGTTATTCATTTTTAAATAAATACATATTTACCTTTGCGAACTAGCCTGATTCCTGGTTCAGTGTGACTGGGGGGATTCCAGGAGAAGGGTGTGATATGAGGGGTATATCGTTCAGAATATTGAATTTATAGACAAAAATAAATAAGGGTTTCAGTTGTGCACTACATGCCGGGCTTTGACTTGGGTGTGTGCCGGATTGAAATCACTTACCGAAGTAGGCTGAACATTTCAAACAGACACACACACATATCCACAAATGTGCCTTTTATATATATACTAGCAGAAGTACCCGTTCTCCAAACGGCTTCTGAAGACAGACATGATAACACTGATCATGTTTGTTGCTGTTCCGATCCCCTTATTGCTTGATGTGCTTTGCACCCTGAAGTAAACTGCACTGAGAATGTGCACATGTGGCTGGCTGACATACACTGGAGCAGACGTTGGGGGGGAGGGGAGAGCTGGTGTGCTGTGTATGGAAGGCGTGGTATCTAACACTAAGAAAGACACAAGTGATCACAGTTCAAGGGTGTTTATTGAACTTCAACTGGGTTTATAAAACACCTATCTAAACCTAAATCTAAAGATGGGAGAAAGCTACGACCATCAAATAATAATAACGTAGTCTCTAGTGGTGTCTTGTCAAAATAAATGGGACTATACTAATAAACCTATTGCCAATTCCTACTTCTAAATACAAATAGTGTGGGAAACAATGTTATGCAAAAGAAAAGTCTTCAAGAAATTATATGTCAGGATATTCCCCACATTTTCAGCACGGGACAAGGTGGCACACTCGAGTATCTCAGTATCAGGGCCTTCTCTACCAAAGTCTCTTTGCCATTCGAAGTTTCTTACTTCAGAGGGCCTGATACGACAAACAAACATTCAAAAGTTATTTTCTCTCTGGATTCTCAACACCCCTCCTTACTCCCCGGGCTCCTCTCCACCAGGCTCAGACCCACTTTTACACACAACCTTCTAGGTTGATTCAATGTTCACCCCCGGGCCCCCTCTGCAGGGCTCAGACCCACTTCAACACAAAATCTTCAATTGGTCTGCCTCTGCCGGGCTTGGACCAGACTCATGTATTTTTCCAAATGTTCTCTATTTCATCAAAATCGAAGACTTTCAACTGTGCGCAGGATTCTGCTTGACCGGTCGCAGGACCACTTCGATTTACATTTATTCATTCACTTTCAAATGATCTACCTCTGCCAGGCTCGGATCAAATGTATCTAATTTCATTACTCCTCAGCTGGATACCGTACAGAGACCGTCGATTGGGCACCCATGTGATGCCTGCCCACTCTGTCAAAAGGTATTGTTGCTTGCTTTAAAGTTCAAACACTTATCAGCAGTTTAACTTCATTTGCATCTCTTATCACACGCGTTTTAACAATGTTTGTTGCAACGCTCGCCATACAATGCTGCTGCGTGCAATCATTGCTTCAACACAGACCAGTCTTGTATATGCGCTCCCCAACTCATTGGCTGTGTTGATTTCACTGATGCTCCTTTGTTCTGGGAGCCAAGGACAGTACTATGGTGGCTGGTGATTCTCTTTGCCTTGATTATTGATGCGGGAGGGCCCCGGGTATCTTCAACACACAATGCAGGATTCCACAAACCGTTTTCCTGGTCTTACGCTTTCCAATCTCGAGGACTCATGAAAGCAACAGTTCCTTGTCGAAAAATAGGTAAAGTGTTCTTCCCTCCTTGCAACCCCTTTCTGCTTTGCCGTCTTTCTTCTCTCCTTAAACTGCCATCTTGGAACTGCTGTTTCCTCGTGTGTTTTGCCTCGCTCAGAATGTGCTCTTGTGCTCTGCCATTTATACGTGTGGGGAAGTGTAATGGAAGTCAGGTGAGAGTGATTGTCGGTAATTGCATGACCTCGCCTGACCACAGTATTGGGACATGTCAGGTACACAGCTCGGGTGGTCGTCTGTTTTCCCTTGGAGGGGTGCTGTCAGTGAGAAAGTGTTTGTGTTGTAAAAGGGGGGTAGAGTTCCTAAATATCCTACCTAGTAGGATGGGGCAAAGGTGTTACAATGAAGGGGATAGCACGTCTCACCATCCGGTGTCCCACTCCCACTCCCCGAAGACCCCTCACCCAGGTGATCCTCCTGCACTGGTCCACCCCCAGGAACTGGATCAAAAAGCGATGGCCATGTCCTGGCTACCTGGATGACAAATTGCCAGGGACTAGTGGGTGAGACACCTTCTGGTTAAAAGCGATGGCAGCGTCCTGGCCACAAGGATGACAGATTGCCGGGGATTAGTGGGTGAGACACTTTGTGGTTTCACACAGCTGCTGCATACTGGGACCTTCAGTGCTCTCTCCCCACCTGTCGCCTCACCCTGGCACGGTGCAGTTCTTTGCAGTGCATTGCGGTGTAAATATCTCAGAAACTATGCATCCTCGAGCCTTGCAACGTGATTTTCGACATCCCACAGGGACCTTGTGTTCTGTTCCTCATGTTGGGACTGGTCCTTCTACGACCACATTGATGTTTCGCCGATTTCAGGCAACCGTCTCATGTGAGAAGGTGCTGAAGTGGGGGGGGGGCTGTCCAAATTTCATGTAGCCAGTACTGTCCAGAGGGCCCTAACAGTAACTATGCAAAATGTGCTGCATATTGGTGAAATGGTGTGGAATTGTTTATGGGACATTGCTTCGCTAAGCCACAAACCCAAAAATCCTGCCACAAACGCACACATTACATTACTTTTATATATAGATAGATTAACATAGGGCAGAACGCAAAACGCATGAGTACATGTTTTATGCATGCCTTTCACATATGCCTTTTATGCAATGCCATGAACAAAAATGAACCGCAGCGTAAGATGGCAGTTTTGGAAGTAACATGATTACCTGTTTTAATACATTTATTGGTTATTAATATTCCAATTGGTTTTGAAATTAACTTAAAAAATGCACAATGGTGCATATGCGTCATTTTTCTGCCAAATGTTCAGTCATTATGAGCATGGCTTGGAATTATAGGCAGGTTGTTTTTTTTTGTGTTTGCTCCACTTTACCATTTAAATGTTACATTGTTTGTCTGCAATGTTTGCTGTGTGACATTTTATACTGCTGCATGGACATTATTTAAATGTCAATCCAACTATATCTCACAATTTATTTTGACCGAAAATAACATGGCATTGCTGCACGTGTACCGCGTTCATAATTGAAAGAACGAAACAGGAGCTGTTAAAAGGCCGGCAACTCTAGGGCAGTAAATCTGACCTCCAGGAGAAGGAAGTCGGTATAATCCCTTCTACAGGTCATGATGGGGGGATACTGGAAGTAAAGGCATTGAGGGACCGCAACATCACGGTTGCATCAGCTGCAGGCCAAGCCTGGCATTTATTTCACTTGATGATTAGGAGTTGAGTCAACGGAGGGGTGAAGGATGTGGTCACTTGGAATTCAGTAAAGGCATTTAATACGGTTACCCACACCTAAGACTCATCCATAAGTTTAGCCCCCTGGGGTTGGGAGCACGTGTGGGGTGCTGAGTTAGGAAGAAGGTGGCCGCGTGACCGGCTGCAAAGAGTGCAGGAAAGGAGGGTAACACATGAGCTAGGGCATGACATGATTCAAGCGCAGCAAGTGCAAGAGTGCAAGTGTGCAAGGAAGGGATGAATTGCAGGTAATTCCACCATGGGAGGTATATGTGTTTTAGTATCCTAGTGACAGCGCCATTTCCTGTGTGAGGCACACTTGATGCCGTGTGGCGAGGTAAGGCAACGCTTGTGTCTTTTTTTGTTCAAAGTGTCCTTATTTTAGTATTGCAGTGTACTTCACCCTATAGTCATGCTGTTCTGTATGAGGTATGATATGATTTGATAATTTATTTATATCGCGCTCCTACGCAAGTGTTTCAGACCGCGACAAGGCAAGGGAGGGGAACAGGCGAGAACAAAAACAACGCTCTTACTAGGCCAAGTGACATCGAGAACGCGCAAGTGCATGGGAGAGGGAAAGGGGAAAAAGTGCATGGAAGGGGGGGAGTGGAAAGTGAGGGAAAGGGGAAAAAGTGCATGGAAGGGTGGGAGTGGAAAGTGCGGAGCAGAGGAGAAACAGATACTTAATAATACATACAAATAGATAATAGAGGCTATAAGCAGGTACCTTTATATTAGTCCCACAGTTAAGGTGTCCTTTTAGAATTACAGAGGTGGTATCCTGAGCAAGGTCCTCTTATTGCAGTCGTGCAGCGAGGGTCACTTTTAGATATTGCAGTTGTGGTTGTGTGTCTTGTGTGAGGACTACTTGTTTTAGTGCTTCGTTCAGCAACACCTTTCCATTTGGCAGCAGTGCAGCATCACTCACACAACTTTCAGTACTTCATGTCATATTTTGGTAATTAGGTGGTCATTAAGTGATGGGGTACTCCCATTTTGAGGTGCATATGTGTCATGCTTGCAGTGTAGATTATTGTTGAGTGTTAAAGGGATGGAATGTTTGTTAGGCCAGGTATGATAAAGGATTATGTAATTGTTTGGCTCGGCATGGATGGCACTTTAATAATTGGCTGGTTGAAGACTTTGCCAGAGTATAGACATGAGAACAGGGAACATATTGGTAGCGGTTGTGATTACAGGGTTAGTTGTTTCATTTTTTGGGGGCACACTTGATGTTGTTAGTTTACAGTGAGCGTCACCTGTTAGCAATTGTCATGGTGGTTTCCTGTACTGTGTAAGGTGGACTATGTTAGTTCGAATAAGGAGGTGCTGGGATCACAGAGCAGTGTTCGTGTTGCCGTTTATGACGCGGGCCTGTGTTAGTGGAAAATGATATAAAAGAGATTCAGTACTTTATAGAAACATGCTGGGTCAATCCAACTGTATGGATCATGCAGAGGGACACATGATGTAAGGAGGCAGGTAGATGTTTCTCTTATGTGACACTGCCAGAGTGATGACAACAGATTCACTTTGTTGCGTTGATCATGGTACTGTGGTTGTGGTTAAGAAACCCACACTTGATGCTGGCTGTTCCATCAAGGCATTCAGACATTGTTCAATCTTAGCTGTATATTGGTGTCTCAGAATATTGAGGTGAGATGAGGTTGAAGATGCTAGTGATGTAAGTCTGTAGTGTGAGTTATCATTTCATGGATAAGCATATATTGGATCTTGGATGGATGCATCGGCCATTGATGGGCAAAAGAGGTCAGGCCATTGTAAGTTTACGGTTATCTCAGACACCGAAAAATGCAATTTGTTTGGTTTTCCTGAAATGTAGGTGATATATATTCTTGCAGATCTGGAGATGGCTTTTCTACCAGAGGTTGTTGGTCTGTATTGCAAAAGAAGCACCGTCAAAGCAGGATTGTTTTGAGAAGTCTGGAATGTCCACCCATAGTTGGGTTTTAGAGGTGAAGAGTGCTCTGTACACACTTGCGGCTAGTGTTTCCTGCAATGCCCTGTGCACAATGCTTAGTGCTTTGAAGGATGTGTGGCAAGTGAATGGTAGCCAGTAGAACCCCTCAGTGCCTGATGTGATATGGTCCTGAGTGTCCCTATCAAGCAGAAGTCCAGCCTCAAAGGTCTGGACACACTGTAATTTCTGGAGCAGGCGTCGAAGGGTGCATGGATGGAGGCTTTTGGCATATTCTAGATGAGATAAGATTAGTGCTTTGATGGATGTGTGGCACGTGAATGGTAGCCAGTAGAGCTCCTCAGTGCCTGGTGTGATAGGGTCCTGAGTGTCCCTATCAAGCAGAAGTCCAGCCTCAAAGGTCTGGACACACTGTAATTCCTGGAACAGGCATCGAAGGGTGCGTGGATGGAGGCCTTTGTTATAGTCTAGATGAGATAGGATTAGTGCTTTGATGGATGTGTGGCAAGTGAATGGTAGCCAGTAGAGCCCCTCAGTGCTTGGTGTGATAGAGTCTTGAGTGTCCCTGTCAAGCAGAAGTCCAGTCTCAAAGGTCTGTAGACACTGTAATTTCTGGAGCAGGTGTCGAAAGGTGCGTGGATGGAGGCCTTTGGCATAGTCTAGATGAGATAGGATTAGTGCTTTGGCCTCTCGCTCAAGAAGGTCACGATGAGAAAAATATGTCTCAGTTCCCTGAGAAGTTGAAATGATCACTAACTACTGCTTTGATTCAAAGAGCGAGAGAGAAAAATAGAGTGCAGAATGAAGTCTCATTTATTTGAAAACAAACATTTGGCAAGTGTTTTGCCCCACCCCATTTCTTTAATGTAGGATCCTACAGTACTCTCGCAACACTCCCTTGCTAGGTGGAAAGTGTGACATTCTCACACTCCTGGACAACCTCAAACCTGCCACCAAAATATTGTACATTTTATGTGACTGTACATTCATATTTTCACCGCAGTCGGTTTGTAATCAATATATTTCAGGTTGCTATTTCCACTTCATACCATGAGATACCAGAAAGCCTCAGGCCATCCTGCAATTTGAAAAGGGGCTCAGGACCCAATTCTACAAGAGGCAATTTTACAGACACTGGTATGACCTTATACTTTGCATTTAATCCTAGCTACAGCTATAATGCTGCCACATACTGTCCTCCGCAGGCTGTGACGAGTTGTGTTCCCTCATTCACCACTTTGGCCTCCCCTTCTTAATGATTTCATTACATAGGATAATCCCACTACTCCGAATCCTACACTCCTTCATGCCATTACATAAGCTTTGAAGGATGGCAGCATTTTCAACAGACACCGCGTATAACTTGCTTACGAATCTTCCTCTTTACGTTTCAAACTTCAGCTGATCTTTTTAACTCAGCCACTTAAAAGAGCTCTTGCTTCAGGGACCTTCACACTCATACCAAAGCCAAGGCAAGGCAGATTGATGGCCCATAAACATGGGAGGGAGAGGTGCATTGTATCTAATGGGACAAGGAAGAGTATAACTGTGAGTAATGGGAATTGCCCCGTGTAGTCAAATCATTATTTCCCGGTGCCTCTTCCTCAACCCATTACTTTGCAGGAATACCAAAGCCAATCGAAACATCAATTGGCTCAACTTAAAGAGACCCCTATGCATAAAGCTTTGAAAAGTGTGTACATATTTAAACAGCTACAGAAATAAGAGAACAAACATGCTTGCAAGAAAGCACAAACAAGATCTACCTTCCTGAAAGATGTATCGACTGCAAAACCGCAAGTTCAGTTCCCCAATAGATGTTTTGTCCACAAATGACCCTCTTTAAGAAGGAGAGGAGGGAGATAGGCAGAAGCATGCAAGAGTATATAAAACCAGTACAGTGCCACAAACACATTGTTACATTTTGTGATGAATCGAGAGAATTAGCTCCTTCTCCCCAAGGGGGAGACCCCCTGCATCCCCTGTTAGGCTAGGTAGGTGAGCGTGCTTTGCAACACCCTCCCTAGAGGTCAAGGTAAGTGGGACCTCACTGGGTGAGACTCCCCCTTTGGGGAAAAGACCTATGTTCCTGTGAGGAACTGCCTTCAAGTGATGGATTTATACAACATACCAAACTTTGATCAAACTTATGAACATAACGTGAAGTTATATTTGAATTAAATTCTGTCTCCATTGGACTGCAATGAGGAGGCTGAAAAGGGATGCAATACCAACGAGAGACAAGAGAGAGAAAGAGAAGACTGAGAGCATAGAGAAGGTTGAGAGCGAGTGAAGACCCAAGAAACACAGGGAAAGCTCGCTATGCATGATAAAGTGAAAGAAGGTGGGGCTCTGGGAGAGTTCAGAGCTGATGTGCAACAGAGCTACTTTGGCACTAGAAACACTGAGCAACCGGCGTGCGAGAGTGGAAGAAAGCCAAGCAAGACGGAGGAGAAAGAGAGGTGGTGGCATGACCGCAGAATCAAAGTGGTGGGCAGTCTGCCCTTAAAACAGCACAGAGGCCATCCAGGGACGTAAGCAGTTCCCAGTCCAATTCCTATGACACAAGAAAGGCACATCCAGGAAGGAGATGCCGTGGAGAGCAAGCTGCAGAGTGGCAACGAGAAGGAAACAGAATCCAGTGTCCTGCAGGTACCGCCGCTGTTGCGCCGGAACTCAGGGAATGGGAATGCAAGCCAAGCAGGACTCATTATAAGTTAAGCAAAACCCATCCCAGTACTAATGGGAAAACTATTGGAAATAATCCAGTGAAAGAGAACTGTTTGAGTGTGATGAGAAGAAATATGAAAAAAAGAGTGGGAAAAAATAAAAGTGGAGGCACTTTGGGAAAAAGGCAAGATCCACCCAGATCTTGAAGATAAGAAAGACAGCACAAGAAAGAGAGACATTTGGGAAGAACAAACCTGTAAAGCCAAGAAGCCCAAAGTCATACATGAAACTGTACCCTGGGAATGGGAAATGGTAATAGGAACTTGAGATACTATAAAAGAGAGAAGAAGAGTGTAACAGAGATTCAGGAATCATGCAAGGAGGCGGAAAGGAACCTAAACAGGCTAAAGCTAATCAGGAAGTATAAGGACAAGGGAAATACCTGTCCCCTAAAATAACTACAGAGCTGGATATAGTGGGGAAAGGACCTATTTATATATGGTCTATTGAAGGGAGCAAGGGAAGTGAGAATAGGAAGACTAAGGAGAGGGGGATTACTAACCCCTTAAAAGAACTGCATAACTCGATATATTGGATGACAAGAGACCATTTGCATATAGTCTATGAAAAGGAGTATGAAAAGTGAGAAGGAGCTTGTGACAAAATGTGAGCACCAGGAGAAGGGAGTCATTCTTCTGATCATAGTTAGTTATAACAGTGGGAGAGTCAGATAGCTTAAAATGGGACAAAGAACAGATTTGTTTTTGGACATTCATCCTGACTGATGAGCACCTTCATTAGAAAGATAGGCAGGGAACACCCCATAGTTATAGGGGGAAATAGGCCTTATTTTACTTTAAATAAACTTCACAATAAAAACATGCCTTTGCCAAATCCATATCCTTCTTCTGAACCTCCACAATTAGCAACCTGATTACATTTCTAAAATAATCAGAAGAGTGCCTGATATAGAACATGATTTCAAAGTTACCAAAAACCATTCCAGATAAACAAACTGGAAAAAGAACACCAGCATCAGAAGAGTAAAGACAAGAAATGCACACCAGAAAGAAAATTCTCTGGTGAATAGAAACCAGTGCAACCCAAGGACCAATATAATAAACCTAGTTGAGAGAGCCACTTCTCATGAACAAGGACATACATATGTGAGAAGATGGCCAAGTCTATGTTCTCTCTGTAGAAAGCAGAGACAACTGCACAGAAGAGGAACAGGAGCACCCAAGCCACAGTAAAAATGCATGAGGCTGAAATATACTTTCACCTAAATCATGACCATTGGACTCCATCTGAACCTCTGCCCTACTTGATCTCCACCTCATCCCCTTATTTCCTGTGTTATGCAGATGACACACAACTTTACTACAAGCTGCCTGCCTCTGTCTCCTCCCCCTCCTCTCTCATACCTGATTTCCTGACCACGGTTCAGGCATGGTGCTCTGCCAGTGATCTCTGCCTTTATGCAAGTAGTGTTACCGAAAAACAGGTAAGGTTCCCAACTTTTTTATCGGGGGACCAAGACTCAAAGGGAACTAGCTCTAAAACGAGCACAATATGAAACATGAAAGTGAGTCTGGTACCCCTCTTTCCATTCCCCAGTGTTCTAAAGAGAAGCCACAATTACACCAAACACATATGCCTGCAAGTAGGACAGAGATCCTTGTCACTGGGACGCCTGCTCCTTGCTTCCCCCTCACTCTCTGGCCAAACTCTTTGGGTCCCCTCCCTTCACCCACAAGTAAGGCAAAAAACCTTGGGGTCATGTCCGACTCCTCTCTCTCTTTCTTTCCACACATCACGGACCTTGGCAAGAAGTCAATTTTTCAGCTCCACCTCCTCAGGGGCATTCTTCCTTTACTTGCTTTCCCCAAGAAGCTCAACATCGCCAGAACAGTGGTTCTTTCTAGGCTGGACTACTACAACAGTCTCTTCCTCAATCTGCCTCTTTCTTCCCTTTGCCCCCTTCAACTAATCCAGAATAGGACTGCAAGACTTATTCTTGGCCTCAAGCCCAGGGAGCGCATCTCTCCAGTCCTAAAATATATCCACTGGCTCCCGGTGACCGCTGTAAGGGAGGCATGGTATTGCCACTATGACACTGACACAAGAGCTATAAGTTTCAAAACCTTTATTAAAATCTTGGGGTTAGGAAACACTCCTACATTCCCCTATAGCTATGATGGGAGTAGTCTCTACCATCAAATAATAAAGAAAACACAGTCTTAGTGAGTCTATGTCAAATCAAAATGGCCTATACTAACAAAACCTAATGCCTGCCCTATCTCTTGCACAATAATTGTGTAAAGGGTAATATGTATGCAAAGGAAAGTCAGTGTTATAACATAAAGGATCAAGGTGGCTGAGTCAGCTCTCCTCCCAACGTTGGACAGCACAGAGTAAGGTGGCCCCGGTAGACAGGATGACACACTCTGGCTCAGGTTATCAGAAAATGCAGTACAAAACATGGGTCGAGGCCCACTTGGCCTTCCAGGTAAAAGTCATTTATTTTCAGTTCACCAAAAGTTCTTTCACAGTTCAGCAAAAATCACATAGGTCTCCCTCTGTCTGGCTCAGACCTCTCAAGATATCAATAGTTCACGTAGGTCTCCCTCAGTCTGGCTTGGACCTCTCAACATAAAGTACCGGATTCAATGTAGCTCTCCCTCAGCCACGCTCGGACCTCGCAATCAGAGCAGTTGCAGGGGTTGCCTTCCCCAAGCTTCATTCACATTTGTTAGGGGTTCCCTTCCTCTAACTAATTTCCTGTTCCCAGTCTCCCTCCGTCAGGCTCTGACCTTTGTCTGATGGCAAAGACTTTTGAATACACAAGGCCTTTTCCATAGACCTGCGCAGGACCACTTAGACTTTCAATTCAGCTCTCGAATAGTTATTTTTCAAAATGTTTTTTAATCATATTTGCCCCAGTGTCTCTTGGTCTTGGTTTTTCCATACCGCAATCAGAAAAGTTCAAAGAAATCTTTCTCTTAGAGCAATCACTTTTTAACTTCCCCTTTTGATGGGATTAATCTTGAGCATTCCGCATTTCATAGTTTGTTAGCTTTGTCGCTTTATAACAAGTCATCAAACATTTCGGGTAGACTTTCGAGTGGGCTATTTCCTTTTGCCAGACCAATCGCTACTCTGTAGCACTGGCTTCACAGTTATAAGTAACTTTAAATTTCACTGCTGGTTTGCTTTCTTCGCGTCTCATCAGCACACGTGCAACCTTCAATCATAAGATACACTGTTGCGGCTTCAATCTTGCCTTGATACAAACTGGCCTTTCATGTCTTTCGCTAACTCACCGGTTGTGTGCATTCCTTTCTTGTCTTTGCGGCTTTGATTCTCGAGTCAAGGTTGAAATCACAGGCTTGGCCTCACCTCCCCAACTCTTTCGTTCACACGGGATGGTCACTGGTGGAAACACAATGCAGGCTTCTTCTTGTCTGGGATTTGGCTTTCTCCACATATCCTTTGATGTTTCCCAGAGGCAACAACCTCCTGCAGGGATCTTCAGGGTTTCCCTACCCTTTGTTCTGGTCCCTTGATCAATCGTCCTGCTCCAATGGGTTCGCCACCGCCCCAGATGATCTGCTCCTTCTCGTGTCCCACTATGCTCAGAGTGTGTCTCTAAGTGCCGCCTTTTATCTGTGTGGGGGGAACTAATAGGTATCAGATGTATGTGATTAAGGTCAAGTGCCTGATTTTGCCTGACCTTATTAACAGGACATATCCAATGAGATATGCAAGTGTTAGCCTCATTACTCTCAGCCCTCCTCTTCCTCAGCCCAGTGTTTGCGTAGAAAGGGGGGTGAGTTGGAACGTTGGAGAATCGTATAAAATTGAATGGGTTATGGACATGGGAAAGGGGGATACTGCGTCTCACCATCGGCTGCCCTACCTCCACTGCTCAAAGATCCCCCAACCAGGTGATCCTCCGTACTGGTCCACCCCCAGGGTCTGAATCCAAAGGCGATGGCCGTGCCCTGGCCATCTGAGAGAGAGAGATCCCTGTGGACTAGCAAGTGAGACACCCTTTGGTTTCTCACACCGCAAGTATCAAATTCAAGACCCTTTGTATTATTCACAAGGCTTTCTGGAGCCTGGGAACCCTCTACATCCAGCTTTCCCTCCGGAAATACCTCCCTGCCAGAGTCCTTCGATCCTCTGGATCCAACTCTCTGCAGATCAAAAATGTCTCCAAACAGAGAGTAGGAGGTAGATCCCTTTTGTCGGCTGGTTCCTACCTCTGGAACGACCTCCCTGCCCCTCTCAGACTTGAGCCGGATCTTCTTAAGTTCTGGAAACTTCTCCAGACTTTCCTTTTCTCCTCTTCCTTCTCCCTCCTTGGACTAGCTCTAACCTGGTCCACCCTCTCCTCCGCACTCCTCCTCCCCCTTCCTTTTTCCCTAACACTTGCCTTCTTCGACCCCCAGCACTTGCCTTCTTGGACCCCCCAGCACTTGCCCCTCCCTTTGACACCCCACTCCTGCCTTCTACCTCTCCCCTCCCCCCAGCACTTAGCACCATGTTCTTGCATTTGCACGGTAGGATTGTCACAAGGCCAATATAAACTTTTTGGTTTTTCTACTTTCTCTCTACGTTCCCCTCCCCCAATTTGTCTTGTGGCGCCTGGAAACACTTGTGTATAGGTGCCATACAAATGTCAAATAAATAAATAAAATAAACTGAAGGTCACCTAAAACTATAGCACTCATGTCACCATTAATTGGAAATGAGAAACTCCTTACCTAAAAAAGAGGTCCTGGGAATAATACATTACCATTCCCACTCAAACTAAGTAGCTGACACTAGTGCTGAACCAACAAAGGGTCCACTACTATTGCTAATTAATATACTCACATGACCCTTGCATAACTGCCTATGTGAGGGGAGTTAAAATGGGGTGTCCTCCTTAAATATATTAGCATAATATCAACCACTTCTTGAAATTTGGGTCGATCATGCCCACCGTGGGGATCAACATGGTGATAAACTTCTCTAATTTACCTGCCAGAGATAAAGATTCAGTCCACAAACATGGGGGTGTGGGGGGACAGAGTACTGAGGTAGCCAGGCTCCCACATGAGGATAAACAAAGAAATCCAGAATGATAGACTAAGCACTGGGAAATATAATACTTAGATAATTCACCAAGTGGTGTAGAACTCCCTGTTTAAAATAAAGAGTCCCCGGCCCACAATCCAATAAACTGGGCCTCATTACAAACTTGCCAGTCTAGAAACAACGGTACCGGTAAGCTTGCCGGTACCGTTGTTTCCGGACCGGCAAACTACAAGTTCTGCGGGCAGGTGCCGTCCCGCCCGCCAGAACTGACCTGGCGGGCGGGACGGCACCCGCCTGCAGACCTGAATGGTACCGGTGCTACCATGCTCCCCATTCCCTTTCAGTCCAATGGGACTCAATGGGAATGGGAAGTAATCTTTCTGGTGCCCGGCAATGGGCAATTACCGGGTCTGCCGGGGCTGTAATGCCCCGGTAATTGCCCATTGCGTGTACTGGAAAAAAATGACTCATAATGAATCCCACTGTGACAGGAAGGTCAAGCATGTGATCAGCACAGTCCAAAGTCACCTTGTTGCCCGAACAGGCTACGACTAAACAACAAATGAAGGGATTCCCCGGCAATGTCATTACCTGGTAACACCATCTGTCAAGGACTGGAAAAAAGACTGTCAACCCAAAGTCATGCTTAGCTGCACTCATAGTTAATTCCTAATTGTAACAACACTGACAGCATCACAATCACTGACTGAAAATATGGACTCTAAAAAGGGTGGACTAACAATACCTACAGCTTCTAAGTAGGATAACCTTGGGATCACAAATCCATAGGATATCTCGATGTCCTGCTTTCTCAGATGTTTAGGCTTCAACTAGGATGCTTGAAATTGCACATCATGCAACCATTGCTTTAATGAGAATTAGGTGTTCCTTTTATGAGACCCTTAAAGGGTAACAATTTAATAACAATCGAGGTGCTGGGGTGGAGGTGCCACCCTGGCACAAAGGCGTTATATATACATGAAATTGAGTGAGTTCTCAAAACGGGGGACTCCCGTCCCCTACACACTAACTAGAACGCCAAGCACTTAGTGTGTGTAAACGTCAATTATACATTTTATTCAGATAGCTTAGTAACTCTTATAGTGATAGAGATATGTGCATATGAAGAATAAATATACATTCATTCACACATGTTATACTTTGTGCAAAAATATTTTTCATTTACATTTGAGTAAAAAGCCCCAACCCGTTTTGAGAATTTCTCTCTTCATCAGAGGTCAATTTCAATAAATTTGTCTAGAAAATAATCCAACAAGAATTATAAATAGATGACTATTTCTTCTTAATAAAATAAATTACTAACACAATTACATAGTGATTTAATGCTATGGTACTTATTTGGAAAGTACCCTCCGAGTGTTTCAAAGTTCACAGCTATGCTGGTTTTCTAGTCACTCAATATGACCTTCGTGGATCCTATCCTAAATCAAATAACAATCATCAGGAACATTGGATAAAGGTATAACATAGGTGCCTGTGAAAAGCAAAAGGTATTCATCTTGAGCCATTCACCTGCTTCCCTTTTATGCTGGAGATCTTCTCTTCTCTATTTCGACCAATTCTTGACCTGTGGGAATACATTCTCTACTAAATGACTGTGTTCCAAACCACTTCTGGCTATGCCTTCAAACACTGTTCTATTGTTGAGTCACCTCACTTCTAGTTGACTATGTACTTCAACTGGTAGTGAGTGTCATGTTGTCCTCAACTAGGACCAGGCATGAGCCCACCAGGCTTGTGGTCTAGAGTGAGCTAGAAATATACGTCACAAAGAGTACACATTAGAAACCAAAGAGAAGCCATATTTCTTGTCTCCATCGGGGACAGGAGACGGAGGATCACCAATAAATAATCCCAAAGAAATATCACTTTTTGGCAGCAGAAAAGTGAGTAATATCCCCAGATCATGAGCATCATAAAGTCTCAAAGGAACAGACGCTGCCAACTGGCACCAACCAACCAGATGTCCAACAAGGGAAGATATTAGCAGCAATCACATTCTTTTTAGGCACAAGAACGTCAACAAATGCCCCTAGATCCAGGGAAAACAGTCATGAGAAGTGTCAAATGAAGATACCACCATCTATTTCCCAGGCAATGAATTTTAAACATATAAACAGGAACAATAAGGAAAAGCATGCTAGAAAGAAAAGCCAACCAGAAAGAAGGTTAATGAAGCCACTGCTGCTAACCTTGGGCAAAAAGTCTACCATTTTCAGAGTAACATGGGCCGGGCAGTGTACCTGATCATACAATTACTGCAACCAATTAGCTGTGACCACCGAAAATGTTGAATTCTTTTTTTAATTTCGACCCCTTTACACCCCATATATATGTTTGGGGATGGGTATAGTATATAATACATGTAGGGGAGGGGGTTCTGGGGGATCCCTTCCTGCATATATTTGTGGTGAAAAGGGGGTCAAAATAAAAAAAGATGCCGACATTTTCGGTGGTCGCAGTTAATTGGTTGCAGTAATCACATAGACCCGCCCAGGCCACTTAAACTACAGCCTCTGAAACTATCCCTTTGGCCCGTCCACAGTTAAAGAGGAAAATGGAAAAACCCAAATATGAGGAACTGCTGAATCAGCTTCATGTCTAAAGTGGGAGACACTGGAGACGCAGTCTACTGGAGACTCAGATACGTTCCAATCTGGTAAACTAAATACATGCCCATAAAACAAGTAAACTTGCTGTTAATATGTGGCACTTAATTACAATCTTCCACTGCTTGGATGTTCTGCAAAAACAGGAGGCACCATTTTGCAACACCTGATGTCAGAAGAAACAAGGACCATGCCAGGACAAAAACCATCAACCACAGTCCCGCATCCAACCTGGTGAGGCGTGATACAATTCTTTCTGTCTTCCAGTTGCCAAAGCAGTGTCAACGCAACAGTAGGCAGCAATTATGTCATCCCTAGCTCTGCTCTAGATCCACTGCAGTCACTCAGCCACAAGCAAGTAACTTCAAGCCTATCAGAACAGAGCTGGTCGACCTATATCAGAAAACCGAACTACACAAACGAAACATACAGAACATCCATAACTGGAAATTAGAAACTTTCCAGTGGCCATCTGCACATCCCACAAGCACATGTTGACAGCAGATTTGTATGAAGGTAGAGTCACAGGGGTCTGAACAAATGTCATCTCATAGTAACTCAGCCTCCTCTTACTCCAGTGCTCTAGTAACGGTGAAGGTGAGGACAGTGTATATATGTGAGCACGTGTTTCACTTTTTTCTGCTTCAGAAACAGTGCACTGCGTGTGGGAACCAACACGTAGGAAAACCACTGTCCGCCCTGCGAGCACTGTGAGCCCCGTGGTGTCTCCTCCTAGGCATCCATGCCCTCACTTCCCAGTCAGTACCTGCAGCAACCGGAATGTCCTGCAATCTGTGTTGCCCTTCCGCGGTCTACAATCCACCAGTATGAAGATAACAGGCTGATTTCAGAAACCAACTTATAGAGGCTAGCCTGATATTCCGTTCCCTGGACTCACCCTCTGTCATTGTGGATTCCAATGCTCCTGGTTCCTCCATGATTAGTTCTTCCAGAGTCCTGAGCACTCCTCCCTCTTTTAGTCTCTCAAAGGTTCACGGTTAAATGGCCAAAACACAGCCTTGTGGGACCCACCCTGAGGAAGCCGTCTATTGTCTACATTGTGTCCCTGGCAGAGAAGTCGTGTGCATTCAGCACCTCAATGCCTCTGGGTTGTATGTGCGCTTTTCAAATGAGACAAATAAATAAATAAATAATGTCTGGAACTTGCCATTGAATTCTGTCTCTCTGTATCCCTACTTCCCTCCTTTCTGCAAGTCATTTCATGTAAGGGAGAGAAGTAGTGTCCCTGGGCCCTGCACGTGACTCCTGCTGTCCACTCGCCCCTGAGTGAGTCCACAGAACATCAGGGTAAGTGCAGCACGGCCCCAAGGACACAGGCACTGCTTTCAATAGCAGAGGAAGCCTGGGCCAGGCTGGGCAACAACAAGCATGTCGCCAAGGTAACAGACAAAAAGTAACAATATCCCTGGAGGAGGAGGAGCCCTTTCAAGTGGCCGATTTAATAGCAGGAGCTGGAGTTAATGAAAAAAAAGAGGAAGTGATGTAAAGAAGTTACACAGTGTGTCTGTGGAGAATGCAGTCATACATAAAAAGGGTAAATAATGAAACAAGGGTGAGGGCGGAGGAGGTAAACATTCCTGACCAGTACCTTTGCATTTTCCAAATTACACAGTCATTTTCTGATCGCCCAAGGTAGGTCTGAATTCAGTAGAAGTCTCTATAAATGAAACAAATGAAAATAAATGATCTTTTTGATGTACCTGTTGATTGAACGTTTGACACTCGGTTCTCATTGCACTCACCAAACGCATTCACTCCCCCATACAAGTTATGTGGCTGAAATGTATCCTAGAGGCACACTTTTGGCATTAAGTTAGCATTCCTCTGATAATTAAACTCGAAAAGTACCCAAGGTGATTGATTTCCTAACTTCGATCACTGATCAGCAGGCATCTGCGACAAAGGCGCTTTGGTCTATAAACTGCTCTTAACATACTGTCCTAAGAGACTGGCGAGTTTACTGCTGCAACTTCAATGCACTCTGGAAAAAGCACACTTTTACAGTGCTGCCTGGGGGTGGGAGGTGTGTACAAAGGAAGCACTCCGGCCCTCACCTGACAACCACTAACCAGTGTTCAAAGAAAACAACTTCTGCCCCTACTTTGCCTCCTTGTGAGAACATGGCGTTTGCATTGATGCGTGAAACCACAAGAATGTGACCACAGGATACAGCGTTATCTTTGCTGGAAGTGATCTAAGCTGACATCATCGCCATGAAATGGGATTTAGTGCTGGGAGGTAAGACTTCCACTCTCACGTCACTAATTGGACACATGCATACCTGCGGGCAATGCGCCTCTGACATTAGGTGCCAGCGACCGAAACTGGCACGCAGCAGCTCCAGAGGCGCCCAGCGGCAGGCCTGTCATAACCAGCTCATTCAAAAGGCCCCCGTCAAGCGGCCTGGGCTGCGGGCTTCCCAGAATATAATGGCTCATTGGATTCCGTCGAAAAAGAGCCTCCCACGCGTGTTGAGTTTCCCTGCAGGCAATGTATTTGTTTGAGTGACGGGTTGTTTACTCCAGTTGGAAAATTTCAACTATATGAAGTTTACAAAAGTGAAAATGGAAAAGTTATGCTAGGGAAACAAACATTAAATCATATAACACGCAAAGAAAAATATTCATAAATTTACATTTTTAGCAATGTATTCCTGGCGCCTATAGTCTTTCTTGCATGCTCGTGTTTTGTTTACCTTTTCTTCTATTTATCGTTCACACATGTATTATTCGCATTTATCTTAAGCTCAGGCTACATATTGTGGTTCATTACGACCCTGGCGGTGACGGTATGAACAGTGGCGGTAAGGCACCAGCACCGCTCATACCCTCGCATTACGAGTTCTGCTCGTGGGTTCCTGACAGCGGCACCCGCGAGCAAAACCCATAATTGTGCCAGCACCGTTATCAACGGTGCCGGCGCATCCATGCTCCCCACCCCCTTTCTGCCCTATAGGGCAGAATGGGGATTGGGAGCCCGGCAATACTGCCACCCGCGAATGGGCAATTACCAGCCCATTCATCTCGTAATGGGCCGGTTATTGCTCAATCGCGAGAGGCGGTGCTGGTAGCGAGCATGGCGGTAGCCGTGCCTGACATACAGGCACGGCTACCACCATGCTCGTAATGAGGCCCATTCTGTTTGAATGATTGCTGAGCCAGACTTTTCTCTCTAACAATATGTCATGCAAAGCGGGTAGAAAGGATTTCTGACTGCAGATTTTCTCAGGCCTTTGAAGTTCATTTAGATTTCTTTTAATGTTGGCTTCATCTAGCCTATGCATCCTCATCTCCCAAAGTTGCCCTGGTGCAGGGCATTCTGGAACTTCTATAGTGTCTTTGGAAGGGATGCTGACTTAAACTCTCCATGAGGTGCCAATGCTTCATGGACTATGTAGCAACATCACTGTCATGTTATGTTATGTTTCTATCATTTGTAACACGCACGTTCACCCAAAGACATCTTGGCGCGAGGGATTCCAAGTGGCAACCAACAATAGCGGCTAAAAAAGAAGGGATTTCAAAGCCTGTTGAAAGTAGAGATGATTTTCAGTCCCTTAGGCAATTCATTCCACAGTTTAGTGGCTGCAAAAGAGATAGCTCAACTTCCCATTCCGGACAGCCAGATTTTGGAGATTGCCAATAAATTGGCCTCACTAGAACGGAGTAATCTACCAGGGACATATCGATGAAACCTTCCCCAAAAGTATTCGGCTCCCTGCCCATGAAGGGACCGGTGAACCCCTGACGTCAGAGGCTCAGGGGGATCTGATGGTGGTATGGGCTATAGTTAGTGCAATTTATTTTCGATTTCCACAACATAGGGGGTCATTACGAGGTAGGAGGTTACCATGGCACTATTAGCGTCATGGCTACCCCCTTACCGGGTACCAGTTCCGGGTTCCTTTAATTGAGGAATTACCGGGCCATTCCGACCTTGGAGGGCCAGGTAATTCGCCATTCTAGGAACCCAGACCATGTACATCCCCATTCCCATTCGAGCCCCCATAGGGCTCAATGGGAATGGGGAGCATGTTAACAATGGGCCCGTTGTTAGCATGCTGGGCTGCTCACGGGACCCGCTAAGGCCGCCTGGTAAAACCAGGCGTCCTTAGCGGGTCCTGCGAGCAGAACTCGTAATGAGGCGGTAAAGGGTTGACGGCTCCGGGACCTTTACTGGTGCCGTTAACCCCTTAATGCCAGGGTTGGAATGTCCCCCATAGAATTTTTTTCAACACATTTCACAGCAATGCAGGGGTTTGGGTTAGTGCAATAATAAAGGTGGTGGGTGTGGGTGCCTCATGGGATCTCCCCCGCATTCAATTGCAATGAAATGTGTTCAAAAGAAAAAAATATATGTTTTGAGGTTTTAAAACAAATCGTTGTAATCACATAGATGCCTTTCTTGCAGCCTCCTGACACCCGAAAACAAGGTCCAAGACCTAAGTTCCTTCTGCGCTAGTGTAATACACTCCAAGGTATTGGGCAAAGGACATTTGTAACTAAGTGCCATGTGCGAAATGCAAAATGATGGTGGTTTTCTCTTTCAGAGACAGGCTTTTCTAGACAGGCCTCACATGCAAAATGCTCCATGCTGAAATGTAAAGTGCACATATGTATACTCTCCTTGGATCTGTCTACAAACGAACCAACAGCTGCAATGCAGTTTGGCAAAATGGGAGCTACAGACTAATATGTACCTTCCTAAAACAGCCTTCTGTAAGCAAAAATAAGTTCAATAGCCTTGGGCTTTAAAAGTACTGCCACCCATGTTCCCAAATGTCTTTCACTGCATATTTTTATTTCCTTGTGCGGGCTCTTTGCTTAACTATACATACAACGCCTTGTCTAGTCAGATATAGTGGCATCTTTTTTAAAAATGTATTTATATAGTTATATTGCGGCAAAGCACACAAGCATGAGGGCGCAGAACATGAACACCAAGAGACAACGCGAAAAGGACAGGACGGCCAGAGGGAAGCTATCTAACAGTGTAGCCCGCAGCAGAAAAGAAGCAGGATTTATTCAAATAGCCAGGGTTTTCAGTTGTTTCTTGAACACTGAAAACCGTGACTCTAGACGTAGATTCAGGGGAAGTGCGTTCCATGCTAAGGTGAACCAAACCGCAGAAGACCAACCAAGTCCTTTCGATTTTTTTGTTTTTGGTGCAGTCAGCTTTCCTTGAGTGCTGGAGCGTTAGTGTCTAGAAGGAGTGTAGGGAATTAAATGTTTCTTAAGGTAAATAGGGGCATTCCCGAAAATGCATCTATGAGCTATAGAGAGAGCGTTGAATCTTAATCTGGCAGCGACAGGTAACCATGTAGTTCTCTTCTAGCCTGAGATATATGGTCTCTTTTTGGGATATCATGTATAATCCGAACGGCTTCATTTCGAAGAATTTGGAGTTTGGTTATACATTGGTTATTAGCTCCTAGAAGAAGAGTATTACAATAGTCCAGTCGAGGTGCAATTATGGCTCAGACCAGAATTTCACGATTATTCAGTGACAAAAAGGGCTTGGCATGCCTCAGAACTTTGAGATGGTATTGAGAGTTACTAACTACTCCATCCACCTGCACTTTTGAATTAAGAGAGGCTTCAACATAGATACGAAGGTTTTGATGTTGTCTAGGGAACTTATATAAATGCCTTCTAAATCCATACTCTTGTATTCAGGAATACTTTTGGCTCTTACCTGCAGAGAGCCAAATAGCATGAGTTCTTTCTTAGAAGGATTAAGGCAGAGGCAATTGCTCTACATCCAGTCCTTCATCAGGCCACAGATGGAATTCAGCATGTCTGAGTCTGTCTTATAGTCACCACACAGCTATATTACCAGCTGAGTATCATCAGCGTAATTAGCCAAGTAGATGCCACGAGAGGCTAGTAGGTCACAAAAAGCCTTTAGATAAAGATTAAACAGAGCTGGAGACATACAAGATCTCCATAGATTATTCTGTCAACATCCAAAAAAGCATCGCCCCAACATACCCGAGATTATCTTTTACTCATAAAAGAGTGAATCCATTTAATAGCTTCTTCCGAGCAATTCCCTGGAGTATAGAAGTCATCAGCAAACGTGTGTGATGTGATAGCAAATGCAGCTAAGTCTAAAAGAATTAAGAGACCATCATTACCTCTCTCCAGAAAATCAAGCATATGTGACTATACATCTAGTAAGGCACTTTCCGTGCCATGAGATGAGTGAAAACCTGATTGCATACGATGCAAAATTACAGATTTTTCTAGATGTTGTTGGAGCTGATCCGTGGCCACTTTATCAATGATTTTCAGAAGAAATAGCAAATTTGTTATAAGATGGAGGTTGTTAGGGTCTGTTGGATTAAGGTTAGGTTTCCTTAGCAATGGTGTAATTGCTACCTGCTTTTTTACATCAGGAATCGTACTGTGTTCAAAAGTAGAATTTACAAATCAAACTAAAAAAAGGGGAAATATATTGGGATTGCGCAAAACAATTTCAGAGGGAAGAATTTCATGAGGCAGTCGGATGGGCGCATAGAATTGAGAAATAAGAGAATTTCTTTTATCGTTATTGGCTGGAAACGTAGTGAGCAGGCAGAATCCCCTTTGTTTTCCAACTGGTTTGACGTTGAGTGTCACTATCTGGTGGATTAGATATCTTTGCCCGAGCTAATTCAATTTATTTTCACAAGCTTGCTGTACCTTTCTACAGTCATCCCTAAATGGTGTAAAAGATTGAGGGTGAAGCAATGGTTTTTCTAAGTTCTGATAACGTTCAAATCATTTCTTGGAATTATTCCCAGCCTTTTCAATCTCTCTATTGGAAAGTGTTTGTTTTGCCTCTAGAATTTTAGCTTCATCGGTTTTCTGTAATACTTTCCAGTTGGTCTTATTGTCGTTAGTTTGGTTTGACTCCCATAAACCTACTGATTGCCTTTTTTCCCTTTTAAGAGTCATCAGGCTTTGAGTGAACCACTGTTGCTGCCGAGATTTGTTCCTAACTGATTTGATTTTAAGAGATCTCACTCTATCTAGAGAGTAACTTAGCTGATATACGTGAACGCTAAATTTGCAGGTGGATCCTTATCCGAGGTGATCTCCGTTATACCTATAATGCATTGATCAAGTTCCTCCGGAGTGATCCTTTTCAGTTTTCTGATAGCAATAGTTTTAGGTAAGCTGTGTGTTTTCATGGGGGAACTTGGGAGTCACAGAAGATATTCCACATAAAAAGGATTCAACGAGGCACAAGGTCTGGTATTAGTTATATCCAGCGTAATATTTTGGTCTGCAACCCAGTCTAAATTATTTCCAGCAACATGTGTTGGTTCCGTATTAAGAATGTTAAAATTTTTATTTTTCCAATGCCTTTCTAACTCAAAAGCTTCTTTTTCGTCTGGCGTCTGGATTATTACGTCATCTATTGAAATTGCCAAGAAGTATAGTTGAACTGTTTGGCGTATTAAGCAGAGCCAGAACATGCAACAGTTCCTCAATAAATCCGGGCATCTTCTCTGGTGGTCGATATATGAAAATGAAGTTGATGCAGCAATTATCATTAGTAAGACATTTTAAGTGGGCAATTGCACAACCCAGCAGGCTATTGGACCTTCACAGAAGCGCAAGTCTGACCTAGCTAAAAAGCCACTCCGCCTCCCATCCCCTGCTCACAGGTTTTCCCAAAAAAACTGAAAACAGTGGTAATAGCCATACCTAGATTGATTGATTGATAGGTTAATTTTAATGCACCTATAAAGAAGTGTTTCAAGGCGCAACCAGCAGGGTGGGGAAAAACAGGGGCGAACAAGTGAAATGATGATACTAGGCCTAATATAATTTAGATTGTGCAAGTGCTCAGACAAAAAGTGCAGGGGAGGGCAAGGGGGAGAAGTGCAGCCAGTGGCACAGTGCCCTGGGTTAAGTGCAAGGAAGGCAGGGCCTCCAAGGGGAACATGCCCCAGAAGTGCAAAGAAGGCAAGGTGGCAGTTCTGGAGGGCCTGAAGGCAAGTCCTAGAGATTGGGCAGGGGCAGGCCAGGTGCCCTATATGACTCAGAGGAGCATCAAGCAGCCAGTCAATGTAACTGAAAAGGAGCAAGGGAAGGCAGAGAGAAAAGGAGGTGGGGAAAGGTTAGCAGGGAAGAGGCAGAGAGAAGGAAGAGGAGAAAAGGAAAATCTTGAGGAGCTTCCGGAACTTAAGGCAGTCCGGCTCAAGGCAGAGAGTGGCAGGGAGGCCTTTGTAGAGGGAGGCACCTGCAGAGGTAGGAGATCTATCACCCAGTCTTTGCTTGGAGAAGTGACTCACCTGCAGAGAATTGAAAGTAGGCGAGCGGAGGGCACTGGTAGAAAGGTACTTAAGAAGAGATAGTGAGTTCCCTGGCCCCTGAAGGCTTTGTGGACGATGCAGATGGTCTTGAACTTGATCCTTGCAGCCACCAGGAGCCAGTGGAGGGATTTCAGAGCCAGAGAGATTCAGTCCCTGGGCTTGAGGCCAAGAATAAGTCTTGCAGTCCTGTTTTGGATGAGTTGCAGAGGGCGGAGGGCAGAGTTAGGCAGAATGAGAAAGAGGCTGTTGCAATTGTCAAGCCTAGAGTGAACCAGGGCTCTGGAGACGGTGAGCTTCTGGGGAAAGGTGAGAAAAGGTAGAATACCTCTGAGTAGGTGCAGTTAGAAATGTGACTTTTTGGAGATGTCCGTGATGTGTGGAGAGAAGGCGAGAGTGGAGTCGAGGAAGACCACAAGAGGGTGAAGGCAGAGGGCAAAGGGAGGCCGGACAAAGTGAAAGGGGTAAAGCGGGAGCAGGAGTCCAAATGAGAAGGATCTCGTCTTACTGACATTAAGGCAGAGATCATTAGAGGCGCATCATGCCTTAATAGCGGAAAGACAGTCAAGGACGATCGAAGGAGGAGGAGGAGGAGGCCAAGGGTAGCCTGAAAGAGAGCTGTGTGTTATCCACATAACACTGAAACTTAGAGGAAATGGTAGAGATCAGGCAGGCCAAGGGGGCCATATAGATATAGAAAAACCAGGGAGAGAGGATAGGTCCCTGGAGAAAACCACATGCTGAGAGTGTGATGGAGGAGAGGAAGGACCCAAGTTCAACCTAAGAAGGTCGGTCCAAGAGGAAAGAGGATAGCCACGCCAGAGCCTGCTCAGTGATGCCCACGGTATCTCTGAGAGGTGCAATCAGTATGTTGCGGTTCACCATGTCAAAAGCAGACAAAAGGTTGAGGAGGATGAGGGCAGAGGGAGAGCACATCTCCATGGGTTTTCAGAAGAGCAGTTTCCATGCCTCTGCCTGCTCTGATCCAGACTGATGGTCATGGAGACAACAGTCCGAGACGTACCAAGAATTGGGCTTTTGAAGGCTTCAGGCAGATCCTCATGACAGGGGCAAGGGGGAAAGCTGGAAAGGGCTGTGTCGGGATGGGCGTCAGCCGTAGGAGTAGGTGGAGGCAAAGGGTGCCACTGTCAGTCTCTTCATGGGTCGGATGACCGTGAAGGAGGGTGGCAGTGCTGGGTGGGTGATTGCCAAGGGAACAGGAAGCTTCAAGTGAGAAGAGAGAACAAAGTGACCAGTGCAAGAGAGAGGAGTAGTGAGAGGGTTAGATAGAGGGATGTCAGAGTAGATGAGAGCCTCCAAGGTGTGTCCAGCAGAGTGGGTCAGACCAGAGGGGTCAATGGAAAGGAAAGAGAGTTGCAGATGTTGCGGAAAATCCCTGAGGTGTCAGGAAACTCGAGGTGGATGTTGAGATCCCCAAGGAGGAGAAGCTGAGAGGTAGAGGAGAGGCCACTAGAGTCTTTGACCCATGTTTTCATTCTGCACAACAGATCTAAGTCCTCTTCTCTTCTTGAATGTAGTCGTGAATATTTATAGCATGTTTATTAAGGGAGCGGGTGTTAGGGAAAGACATCTTAATAGTAGATGTATCTGGAAATGACACTATGGGTTTAGTAACACATGGTGTAAACGCTTCATTGCACGTCTTGCTTTTTGTAGGGCAAGCCATAAAGAAAGTTTTGGATGTAAGCCCATTGTACTTGGTGCCAGGGAGTAGAGGATAATGTAACAACAATATAAATGCTAAAGAACCTACCGCGGAAACTGTGCTAGAAACGCTCTGTGTAACAGCACGGTCTGCAGCACTTCCGGTGCAGACCGGTGAAGACAGATTTATCACAGAAGCACCTGCGCTGAAGCTCCTGACGTTTCAGTAAATTGCTCCTGGTGGAGCTGGGAAACATAGTTTTTCAAACAGTGCAGTCATCTATGTACTGCGTGAGAGTGCTTATCTCTCTGCTTTACAAATATGGTAGGATGCAGTTTAAACAAAACGTGCAGGCTAACCAAAGTGAAACAAACAGTACAACGTCCTTTCATCGTGGGATTAACCCTCACTGGGTTTTTGTCCACAGACATTTTATCGAAAAAAACTCATCTGATTTTTGGGGGGCTACAAATAGGCTACAAATATATATATATATATATATGGGGTGTGGGTGTTCAGGAATACCCAAAAGGTAAAAGGAATGGGGGCTTGGAGGGGACCCCCCATAAATAAAAATAAATACAATTCCATGAGTTTTCTCGATAAAATATACACTGAGAAAAACCCAGCGAGTGTGAAGCCTGCGATGAAATGATAAGGAACCAAACAAACACATGGGCAGACACGCCAATAAATAATCAGAAAACTGCAGGCAATCAATCCGTATCTACAAACAGTACCTTCTTATCGAATGACATACAGCTAAAAGTGCAAAACCCAATCTGATATTTAAATGATCCACTTGGTTTCCACTGTAACCTGCAGCAATTTTCTCTGCTGGGCAGCTTTGACACCTTTCCAGGACATTTCTTTGGAACCTTTCACCTGATTAAGCACTTTTTCTGATTGGGGATCCCCTCATCTGACTCATGTGTTCTGTCTCTGGATATTCTCCCTTGCATTGTTTTAACCTATCTGTCCGGTTGTCAGTTTCTTTGTTGTGTGCGCGCTATGAGACCTGTGGGCTTGTGGCGCGATGGTATAAAAATTCTTAATAAATAAACAGCACTTACCTTCCTTAGGGGTGTGGTTGGAGCTGAGAGCTTTAAAGGGGCCCCTGCCACATAACGGGTAAAGTCACACCATGGAGTTAAGTATTGGTGTCCTTTGATCTTAGGCAGACAGGGGGCAGAGGTTGTCAGTCTAGAAATACGGATACCTCTAATTTGAGACCGCAAACGCATTTTGGTGGACGTGGACCAACAGTCTCATGCACGATACGAAAGAATATAGGTTTTCGAGTTTGCCAATGAACGGCCATTTTGATATAACAAGAATCGCCATTTTGTTTTCTAACCATTGCTCATTGCTTTCTGTTCCTATTGCTTCGCAGTATATTTTCCGCTTACACTGCTCGACTGTGGAACATTGTTGACTGTATGTGAAAAGGACAAGGCGGCAGGGCCGAGAGGATAACAAGAGTTTGCTGAAACACAAACGTAGGCAGCGCCAGGAAGAATGCCCGGCTCCCTCCTTAATGTAGCCTTGAAGCAGAGCTGCAGGGCATTTAATCATTTCACAGCTGCCAGCCAGTCTCGTTATATGGTAGAATATGTTAGAATAATACAGCTAAAGGCTTGAATTATGCTTTTCTAACGGCCCCCCTTTGCTGAGCCCGCTAAGAGCATGTCGGCTCCCAGGACGTGAATAGCACCTGATAGATAGCAAGGTCCGGAATGCAACTCCCCCTCCGTATGTAGTTCGCTTCCAAGAACAGAAGCGCAGTGTTCTATTCAATAACCGAAAGATGCCTACGCACTCACAAATTGCAAATTGTTACTAGAATAGATGTTTGAAGGTGTCATAGTGGTCGGAGATGTCAATCATCACACCAAGTTCAAAGAAACCCAATAAAGAGGGGTGTTAAACATGTCATAGCTGATTGTTTGATATGCATTTTGTATATATGTAACTGATGTACGTAATTCAGTCTCTTGCGTCCCTCGAGGTCTAGAGATACATGTCGCGGGGCGTGAGACCGAGTTGGCCAACTGAGACTTTTGCTTTACAATAAAACCCTAGCTTTGGGAATGCTTTTAGTGTCTGGCATCTCTATCGTGTGTGGTGACCCACCTTGTTTCCATAGACGTCAGGGTCCCCTAGGGGCCCCTTTCAAGATGGCGCCTGAATAGGGACCCTCCCCCACTTGTTCCTTCGCGTAACTTTGTAATTGAGAAAGGCAGAGAATGTCGAGGAAGGGACGATCGAGCCGGGATCAAGAGGTGTTCGGGGCGCCCTGAAAAAATGAGGAGAGACTCCTTTGCAGATCTGCACACATCTGATCCCTGATCGACGTGCCTGGTTAGAGAACAAGGAGGCGAGGGTCCCGAAAGGAGGCGGAAGCCAAGAAACGCAGACACAACGTCCTTTGGTGCGTCAGTATACAGACGACTTGATTTATCAGGTGAGTCTTTCCCCGATTCAAAGTATCCTGATATTGGTTGAGAGTTGACTTTGCAAAATCAAACGCCCTAGGTAAGGTTGATTAACCAGGGGGAAGGTTGAAACATGCCTGGGGTATTGTCCACCTTAGCAGGGTTTTTCTGCTGTGGTAGACAATCTTTGGAAAATGGCCAAATTGTACCACCTGGGGGAACGCCGGCGTATGAGATGTATGTGAAGTATGGAGTGGGTGCGATAATATTCTGTGAGACTTGGCATAGGCAAACCAGAAAGCAACAAGACCATCAGTGGCCGATTAATGGTAGTTTTGAGATGGCGAGGATAGATAACTTGGAAAGGGTGTTGATAAGAAAGAAAGCGCATCCTGCAGCATTTCAGACTATTAAAGACTGGAGAAAGGAAGCAATGCTCCGATTTAAAAGCAGAGCAAAGCATGCACGCAGGCATAAATCAAAAGCTGAGGTAGCGGAAGTAAAAGAAGAGGAGGAGTGGACTGAGAGTCTAAGAAGGGCAGGCAGGCGTGACAAGTTGAATATAGAAAAGATATACCCACAACGAGAATTACACACGACAGATGAATTGATAGAAAATATATTGACCCATACGAAACAAGGCCCAAGATCAGAAGTAAGACCAGATACGTCAGTAGCTATTGCCCAGACCCCGCCCATAGCCCAAGCTCCCCCTCCGGTAGCTCAAGCCCTCCCACAGCCACAGACCGTGCATGTAACACTTCCTACTAGCCAACCAGGCCCACAACAGACACTCGCTGTTCCCATTGTCCCATCCGCACCTCCCGCCTTAGACACAGACTCGGTACCGTCCTTTCCTCCCGGGGTTGAAGGTGAAACCACGGGGGCAAGAGGCGGGACTGACCAACGGGAGTGCACGAGGGTAACCCGCAGAGCAATCAGCAAGGAAAGGAAGGTGGAATTGCAGCAACAGGCAGAGATGCATATAGACGGGAATGATGGGACGGCAACATTGGCTTCGATATATGACTTTCGTGGAAGCAACGAAAGACAGGTAGTGTTGGAATGCATGGGTGAATATTTGGTGGAGAGATGGAAACAGCTAATTGGGAAATTACCACTGCAGTGATTGTTAGATTTGAATGCATTAGCACGCTGTAGGGAGAGGGACGAAGAAATGAGAGAACATGCGTATAGACTTTTTGAGCTTAAAGATGAATTAGATAATGACTATGCCGAAATGTTTACTACACCTGGGTACAGGAGTAGGGAAGTCGGGAGACCTGGGAAGGGGAAAAGGGGGTCGCATAATAAACCGCAGCAGTTACCATCGCCGGGGCAGAAGGAGAGGGTGAACGAATTATCGTTCCTAAAACAGGCGGGGACAGACTTGAAGGAATGTCTAATTAGAATACAGGTATTAATGCAGCAAGTAGTAGGACATAATAGAGGGCGAGGGAACGCACAAGGAAGGAGTAGTTTGAATATGCATGGGGGCCGAATCAGTGTGCATATTGTAAAGAGGAAGGACATTGGAGAGCGCAATGCCCGCATCTACAGAATAGAAATGGGTCTGGTCAGAGGAGACAGCATAGAGGACACCCAGGAGCGAATGGACCAAATAGGAATAGTATGCAGCAGCAGCATAATAACGGAGGTAATCAAAACCAAGGCCAAAACCAAAATGCCCCAAACCAGAGTCAGGGACAGCAAAATCAACAATATGGAAATCAGAGTGGGGGAAATAGAGGGAAGAGTGGAAATGTTTTCGATACACAGCCGAACACGTATTACAGTAATAGTAATGATTACACATCGGACGATGTGTTATTTCCCCAATAGGACAGCCCAGGACAGGGGTCGGAACCAGTGTCTATTCCCGTGAATCAGAGAGGACCCTACGTAGAAATGAGAGTCGGGAATGAGGAGCACCGCTTTCTTGTAGATACAGAAGCACAGAAGTGTTCAATAGACCATCACTTGGTTCCGAATATACCACTGTCAGGGCAAAAGACTATTTCCGTAGGGTTCGCAGGTACACCAGTCATAAACCCAGTGTCCAAACCAGTCCCAGTTACCATAGGACCATTTACCGAACATTGTCCTTTCCTTCTAACAGAAAATTGTGGAGAAAATTTGTTGGGATTAAATTTGTTGAAAAAACTAGGTTCTGTTATACATTACACGGCAGACTGAGTGTTTCTAACGATATGGCCACACGATGCCCCTGTGTCAGAATTCATGTCCGAAGCGTTACCAGGGGAACTAAGTAAAGTACCAACCTGTATATGGGCAATGCATGACAACGATGTGGGATGTTTAAAGATAGAGCCAGTAAAGATTATTTTAAAAGAAGGTGTTACCCTACCGCGAATACCCCAATACAAAATTTCAGTTGAAGGTGAGAAAGGATTGAAGAGTATTGTTACCGATTTGGTGAAATTAGGGGTAATAGAGGAAATCACAGGCAGTACATGTAACAGCTCGATTCTTCCGGTTTATAAAAAAGGAGGTAATGAGGTACCATACCGTTTCATAATTGATCTACGTGCATTGAATAAGGTAGTAGATCTGCAATTTCCTCTAGTGCCAGACGTCACTACAATATTGACAATGATACCTGTTTCAGCAGAATATTTCAGTGTAATAGATTTGAAAAACGCATTCTTTAGTATTCCAGTGGACAAGGACAGTAGATATTTGTTTGCGTTCACATTAGGAGGACGATCATTTACATTTACGCGGATTCCGCAAGGTTATACGGAAAGTCCAAGTATTTACAGTAGAGCATTAAAAGAACAGATAGACATGCTGGAATTACCCGTGGGTTGTGTACTTTTGCAATACATAGACGATTTATTGCTAGCTGCAGACACAGAGGAGATTTGTAAAGAAAGCACTGTATTACTACTGTCACACCTAGCAGCACATGGCCATAAAGCTAGTTTGAAGAAATTTCAGTATAATCGAAAGGAGGTAGCTTATTTGGGCTACCTACTTTCGAAAGGAGGGAGAAGACTAACGCCAGAACGCATAGAAAGTATTTCTTGTATGCCTATTCCAAAGACATAAAAAGGAGTCAGAGCCATAATACGCATGGCTTCATATTGCCGACAATGGATTGGTAATTTTGCGTTAATTGTGAAACCATTCGTGAATTTGACTGGAAAAGATGCGGTTATGCCTTTGCAGTGGGATGAGGAATGTCAGAGAGCATTTGATGGATTGAAAACTGCATTATGCTCGGCTCCAGTTTTGGGTAAGAAAATGTTTAGACTATTTGTGTGTGAAAGTGAAGGATGTGCATTTGCGGTTTTGACACAGGAACAAGGTGGAAGAAATAGGCTGTACGGCTATTTTTCTTCTGCGCTGGACCCTGTAGCGCGCGCACTACCATGATGTTTGCGATCTATCGCGGCGGCTGCTGCGTCAGTGAAACAAACGGAAGGGATGGTATTGGGGCACACTTTAATTTTGATGGTGCCACATGCCATAGACGTTCTATTAAATAGGACACAGACGCAACACCTCACCTCTGCTAGATGGCGCAACAACTGCCGCATACGCTATCACTACCCTAGAGAGTGTTGTAGAAAGTAAAAGAATCCCCTGTAATTCAGCACAAGCTGCGGAAATAATAGCAGTAACCAGAGCCTGCGAGATTTCTGAAAATTTGATGTGAATATATATACTGATAGTCAGTACGCGTTTGGAGTGGTTCATAACTTTGGTCGACTCTGAGCTGAGAGAGGGTTTCTGACATCACATGGTGCCAGAATTGAACATGGCCCTCTTTGATTGTACGATTGCTGTCTGCACTCACGTTTCCAAAGCGCCTAGCAATAGTGAAATGCGAGGCACATAAAAAAGTAACATGCAAAATAGGAGAGGGAAACGCGTTTGCAGACAGGATTGTGAAACAAACTGCCACTGATTTGAACTTCCACTGATTTGAATACCAAGATGATGACAGTTCAGACAGAGGAAGTACCCTGTATGATAGAAGATGGAGTTGCGACTGTCAAAGAAATGCAGGCCGAGGCTACGGCCGATGAAATACAGGGATGGGCAGAGGGATCTGCTGAGTTGGATTTGGAGGGTTGTTGGGTGGACAAGGGAACTAGAAACTGGATGTTGCCAAATTCATATGTGACTGCAATGGTCACAATGGCCCACAGCCCTACGCACATCTGTGCCAAGAAAATGATACAGCACCTTTCTACAGTATGGCAGAATGTAAACATAAAAAAGAATGCAGAGAGGTTGGTGCAGAACTGTATCACGTGTTTACAACACAATGTAGGAAAGGGAACAGTGACACCAACAGGCAGTTTTGGCCCACCCTCCATGCCGTTTGAGGTAGTTCATTTTGATTTCATAGAGATGGAGAGGTGCCAAAACTTAAAATATGTCTTGGTGGTAATCTGTGCATTCAGTAAGTGGGTGGAGGCATATCCTTTAAAATATTGCACAGCAATGACTACGGCAAAAGTAATGTTGAAGGAGTATTTTTCCAGATTTGGCTTGCCCCATGTCCTATGGTCCAATAATGGACCACATTTTGTGGGTGCAGTGGTATTACAGATATGTGCTGGTCTCCAGATTGATAAGAGATTCCATAGTTCAAGGCATCCGAGTTCTGCCAGTCTTGTGGAGAGGCACAACGGGATTCTTAAATCAAAGATTAGCAAGATTTGAGCGGGAAGCAAGTTGAGTTGGGTGGATGCATTACCAATAGCACTATTATGCATGCATAAGTCTGTACAGGCTAAAACTGGGCTCTCCCCGTACGAGATCGTGATGGGGAGGCCGGCAAATGTTTGGTGCACACCTCAGCCAAAACGACTTAGTGAGATAGAACATCCTGTGCTTAGTACTTATTGTGGCCTTTGCAGAAATTGCGTTTGATTCATCAGCTGGTGCAGGAGGCATTACCCGTACGGTATACCGGTCCGGGACACGCGCTGGATCCAGGAGACTGGGTGCAGCTAAAAATCTTTGAAAGAAAGTCATCATTAGCACCCAGGTGGCGCGGGCCCCATCAAGTACTTTTGGCGACGCAGACGGCAATACAGGTGGATGGAAGGAAGTCGTGGATCCATGCCACCCATGCCAAAAAGATTCCAACTGCACTGAAAGTCTTGCTTGACACTGCTGACCGGAAAGAGACAGCGGTCCCAGAAATGAAAGAAACTGTTGCCAGTGAGCAGCCACCTGATCTGCCAAAACGTGAAGTGAAACTCGAAACAAAGCCTGAGACGATTGCCAAAAAGGGGGAAGGGCAAAGAGTGCCCCAACGTTGCCCAGCAGAATCGACATCACTGCTGACCTACTTGAAATCTGCCTTGCAGATACCAGCAAAATCAAATTGTGTACCCCTTTGGCGCCCACCAGCACTTGCCAGCACGCCAAAAAACGGATTTGCATCCTTGGCGCGGCGCACACCAGCACCTGCAGTAGCACCACAGGCTGACTTCAAGCCTGAATCTGAAAGTGCACCGGCACTGTTCACGGATGATACGATACCAGGAGCAAGGCGATACAACCTGCGGCGTCGGAAGGCAAAGTGATCTGCATTCTTTTTTTTTGTTTGGTGTTTGGTGTTTTGTTCTCTGGTTCAGCTCATGGACGGAGAAGGAACCAGGGGTGTAGAGGAGAGAATCGTGAGAATTGTGCAAGTCGGACAATTCAAGACTCGCGGCTCCTTGGTGCGATCATAAAAAGTACATGTGTCCTGAACCAGAACGGACAAGCTTGGCGCACATGCTACTATGGCAAGTGAGAAAATTGATTAACAGTACATGTGTCCGGAACCAGAGCGGACAAGCTGGGCCCACATGATACTGAGGCGATAACTGATCAAAGGTCCTCTGAGCAGTATAAGAAGGGACAAGTGATCTCGCCTAAAAACGAATAATCGAATCCAGGCTAAAAAGGACAGGCAAAACTGAATTGTGAGAATTCCATTGAACTTATAGACATCAGAGCAAGCGCGACGAAGAGAGATATCCAGAACGACCTGTGATAAGGAAGAAGAAGGACGACGAGAAACATGCCGGGACCGGTTCCAGCCTCCTCCTGCACTACAACCGCTGAGAATGAGTCAGTTATAAAGACTATGGGCCTCATTACGACCCAGGCGGACTTCGCGGTGCTAAATGCACCGCGAAGCATGGCGGAAAGCCGCCGATAGCGCCATGGGGGTTGGCGGATTTACCGCCCCATTCCGACCTCGGCGGAGCGGTAAATCCCCAATCCCCATTCTGCCCTTCCCCATTCCCATTTTTGCCCCATAGGGTATAATGGGAGTGGGGAAGGAGTTAATTACGCCACCGTAAAATACGGTGGCGTAATTAACAACGAGGTCCCGTAGCGCCATGGTTTTCTCCGGCTGGTAAAACCAGGCGGAGAAAACCTCTATGGCGCTACGGGAACTCGTAGTATGGCGGAGAGGTACGCCATGCACTACGCTGGCGTAATACCCTCTCCGCCAGGGTCCTAATGAGGCCCTATAAGTTTAAGAAAAACGCATGGTAAAACAGATTGTATGCTGACACTAACGATAATAATGTGCTTTATGAGCGTGGTAGCACCAATATCGACAGCCCTAATATTATGGTGGGTAGAAACAATACACCCATTAGAAATGTTTTTACCAATAATTAATATATCCACTACTGAAAGCCTGGTTCAGGTGATCACTTATACCCTACCCCCAATGGAAGAAAAACACAGGGAAGGTTTTAGAAATAACACCTTACTTCTGATAATGAACATGACACAAGCAATCCTAAAGAAAACAAACTGCTGGGTATGTGCCCATTTACCACAGCATGCCGGGAAAGGAATAGGGTCGTATGTGCAGCCATTACCATTAAGTTCTGCATGTAGTGCATCTTTAGGTGCAATGTTCTATGGGAAGTGGAATAAGAGTAATAGGGGTCAATTAGACAGAACAAACATGAATGAGTTTGAGGAGATAATAATGAAACCTGTTGGTTGTTCCATTTCCCATAAAGCACAAGTAATAGCCCCAGAGCCCACGAGGAAAAGTACACGGAAGATAACACGACAAAATAGACGAGATAGATTGTCCCCGCCAGAAAAAACATCTGTAATGACGTTTCGTGTAAGAACAGAAGGGAACAAAGATGTAATTCCCCCATCTTGCGCAGTGAATTATAGCCCAAGAACTGTCCCTTTTTGTCTAAAAAAGAAAGGCTCTTTTTCAGTCGGAAAATATAATGGTTGTATGAATACAGTGGTACTAAAATCGGAAATAGAACCAGTATACCTAGGTGATCCAGTTTATTTTATATGTGGAGGGAAAGCATACCCTTGGTTGCCCAGAAACTGGGGAGGTACATGTTACCTAGGGCTACTGTTCCCAGGAGTATTCCTCTTAGAAACAGCAGCCATGGCCAGATTATCTAGAACAAGAGTCAAGAGGACTGACAAAGGTGTTTTAATAGCAACTGATGTAGCGAAATCATTCATTCCATTCTTAGGACAGATAGTGAACTCCTATAATATAAGGCAACTGTCCAGAATCCTAAAGAATACAATAAACACAACAACAGATATATTATTTAACATGACGTTGGAAGAAAGAGGAATCAGGTTAATGACGCTGCAAAATAGAATGGCTCTCGATGTAATCCTGGTTGATCGTGGGGGAATTTGCAAAATAGTGGGATCAGCATGTTGCGTTTATGTCGATGACTATTCCCCCATGATCTTTGAAGCAATAAAGAAAATGCACGTTCTAAGCTCTGAACTCCCCACGGGAGAAGGGAGTTGGGGAATAGGATCTTGGTTTTGGGGAATACTACGATCTTGGGGATGGAAGTTGATCTCAATATTAGTAGTGGTGTTAGGAATATTCCTAACGGGCTGTTGTTGTATACATTGTTTACCCATAGTTTGTGCAGAGGTAACTGAGGGATGTACGGAAGGATGCATGCATATTATAACAAAGAAAAAACAACCTCATGATCGAACTAGCCCAGACCCAAATGAGATGAGAGTAGTGAAAGAGTTGATGGCAATAGATATTGATGAAGACAATGATGTCCACGATAGCATGCGAGACTCAGACATAAGTACTTCAGATTCATCACTAGAGGAGGTTTCAATAAATAGATGAGACATTTGGCATACGGCCAAAGGAGGGTTTGTCAGTCTAGAAATACGGATACCTCTAATTTGAGACCTCAAACGCATTTTGGTGGCCGTGGACCAACCGTCTCATGCACGATACAACAGAATATAGGTTTTCGAGTTTGCCAATGAACGGCCATTTTGATGTAACAAGAATTGCCATTTTGTTTTCTAACCATTGCTCATTGCTTTCTGTTCCTATTGCTTCACAGTATATTTTCCGCTTACACTGCTCGACTGTGGAACATTGTTGTCTGTATGTGAAAAGTACAAGGCCACAGGGCCGAGAGGATAACAAGAGTTCGCTGAAACACAAACGTAGGCAGCCTCAGGAAGAATGCCCGGCTCCCTCCTTAATGTAGCCTTGAAGCAGAGCTTGAGGGCATTTAATCATTTCACAGCTGCCAGCCAGTCTCGTTATATGGTAGAATATGTTAGAATAATACCGCTAAAGTCTTGAATTATGCTTTTCTAACTGCCCCCCTTTGCTGAGCCCGCTAAGAGCATGTCGGCTCCCAGGACGCGAATAGCACCTGATAGATAGCAAGGTCCGGAATGCAACTCCCCCTCCGTATGTAGTTCGCTTCCAACAACAGAAGCGCCGTGTTCTATTCAATAACCGAAAGATGCCTACGCACTCACAAATTGGAAATTGTTACTAGAATAGATGTTTGAAGGTGTCATAGTGGTCAGAGATGTCCATCATCACACCAAGTTCAAAGAAACCCAATAAAGAGGGGGTGTTAAACATGCCATAGCTGATTGTTTGATATGCATTTTGTATATATGTAACTGATGTACGTAATTCACTCTCTTGCGTCCCTCGAGGTCTAGAAATACACGTCGCGGGACGTGAGACCGAGTTGGCCAACTGAGACTTTTGCTTTACAATAAAACCCTAGCTTTGGGAATACAACCTCGTGTCTGGCATCTCTATCGTGTGTGGTGACCCGCCTTGTTTCCATAGACGTCAGGGTCCCCTAGGGGCCCCTTTCAAGGTAAGGACAGTGTAGCTGGGAGAGGACCTACACACTGGAGAAAGGACCAGCTATCTTTTCAATGCGCCAGACCCCCATTACATTCCTGAGACTGACCTAACTTCCTGTAGACAAGGTACTCTGCAAGCCGACATCCCAAGGAACAATTCTTTCAACAGCAAGTATTGACCCCTTACTTAAGGCTTGGAATAGTTGATCTACTGTGGTAAAGTGACTGTATAAGTGGACGAGACACACCCTTAATGGAAACAACTTTTGAATCCCTTTGCGGAAGCATCTTTAAGAATCATCTTCCAGAATCATCTTGGAATCTTGCTGGAAGAACGGAAAGAGGATTTCACTAGAACCTTGTTCCACTAAAAACTGCACAAAGTTCTAATCCATTAAATAAAGATAAGGACCTCGAAGTAGGATGTAGATCCCCCCCTAACAACCTCTGAGGAGCATTTGAAGCTACCTGCTGTAGAAAAGCCTGGCTGCTGCTGGACAGGTGTAGTCAGGACTATGCCTGATGAAGTGGAAAGCCCTGCAAGCATCCTTGGCAACCGTTTTGGATGGGAAATGCTGAAGCCAGACTCATCTTTCCTCAGGAAACTGATTAGCGGCCCCACTTGAGACTACAGACCAGAAGAAGCCACCATGTCTCTCTCTGCAATTTTGACCTGCTTCAAGCAACTAGACATATTCAGAACTCTTTTGAACTGCTGAAAAGTTCCAATGGAGCTGCCTTTGACACCCTCTCTACTTCAAGATGATTCAGGTCACTTTGAGTTTCTCATACCCAAACATCACCTTCTTGTCCCAAGATTCTTCAAACCATGATACATTTCTGCTTGTTGAACCACAACGCTTTGTTGGATCCAGTCAAGCAAGCTTGCAGCTCAAACCAAACCTCTGCTTTCCTTGCACTACAACCCTGTTGGGCCGTTACACAGGCTCAACATCGCCTGACTGTCAAACTTTCTTTAAGCCACCAGCCATTGACACTTGGCGAAGTGCATCTCTCTGTTTAATCTAGTCGAGCCAGCTCACAATTTCGAATCCAACTCGATGCACCGTAAAGTGCCCAGAAACCCATCTCAAATTTGTTAAGATCCTGAAAGAAGATAAAAAGGTATACATTTGTGGTTCTGTCACCCTGGCCTTGTTCTATCAGCCACAGTGGCATTTAAGACCCCATTGGATGCATTAACGACATACTTTCTCATTATAAGTTGGGCAGTGTGGTAAAACTCAGCGGTAATGGTCAGGAGACACCCCTGTGGCAGTAAGGTTAGTAAGCCTGAAATGCTGAGAAGCCTCCAGGCCTTTGAGGAAGCAAGAATGGCTGAGGGGACACTGGGGACAGTTGGTAGTGAATCTGAGCTCCTAAGCAAGGTACCCATTACTTAGCGGGTGCAGCAGAAGGGACAGCCAGAATGATAGCTGTTCCCGCCATTCTTCCCAAAGGGAGTGTTGTGTGGTTTCCTGAACATCCTGTATTTTAGCCATATCTCAGGGTACTCTCACTGAAACTGTGGCAGCTACTATAAAGCTCCTTCTGGAAGAGAAAAAGTTGCACTAGCAGAACAGAAGTGGAGAGATCTGATGATTCCAGAGACATAGAAACAGAGAGATCTGCTAGAGCTTGGGATGCTTTAGGTACGGCTAATGGCCAGAGGGATGCACCCAGGCACACCTCTAGATGGGGGAGTACTTCAAGGAAAGGCTGGCGGGACAAACAAGCAACATATTTTCAGGATTTAACATAACTGAATGAGGTGGGGAAGGATATTTTTGATTGGTTGTGTGAGTTAGCCTTCAAAATCCAGGAGGTGGATTTATGAATATGGAGTGTAGACCCGATGAGTCGCTTACTGTCACAGAGCACGGATGTGAACATTCAGCTTGCTCCAGTGGAGAGACTAATGTACTCCAAAATGAAAACAGCCATCATCTGGAAGTTTTTTAAACCCTACAAGAAGTACCCCAGAAGTTTTATAGAACTCTCATAAAGGGTAATACAACTTTTGAGGTGTTTACATGTTTGTCTATGAAGTGTCTGAGTGTGTGGATGACTGCAATTAAAGTTGACACTTTTGAAGGGATATACAATTTGGTTGCATGTAAGCATATTCTTAAAAATCATGAGGCAGAGTTACACCAGCATCCACTGGACAGGAATATTACAGGCTTATGGGAGATGGCAGAGCTGATGATGTGGATCTTGGTACTTGAGTCAGGAAAAAGGCACCAGTGAGCCTGCCTAAATCAGAAAAGAAAACCTTTCAATAGGGTTCTCCCCAAAAATCTGTAGGGAAATTCCTGCTGTGTCAGCTTCCACAGAAAAGAAGGGGAACGTTGGTCTAGTCTAAAACTGGGTCACCAACTCCCTCACACCCATAGGATTCTTTCTACGTGGTACCTGACCCATGGAAAGTGAGATTGGGACTGCAAGGGCAAAACCAAGCAGGCCATAGTCAGTGTTGGTCTTATGGAAAAGGCCATAGTAGGTGTGTGTTTCCTAGTGGATGAGTTGCCACTATGCCTGAAGTTGCCGAATATTCTCTGTACACGCTGAGTGGGAATGGTAGCGGGTCCCCAGAGGATTCTCCATTTCCCATGAATGCTTTCCGACGTGGCTGCTAGTGTCATAGCTGTCAGGTGACAGTGGGTGTAAGAGGGACAGCATGTCTAAATCCACAATTTCAAGTTCTTTTTGGTTGGTTTTAGCTGGTGGAGGGAACTTCCCTGTGATGCATGGTAGTGAAAGACTCAATTCCACTGTGTTGTCTGTTAAGCAATGACCATCCTGATATACCTTCTGAGATATTTGAGATAGACAATAAAGTTTAGGCTCTGCCAGCAGCCAGAGAACAGGTACCTGAGGTGCTAGATCCCGAGGCTCTTCCAGCTGTAGAGTGAGTGTTCAAGACTGGTCACATCAGTAGCTCCAAGTCTAGATCCCAAGTACACTGGATTGTCTGCTCCTGATATGACAATGGTAGCAGAAAAGGACTCAGTTATCTCATGATTGCCTTCTGGTGTAGAAAAGGACTTTGAAAGGGAGGGCATATTGTCTTAAGACCTAAAGCGACAGCCAGTTCAATGTGAGTTTTCCTCAGCTGTAAACTGAGCTTTGACAGGCAGAGAGAGAGACTAAAGTGTTCTGAGAAAAAGGTTCTCTTGAAAAGTGAGTCTAAGAATTTTGAGGCAGGGTGCATCTTTAGATTGGTTGTTCCCCAATTCCACACAAGGTTCCAACTGAACTTGGCTCCTGACAATCCTTTGGTCAGCTAGGAGTGACCAAGACAGCTGAAAGGCTGGTATCAGATGTGTACTGTATCAATGCTGTTGAGTACCCAAGATGAAAAAATAAAGATATTTGACGAGTTCCTGTCCCCCTAGTCCACCTTAAAGAATCATAAGAACATATCCTGAAATCCTTTGCCTGAGCACCCCTGCCTACCAACCCAGAATGCCCTTTATTATTCTCAAATTCTGCATTCTCTGTGCTTCATTTACAGGGGTGCATCTTTAGCGTTTTTGATTAGTTGTGTGCATTGATAGTTTGTACTAAATTCATATTTTCCCAGAACCTTTATCAGAAATTATTTTAGTTTGTGTTGCAACTGTATCACTCACACCCCTCTTGAAGAGTATAGCCTGCCCTCAGCCTGTGTTGGCAAAAGAGGCACAGGAGGTTTACCTCTTGGGCTCTGCCTGTTTCACCTTTATGATTGGGCTCACAACTGGTTGAGTACTAGTGTTGGGCGGAGAAGGCGGTTTAGCCAATAACCATCCATGTACTTCTGCAGAGCAGTAGTAATCTCTTCATAAAGACTGTCTTTGTGTGTGGGATGATGGACTGAGGCCCTAGAAAATCAGTTCATTATCAGATTCATGGAGATGCCTGAAGTGTTTGATGTGCCAGCTGGTATTTTCTCTCATTAAACCATTGTTATATATTCCAGATCTCCAAATGTTGTAAATCTGAGCCTTTCTCTTTCATGAGGAATGCTCAGGTGCAACATGCTCGCCTTGGAAGCAAGACGACACGGTGCAACACAGGTTTGATCCCCGGTTCCGTGCTTAGAAACCTCTGGGTATTAAGTGCGTTATAAATAACCTATCATATCATGTAGAAACTCTTGTCTTTTTCATGTAGAATCACTTGTGTACAGGCGCATTGTAAATGCCACATCATAGCATATCATATTATGTTCAGATTAAGGGTGCAACACCCTTAATTTTGAATAGTTGTGGATGAGCAATATGTACTGCCGGTGTCCTCAGGGGTCCAGGAAAGGTATTTTCTGATTTACACCTCTGATAGACACAGTCTCTCCTCTTTTGGTTAGAATATGTGGATGCCTTAGTCTTGGACAATAGGGCTCTGGAATAGAGTAGCTTGGTTAGGTGGATGTGCTTAAAGTACCTATTTTCTATGGTGCTGACTAAGGGAGGACAGCCTTATCCTGTGACCAGGGTTTTGTGTATGATGACCTGTCTGCTTAGATTTAAGGCTAGTGGTATTGTTTCTAAGGGAGTATCTAAAGGACTCCAACTTTTTAGGATGTTGTTTCCTTGGTCCTACAAATCCTTGTTTTACACCCACCAGATTATACCCTTCTGTTGACTCCTGGGGTCCTGTAACCTAATTTTACTGTCCCGGTTTCCCCATGCTGAGCCGGATTCCCAGCCCTATTGCGCTGCCTAAAATATGGGACTCAGTCACTGTAACGGATTGCTATCTGGAACGGATATAGAAGTACATGAGGGTGGCTTTTTAAATTAGGATTAAATTAATACAATGATATGGTAATACCATCTCAGGAAGGGAAATTTGCCAATCAGATTCCCCTTTCATAAACTCCATGTCAAAAGCATAGTGTAGACATGTGATATGCTTCACCAGTAGCCTGATCTGCAGTGCCTGCTTTCCAATGGCACAGAGCAAGTTCAGAGGTCACAGGTGCCAATTTGACAGATGCAGTGACAGCCACATCTCTTAAGTGCCGGGGGTGCATTTAGGATGTGTGCCTCTGTTCCACAACCCCATAATTATGTGTCTACTGTCCTAGTGGCATGCTAAACCTTAAATATACGCCTAACCTGAATTTAGGTATGGTGAATGGTATTACTAATAATTATTTATGGCCGCACCAAATTGGTATCACACATGAGTCAGCCCTGTGAGCCCAGCTCAGCCGTGGACAGATTATGTGTATTACCGCCAGTCTTGTTTTCTTTGCAATACCCAGCAAAACTGTAGCCTTTGGGGTTGCCTTTCTTTGTTTCTTTGTGAGCGTAGGTAACACCCTCCCCAGAGAGTCAGCCACTCGACAGAAAGATATCCTGGGAACAGGAATCAAAGGGCACACTGATTCACAAAAGTAGCAGACCTTCACCAGGGTGCTGTATTCCACAAGCTTTTGATCTTATTGGGAAGGTGAGGGGTGGTGTTAGAGAGAGGGAGCTCTTTACTGCTGGACGAAGGTTAAAACATCTTGTTTCTCTTTGCCTCTGTCTTTCCTTCATGTCCCCCCAGTTCCTGTAGCACCAGGCACTTTGGGTGTGATGTCAGAAGGAAAAGTCCACTTACTTCAAAGACAGGGATTGAACCCCAAAGCAGGTTTGGTTTTGTCCAATCACCTGTAGAGTTTTGCCTTTGAAAGACGGTATCTCCCACTCCTTCTTATATTCACTTTGGAATAAACATCTAAGAAAGAATTTCATTGGACCTCTGTTGGGAGAGTTGACTTTCCAAAACACTCCACCAGTGAGGTGAAGATAGAGTGTCCCAGCAAGAGGCAAGCTCTGTTCCCTACCCATCCCCAGGTCACATTGGGGGTTGGCGTTTGCTCGAACAAGACCTGCATCTCTGCCAGTCATACTGCTGCCCAGGTCCTCATCATGGTTAAGGACCCTTGGAAGTGTGCACCAACCTCCCTTAATTTGGGAGCATGCGGACAAGGACTACACTTGTCCCTAAAACACGTGAAAAGGACTCACATCACCTGAGCACCAATACAGCCATGGTTTCTGCATTTCTGACCAGGGTCGGATCGGCCCCTCAGCCTTTCAGACCGTGGCCATGCCGAAATCGTCCCTGGGGTGTGGGTGCCGGTTTCTGGCCATGCCTGGGCCGGTTTGGAAGAAAACAAAAATTGGAAAAAAAATATTTCTTTTTTCAAATTTCGTTTTTTTTCTCCAAAAAGCCTTTCATCCTTCTTAGGTTGATAAATGAGTACCAACACAGGTTGGGTGATATTGTATGCATATTTGTTCTATAAAAAAGAACTTATGCGCAAGTGCTATACAATAACATTATCATTTGGCCTTGGACGTCTGCTTGGATTCCCAGTAATTTAGTGTACTTAGGAACAATGCTATTTGATGCCACTTCCTGTTTTGTCAAGGGGTGAAAGGTCGTGTTTCATTGCTTCCTGGGATGTCACTTTGGGGTGGCATCAAATGACATCACTTCCGGTGATGTCATCAGAGGTCAAGGGTCATGAGGCGAGGGTTGGGTCACTTTTTTGAGGCGAGGGGTGGGCCACTTATTTTTGGTGACCGGGCCTATTTCTTGTCCCAGTCCAACCCTGTTTCCGACCATCCAACTACCATGAACCTCGATTCAAGCCCGTTCAACTGCACCAAATTATCAGGACCCTCGGAAACTGCCATTGGCACTGAATCATATACAAGTATTTATTTAATTTAATTTATATACATGAGGCACAATGCTCTTTTGATCACACAAGAACATACACTAGATAAGAAATCAAATTTGATGGGAAGTGGTGAGATTCTTACAATGGGGTGAGTTTGAGAGACATTCTTACCAGCTTGTGTAGGGAAGTAAATTGAACAGTCACCGGGGACAATACATAAGTAGACATACAACGAATAAGGACAACCAACATTGGACATTTTAAAGTGCAGGTAGATGGTACGGCTAGCTCTGCTGTTGGTGTGACCATGATATGTGAAGTACTAGAATGGATGAAGAGGAAGTGAGAGACAAAGGCATGTTAGAGGCGAGGGAAAAATGTTAGCTAGCAAGTAGATGAGAGGCAATCGACTTTCAAACTACTGATCTGCAAGTTCGAAAACTGTTTACCGCCACACCAATCTAGCTGAACGCATCATTGCAATGGCTCAAACTCCAAGCCCCATGTTCCATCAGCCGCCTTTCGAACTGCCGTTCGAAACACCAGCATCTTCGCTGCCAATCTTCATCACCAGTCAAACTGACCTTAAAGATCATTGAACTGTGACCATCGGACTCCGCATTGAACCACTCAGCCTGATCTGTATTACGAGTCTCCAGCATCTTCACAGTCGAAATGTCATTGAACTGGCCCTAGTGGCCTTCAAAATCCGCCCTGCCTCAAGCCCCTCATTGAGCTGATAAAATTGAACAGCGTATCCAATCAACAGCATCTCCACAGTCGTACCGACCCTGGTGGCCCTCTTGATCTGCTCTTCAGTTATCACCTTGAACCGCAAAAAGCGCCCTTGCGTGACACTGCTCCACACCTAGAACAATCTGAATGCCACACTGGAGCAGCTACGAACTTCACCAACAACACCTAGAAGCCTGGTTGGCCGTTGTCGAACCGCTAGGACTACCAAAAAGGTACTATTAGCTGGTAACTGCCTTCCAGGTCCATTGTTAGGCCCTTCAGACTAGCTAGGTCACCATTAATCCCTTTTCACATAAGTACATATCCTTTTGGTTATCCTTGTGGTTATTTATTGCCTTTTCCTCCCCTGCTTCATTCACAACCCTCTTGAGAGTATGGCCTTCCCTCGGCCCACATTACCACAAAAGGCGAAGGAGGCATATCTCTTAACTGTGTTTGTTTTTCCTTTATGTTTGGGATCACTGTTGGTGTGTAGAAGTGTGAGGTCTGAGTAGGCAGTTTGTTCATTACTCACCCATGTACCCCTGCAGAGCAGAAGTGATTTTGTCACAGTCACCAAATGACAATGACATACTACTTAGCAATTGCGCTTCAATGTCCAGAGTCACCAAGATTTGTTCAGATGAATTGAACTTGCGGCCCTCGACCAAGTTAATGACATCCTGTGTGTCCTTCAGGAATGTTGACGTTGCTGTTGCTAAGGGCTAAGGCATCCCAAACAACAATAACTCTGCCCTTGTCCATGGTCTTTATAACAATTGTGGTGTCTTTTCTTAAACTTTCAATAGCTTCAAATTGGGATAATGATAAGTTTGTTGTTTTTTATTTTTTTTAATAGCATTATGGTTTACAAAAATGAAAACCTTTAGCTATACTAATATTTCATTTCAAAATCTTAATTCACATAAAATACAAGTAAAACAAATAACCGGACTACACAGGGTTGAGCCAATCAATACACATGTAAAGGAGATTTTCCTTTGAATGTACTCGCAGCCAATGTCAAAAGAATAGATCTGCAATCCAACCCATATTGTGGTCCTTTAGCTGGAATCTCACTTCTCCAATATATTTTGTGGGTTATAAATCCTCATACATTTATACATTTATAGAGATATGTCTTCAATTTACTTAAAAATGACTGGTAAGAATTTTGTCAGTGCTAGATCAATGTTCATCTTTTACCCTTCTAAGAAGATTCTCCACCATATATCGATCCCTCTGGAAAGATGGTCTTGCCAGATTTTGGCCAAATATAGTTGTCTTTCATTTCTGAGAGTCGGGCATTCAAGTGTCAAATGTTTTAAGGTTTCCAGCTCATTGCTATCTTGGCACAATCTACAATGCTTAGGCTCCTTTGACATTCTTTTCCTGTAGTTATTGTCTCTACAGGGAGAATGTTGAGACAGAATCTCATGTAGTAGGACCTCAAGAACCAATTTGGGAATAGGATCATATATTTAGGCAATTGCTTTAATTTTCAAGAGTTGAACCAAATGTCCTCATGGCCTCTGCATCTGTGAATTTCTTCCTGTGTTTGTATCCAATCTTTAGTAAAGATTTTTTTCTTTACTTTGTCAGGATTGTTGGATAGGGATTCTGCTGATTCACCTAGGTCTACTAGTATGAGATGACAGATTGTTTCCCATTCAGTCAGTGATGGATCAGACTTAACCTCCATTGCCTTTTTTCAAAACTTTGAAGCCTCCAGTTGATGTCTCTTCCAGACATTTTTGGTAGAAGGAGATTACTTTCCAGTCCGCTATTGCTCTTAAAGATATTAATGCCAACTCTTTCCTAAGAATTTGAATGGGAAAGAATTTCGGCATTTGAAGAACTGTCCTCCAGAATAGTCCTTCCAATAAGGGCCATATTTTTACCGGAAGCAAAAACAAAGTTGTGGCTCCGTAGGTCAAAATTTTGACAACTTTGACCTATTAAAGGCCACCAGTGGAATCAAATTGAATCTACAGAATCTTCTTAGCAGATTTTTAGGCTGGCACGCCAGATTTTTCACCTTATTCTTTAGAATCTCAATTCTCGGAGCTTCGCTCGTGGCATTGTTCCCACAGATGCCCAAGTAGATGAAGGAGTTAAACTCTAGTATTTTCTTCTCCTTCAAAAACCATCCGAATTTCTTTGTGTCTTTTCTTTGGGCTGTTTCTCCCAATCTGAGGATTCTAGATTTTTCTGGGTTGATAGTCAGTTTCTTTGTCTCAACATAGTCCTGCAAATTTGGTGTTGAAGTCCTATGGGTGCCTTGTCGATCAGGACTATGTCGTCAGCCTATATTAGCCTTCCCTCAGGTGCTCCAGCTATCGTCAGAGGGAAGGTTCTTATCGAGACAAGGGCTTCTTCGACATCAGATGTAAAAAGATTGAACAATTCGGGCGCTAACGGGCATCCTTGTTTTAGCCCAATGTTGATAGATATGTTCTCAGTTAAATGGCCCGCATTGTCCAGTCTCACCTTTATTGTAGTATCTTCGTGTAAATCTAAAATATTTTTCATCAGCACAGCTGGACATTTCCACATTGTTAATTTCGTCCATAGGTCCGTTCTTTTGACCGTATCAAAAGCCTTTGATAAGTCAATGAAGGCGATGTAGAATTTCGATTCTTTTTTCCTCACAGCTCAAGTGCTGATTGCCATGGGTCTCTATGGTTTGTTAATTCACTCCAATTAGTTAGGGCTTTTAACAATATTGAGGCAAAGATATTTCCAGCGACATCCAGTGAGGCTATAGTTTTCTGGGTTTGTTCTTAAACCTCTTTTTAAAGATTGGGACCACAACACTCGCCTTCCAAGATTTAGGGATGCTTCCGGATATTAATACTTTTTTATTTTATATGGTTACAGATTAACCTTTCACAATCAACAAATTCATATTATCTCAACTCTTCGCATAACTTTATTTACAGTAAAGCAGGCAACCTCAAAAACATATGATCTCCTTCATTTATATCCAACCAACAACCCACCAAAACTTGGCTCAGCCAGAGAAGCAGTCATGCATTAGAGACCTCTCAAATTGATTTTGGCAAACCTGATACTTACAAAGTGAATTCTTTTATTAATTGTGCCACAACATTTTGTGTTTACTGCATTATGTGTATTTATGGAAAGCACTACATTGGCAGTACCATCAGGCCTCTCAAGATTAGGATACGTGAGCATCTATCCGCCATCTCCAATCAGGACTCTAAATATCCACTTGACATGCTTTGGCAAAAAACACATCAATTAGACAACAAGACAAACATTACATTTGCTGGTATTGCAAAAGTAACTTTACCACAACTGGGTGGGAATCACACCCTTAAATTGAGACAGTTGGAAGTATGTTTAATTTGTCACTATCAAACTGTGGCTCATGGCCTCAATAGCGACCATGAACTATCTGTGTTTCTTTGAAATCATGCAGAACAAATGCATTACACCAGTATGGGTTTCCATACATAGGAAATATATATTTTGTATAGGATTTGTCTTGTATATTCAAACTGGTCACCTGTAATGTCCAATTGGTCCAGCATATACTTCATTTTATATCATGGTGTAACATGTCTACACTCAATTGATCAGCACGGATGGGATAATTGGGAAGTTTGTACAGTGGCCTTTTTTAATATTGTCGAAAAATAATTTTTATCCTCACTGGCATCACACCCAGGGTACTGATGTAGAGTTTTCCTATTTAAACTGCTTTCTGATGGTAAATTTCTCTATTTTTCTTGTCCTGGTGCACCGCAGTAACGACAAATAGATTGTGCTGTTACTGCATAATTAAATTCCGCCAGCTAATTAGCTTCCTAATTATTCCTGTTTTCATAATGTATAATACTAATCATCCTCTTTTAGTGAATCCAAATCTTTTTATTGGTTAGCTCATATTAGTTAAATTATCAGCACCAATTACTTTGCAATTGACATCAGATATTTATGCTCTCTATGCGTCATGTTCGCTGGCAACACACCCAACATGGCTGCCTGGTTGAGACGCACGCACCCAGCTCCAGGGCTGAGCTCACAGCGTACGCCTAATGTAAAAAGGGGCCTAACCCACACGCGCCAGGCTCTTGTTTCATTCAGTGCGGGCGGAGACACCGGTAAGTATTGGTCTTTCATGCAGACCCCTTCAGACTTGCTAAAACCTGGGGCGTGCGCACGTGGCCGTCTTGCCGATGCAAGGTTCAATTACTATTACTAATTAGGACTTTCACTTTGTGTCTCGTTCCTATCTTCTCCCGTCCGCTGCCGTTGTTATCGACAACTCTATCTACTATCATGGAATTGACTACAGTGAGTTCAACTTCGCAATTGCAGTCATATAGGTATGTAAACAGAACAGTTATGTACAAAGCACGCACTGCACAATGGAATCGTAATTAGGTGTAACATAAAACTTTTCCGCTTACAGTGGAGCCTAAAATAGAATACAATACAGCAGCAATGATACAACTATATAGGTAAGGGACTTTTTGTCAATCCACTGACTATTTTTGGTAGAAAATTCAGTAAATCCCTAACAAGTCTCCTAATACTAATCCTTTTCAGTGCCTGATCAAGATGCATGCATTCTAACGTAATTCTCTGAGCATTTTCTTTCAACAGTTAAAACCAATTATATGGACACGTGTGACCAGTCCTAGGATTGCAAAACAATTCTTACTTACAGATTATTGTTTCCTTCTCTTCTTTTTCTCCATGAATGGCACCCGCATTATTTTCTGAACCTTTTAGAATGGTCATCCATTTCAATATCCTTTCACGTAATTGTGATTTGGTGCCATGTTGTGGGCTTTTACTTTTATTTTATTTCGCACAATTTATAATGTTCATTTGTATTTTTTTTGGGCTATATGTTGCTTTGAAAATACTACCCCTGTGCCCTATATACTTTTGATCCGGATGGTTAATTTACAATGGATTTTCTTTTGCATTATTGTCATACATATATAGTGAATTAACTAATTTTGCAGCTTCGGAAGAAGAGCATTGCAGCTCGAAACACGTGTCAGGCTGTCTTACTATGAATTTAAAACAAGCTTAATCTTGTACTCAAAATTGTGTTTGTGTGCGCAGTTTAGGAAGCAAACCACCCCTCATAACATATTATCTCAATACACATGTAGGGACAATAGGTTTTCATCACATTAAACTACATTACAATTGAAAGATTCCAAAAAGACTAAAAATCATTTAATAATTCTTACTGATGATTAGTTGGAAGTATGTACTTAAGAAGAGGAAAAAGAAGGGAGAAAGAATGTGAAAGGAGGAGAAAGAAGGAAGATGGCCAATTGATTTTAGAACTTTAACATAAAGCAGACTGCCCCTTCTTAGCGTGTGCTTAGAGCCCTATCTTGCAGCTCTAAAGCATTTGTATCACTGCTATTGACTTCTGCTGTGACTGCCCATCAATCAATAGTTCCCAAGGGGGCTCTTGCACCCAGGATCTTGTATCACAGACACTTTTGCTTAATAAATGTTGTCTGGCCCATCTAGTTACTTCACACTCCATCATCAAGTGTTTAATGGATTATTAATACATATTTGAAGAGTTGGTGTAGGAACTTCGCCCATTCCTCTGGGTCACTTTTTAGGGCCTCATTCGTCAGCCCTCAGGGCCCGGTCCTCTAGAATTATTTAAGTTTCTAATGATGTTTTACATTGTAGTTGTCTCAATGTCTAGGAGATCATTGGCGTCATTTGCCACATTTTCTCTTCTTGTAGCAATAATGTGCGGATCTTGCATTTGCTTATAGTAGCTGCACCAGTGGCTCTCAGATATTGGGTTTGCTGTTAGGGCCTCTTGCGAAGCGTCCATTTCACTGATCAGCGCCCTGGTTCCGGCAGTGTTCCTTTTCCCAATGTTAGTTAACATACGGTTGGAGTCCTGATTTAGCTTTTTTTTGTGCATTCACAACCAATTATGGCATTGCTTTTTCATTTTCTGGGTTTCCATCAATTTAATCTCTGAAGTTATATTCTTCAACTCTTTAATACTAGTTCATAGACATGGCGGTATGACATAGTTGGTTTATTTCCTTTTTTTAAAGTTGTTTCGAAGATTTTCAATAAAGGCACATAGTCAATGGTCTCTAATGAATCCCTTTGTTCTAATTGGGTAATAACGGTCATTAGATTTTCATTCAAAGCTGGAATCTTTTCAGGTTGAATTTTTAGTCTGTTTCGACCCAAATTAATTGAGACAAGGAGTCCATAAATCAGTTGTTTGCGCCTAGTCATGTTACAGCAGGTTAGCTTAGCTTTAGTTGGTATTACTTCCAGCTTTGCAATAAACATTGACAAGTTAGACGAAATTGTGATGTAATTTAAAATTTCCGCTGATTTCTTCCCTTGCCACGTGGGATTTCCAAGTGTATCTCCTTTCGTTATCCCATTTAAGATTATACAATTGCGGGATTGTAGGGCGGTTCACCATGCAAATCCCCCTTTTTGTTTTCCTGTTGATCTTATTAAATAATCTGCAATTTTGTTGTTATCTTTATCTATTCAGGATTAGTTGAAGTCTCCAACGATTATCACACAAGAATTAGACCACTTCTCTCTTTGTCCATCGATTAGAGAGAGAACGTCTGTCAAGAGAGTGTTATTTTTTTCAATCACTGGATTCCAAAATATGTTTACCAATATTAGGACCCCTGTTTTATTTGCACATTATGGTTTCAATAATTCCACTACCACCATCTGGATATAAGGTGTAGGGTTTTCCTTGTGCAACATAGACCAATTCAGATAATTTTAATTGCAGTTACTAATCCTGCCGTAGGTCTTCCTTTAATACCTTTCAGGGCTGGATTTATAAAAACACAATATCCTTCTATCAAAGGGGATTCCCTTAACCAGGTTTCCTGGAAGCATATAACTTCTGCACCGAGTTTGACCAATTCATTTTTGTTGAATAGATGGCTGAGTCCCCTAGTGTTTCATGAAATGAGGGACCATTCATTACTTTGGGGTGTCTTTAGACATTATTGGGTTTGCATATGTTCTGCTCCTAAATTTGCCAACCATTTCCATTTGGCCTGTTCCCCCACATTGCTCTGTTTGGTTTGATTCTGATCATTGATTTTTTATGATTCTCATAGTCCTCTTAAAATTGGAGGTTCTTTTGCTGTTTCATGGATCCTGTTTCTCTTTCTGATGGTATTTCTAAGGTTTTTTCACTAAGATCGAAGCCCATTGATCTCAAATTATGAGCCTCCGCTAGTAGCAATTGCTTCACTTTGATGATGTGGATGAGATTTTGGCCAATGTGTTTCTCATCTGGAAATTCTATTAGCGCAAAGTCCTTTGAAGTTATTAATCCCAAGGCTGGTACGTGATATAATATTCTCACCACGTTGTTGCAATTTAAAGTCAAACCGTCATTGAGGTGTTTTCTTTCCAGAAAAATGACTTTCTCGTCATCTGTAGGAATGGAGTGACGGCTAGGCGGCCTTGTAGAGATTGTCAGTTGGTTTGATCTAACAGGATTATGCACCTTATCCAGTTAGTTATTTCAGTTATCTTTTACCTTAATATCTGGACTTTTCTGGAGCGCTTTCCCCAAATTTACTTGCAATTTCTCTACTTTGTCCGTAAATTCATTCTCCACAATTAGTTTGCTGTTTCCAGTAGTTTTTATGGGACCACTTTCCAGTTGTTCGTTTGTCCCTTTTTTGTTAGTGTTGGTTCTACCAGTCAATTTCATATGAAATTTCAAAGGTTTCTTAGATTTCGAATTTGGAGGGAGATCCTGGGTCTCTGTATTAGATTGTTTATCTTGCTCAAGTTCTTCAATCGAATGACCATCCACCCCCCCCCTTCTTCATCACCGGCATCAGACAGGTTTTCAATACCTGTGTCATCCTCCAATATAGACCTTTCTTCTTCCGATATCGTATACATGGACATATCCATAACGTCGATGTTGGATGAGTCCGATGTTTCCGGTTGTTCGAGCTCAAGTCTCTTTGTTTGTATGGAAGGGGTTTTCTGGTCACACTTATTCTGGTCAGTATGTTTATGCAGTTTTGATTCTATTGGCAGAGTTAGGTTTTTTGCAAATGTTTGATTTTTATTTGATTTCTGTGCTGTCTCAAGCGATTGGTTTTTGAATTTTTTCTCTGTTTGCGGTTTTGGAAGGGGTCTTCTTTGTAGGATGTTGTTCCATTCTTTATTTGCACTCGAGAGGGCCAGTTGATTTTTGGTTACAGCCATTCCTGTTTTAGTGAATATTTCACATATTTTTTGATTACTCTGTTAGTTATTGAATGGAGCTGGTATCTCTTGGTGTTCATGTTCAATTATGTTAGTTTGTTCAGCATCCATTACTGAACCATTTACTTTAGGTGATTGAGTTTCCTTCTTCCCCTGTTTAAGTTGTTTGTTTGGTTGATGCACCCTTTTCTCTTTAATGTTCTTCGGGAGCTCTTCTCCTACCTTTTTTTCTTAGGTTTGCTTTAAAGGTCTTTCATTCCTAGTTTGTTCAAGGTGTTGTCCCTCTCTTAGGTTTTTCTCTTGTGTCGTTTGAGAACCCTCATGGGTTATCAGTGTTACATCTTCAGGTAGTATGATCGGAGGAGTGAGATTGTTTGGAACATTCTCCTCCATCGGTACCACTGTTTCTACAGTGGGCATCTTATTTGTAGAATCTCCTAGTGCAAAGGGGGTTCGTGCATTGTTCTTGACTCTCTCTTTGACACTCTGCCGAGCTTCTTCCTTGACTTTCTCCAGGCTTGGCAGTTCCTCACTTGTTTGGTCGTGGAGAGGGTGTTGTCAGAAATTACTTGGGGTGATTCTAAACGATTATCTGAGCATCCTACTGAACCTTCTTTTCTCAATTGTTTCCATCTGTCTCGCTTTTCCTTCATAATTGGGTCTAAAATGGTGTGGAGTAATTGAGAGATCCTTTGTTCAGTATTGTCCATATTGCTTTGTAACGCAGTAATGAAGCCTTCCATGAAAATCATCTTTGAATGTACCATCGCTAATAGAGTGGTATGATCCTTTAAAGTATCTGTAATGGATTCATGGAGCTTCATATACGGAGCTAGGATAGTCAACATTGTTGATATCAAAAGGAAATTGTCATGCTGAAATGTTTTGAGAGACTTTGGTTGAGTCTCTGTTTGTAGGTCATTCAAGGGGGCCTTCTTCTTATTCGTGGCTGGTGGTATTGGAAGTACGTCAGGGACCCAAGGCTCTTCAACAATTTGAGTTCGCGTTTCTTGATCTTTTTTCCCCCTGTGTTTAGCACAGTGTCAGGTGAGGGGGTCCTTATTGCTTAACGTTTGTGTTCACGACTCCACCCTTTTGCTGTTTTTTTCTATCATCAGGGAAGTTTCCAATAAAAGTGTGTCAGGAATTTCACCAGCTTGTGTCACTTGTTTTTGTTTGCAATTCAGTGCTGCAAACAAAGAAACCCTAGTTGGGTTTTCAATTTCCTTTTGTATGTGGAAGGGATTTACTGGGCCTCATTACGGGTTTGGAGGTAGCCATGCCGTTTTTAGCGGCATGGCTACCTCCAAACTCGGGTCCCGCAAAAGGGGACTTACCGGGCCATTCCGACCTTGGAGGGTCCGGTAATTCCCTTTCACGGGACCCGGACCCGGTACGTCCCCATTCCCATTTGAGCCCTCATAGGGCTCAATGGGAATGGGGAGGATGCTAACAACGGGCCCGTTAACAACAGGCCCGTTGTTAGCATCCTGGTCTGCTAGCGGGTCCCGCTCTGCACATCTTGTCTGGCCAAGCGTACAGAGCGTGACCCACTGCAGAACTCGTAATGTGGCGGCCTGGAATGAACGGTGCTGGTCCCTTACCGGCACCATTCATTCCGTGGTCGCCACAGATGTAATGAGGCCCACTGTCCTAGATCTGTTAAATATTGACAGTTTTTGAGGTTTTCAAATATCTTTTTCCCGATCTTGATAAAATGAATTTTGTCTGTAATGTCCCGTGGCACCCCTTCCTCATTTTGTGGTCTGTTGTTTCCATGACATTCGATCTTCACTTATTTTTACGTTTGCCATTATTTGCGGCTGACCTTTCAGCATATACCTTTCAGTCGGGCTGGTCGCCCTATCTACTGTTTGTTTCAGAGTTTGGTCCTTAATAGGAATTGAAGATTTTGGCCGACGGTCTTCTTCTATATTAGAGTTCGGCAGAGGGGTTGAGTCCTCCTTTTTTTCGTCAGAGCCCCACGATGGGTTGGTTCTTTGCTGGGAGCAGGACATTTTAGTCAAGGATCTTCTTCTATATTAATGTTCAATGGTGAGGTTAAGTCCTCCTTTGACTTCATCAAAACCCCAACAGACATTTTTATATTGTTTTCTTCTTCTAGGTAAATAGTGTGATGCTGGAAATGCATTGGAGGGACAGGGCCTCCCTGTCCTTGTCCTGTAGTCCTTTTTCATTTGTGTTATGTATTGTTTTCTGCCCAGGAGTCCACATGGGACTCCTGGCAGTGCAGCTCTTCCTGTTTTTGGTTTGGTGTACAGACCCATGGGATACCCTTATGGCACCCATGGGTGGGGGTTGTTAGGGAGAATTCTCATTTCATGGCTAATTTCCCTTACCTATAGAGTCCCCCAGCAGCTTTTCTGGATTTGAAGGGGTTATTTCTTTTTACCTGCTAAGAGTGAGACTCTTTTTCCCACTCTTAGGCATCTTTGCTATGTGTGTTCTAGGCTTGTGTTTAATGCCTATGGGATCTTTTCTCCCACCCATAGGAACCATCTTTATGCACATGTGTTACACAGCACCCTCCAAACATAGACTCCATACCCTGGGACTGACTACTGTCTCCCAGGGCATCGAAAGTCTCCATTGACTGTACTAGTCAATCTCTATGAACTAAACCAGTACAACCCATCTTAAAATGGAAGTACTGGAAGGGGTTAATAGTTTTTCCCCTATGTTTATTTTCGAGAGGGTACCTTAAAGTCCCCCTCTACTAAGTTTCTGGCTGGTGGAAGTGGTTACTATCTTTTATATCGGACCACAAATTTTTCCCTATGGGATTTTCCCATTGTTCGATGCTAATACTTTACTGACAGCCTCTAACATACCGCCGGTTTATTTTATTATTAACTCTACTCCGGTAGGTTTTATTTGCCAGAACTTTGATATAATTTCTTTCTCGTGTCTTACTCTAAACTGCTAACCCAGGTCGGGGATCCTTTGTTCGCTCTTTTGGTGGGCTTCTTCCAAGAAGCCCTCCTTTCGGTGCCTCTGAGTCTGGGGTGGGTCTGTTGTTTGGGAGGGGGAGTAGAACCCCTGGACAGAGTTGCCACAGCAACTCAGGTCGCACTCTAACCTGATAGGGTGGAGGGTCTCCCGCCAAGAAGACCACTCCTCTGTGTGAGTGACAGCTAGACTATAAGAATGGGTCTCTTTCTGCATAAAAGCAGGGTCCTGAGGACTGGAAGAGCAAGACGTTGCCACTGGAACTACGGAACTGAAGGGGAGAGAAGCCACAGACATCTTCAGCATCTACACCACCAGTGAAGCTCTGCCGGATCGTCTCACCACTTTTCTTCCACACAACGAGAGGAGATCTTCAGTGAAAGAGCCTCCTTCCCTTGAGCTGGTTGGGTCAACCAGTTCACCTATCGCTTCCTCAGACCTGCCTTGGTCGAATTGACAGTGCCCCGCACTTGGAGACCGGATAGCCAGGCAGCTATCGACCTGGACCGCTATTAAAAGAAGGAGCGTACCTTTTAAACTTCGTTTGGCAGCACAGCGGCTGGTTTCATCCCTGGGTAGTGCAGCGCCCCGAACCTTCCTCCACAATGAGAGCCTCTCTTCCTTTGTTGGACCCCTCGACATGCAGGAACTACCAGGAACAACCGCCACCGCAGGAGCCACTTCTACATGTTTAAGGTACATTGTACTGCCAGGCCGCCCTTTCTCCGTAGTAGCCCTAAAGGTGTTTAAAATCCTTTAACTACTTGTGGGGTCAGCCACCCTCTCTCTTAACATTGTCTTTCGCCTCGCATCTACCTCTTCAATATTTTTCTACTAAAGACTTGACTGCCGTTACAAGAACATTTTTGCTCCTAAGCTCTTGGTCCTGTACCACTGACTCTGGCTCAGGCCTATTGACTCTGGCTGATTTGTTAGATCTGCTCTCACTAGATTGGTTTTCAATGAGAAATGTGTTGATGCACCTAAATCTTCGAAACCCCTCTTGCTTCTTACTGTTTTAACTTGTCGAGTGCCATTTTGCTCAGTTTTCATTCACTTATCTTTTGGCTAAAGGGTGACTGTGCATTACTTGCCCACGAAACTTCAGTGAAGTGTTGCTAGGGGGTGTCTGAAGATATTGCGGTTTAACTTGTGCTTTCCCTCCCGTTCGTTCAATTTCTAGAGTGCCATTTGTAGTTAGTTTTCACAGTGCCGTTTTGCTCAGTTTTCACTTTACCGCAAACTTGTCTACAATTGAATAGGGAGTTGAATAGGGAGTTGTATATGCTTTTCCTTGACTAAACTTAACTTACTTTATCAACTGTGATCTATGTGTTGGAACTAGATGTGTATAGAATAAATATATTCTCTTTTTGATACAAAGCTTTGGTCAGTGTTTCCTTGCTCCATAGTACTGTACTGCCTATTGGGTAAACCCTGAATACTGCTCATCTCCCTCTTGAGATAAGTCTGACTGCTCAGCCACAGCTACCAACTAAATCTTTGTGGTACAGACTGATACCAAAGGGGATTTATTGCTCTCACCAGTAGTCCTAATCTGTTGTAGTGCTCCCTAAGGGAACTGCACTGGATTCTGCCTAACAGGGGTGCAACCGTGTGCCCCTAGTGTATGTTTTTGGGCACCTCTGTGTGGCCTACAGAGCAGAGTATGGGCTGATGGCAGCACCATGCTGAATTTGACAGGTGCTCTGAGTATCCTCCATTTTGGGATACCCAGGCCCTGGCATTGGAATCAGTTGATTCCTGATAGGAAACAAGATGGCCCATGTGGCCTCTTGCTTTCTATTGCCTGTTACCTTGTTTTGCCGAAGTCCTGGGAAGCCCTGACTCTGTCCCATCCCCCCTGACTGGCTTTTGGGTGGAAGTTCCATATATGGTGTTGTTGTGAAGTCCATGCCAGACTGGCTGGGGCCTTCCCAGTGACTGTATGTTGTGGGTACACTCTGTGGGTAGGACCTGGGTGAATGGAGTGTGTGACCAATATGCACTTCTTGTTGTGGATGTCTGGTTTCTGGTGTTTGACACAATGACTGAGACAGCACTGTCCAAAAACTGGTATGAATGCAGTGTGTAGTGTTGAATGGCTGGGTACTTGTCCCAATAAACATTCCTTGTTGTGAGTGTCTGAGAGGGAGGAGTATGGCCTGAACACACTGTATGCCTGATTGGCTGACTGACTGCACAAATGCCCTTCCGTATGATTGGCTGCTGAGTGTGACCCAGCAGTGTGGATGAGAGACAGAATAGTATATCTGGGGACCTCTCACCACTGGAAATTGTTCAGAAGCTGAGTTGACACTTGAAGAGTAACTGGAACTGCTTATCATTGATGCCCAGCTGAAAGAAGATGAACTGCTGTTGCATTTGCTTCGACCCGATCTGAAAGCTGTCGAGTTCATCAAGGACTGATCCGAGAGAGGACCTGGTTAGGTGCCCTCTTCCTGTGCTCTGAGGGACCATCGAGCACCGCTAACCTTCACCGAACCTCCCTGGAAGTCAGACCCTTGAAAGGCTGCGGACCGGAGATGGGGACCGCGGAGGAGAACGAAGTAAAGCACCCAGACATCGACGCCGTCGAAGTCCATTGCCGTCGACCAAGGTTCGGAGTATTGCCATAACTGCTGGAGGCCCGTCAAAGCCATGTTGCCCAGAAGAGGGGACCGCTTGACGCCGTGCCGCCAACGACTGGAGCCGCATGCTCCTTTGCCTAAGACATTTGATTCACAGACACGCTTGTCCGCACCGCCGCCCACCTTATCCCACCAGAGAAGGCCAGGCCGTTGACGTGCTGAGGAGCATCCGCCGGTGGGTTTCCCGGCACCCAAAGACCACAAAGAGTTTGACGACTGGATGCCCTTGTCGGGCCACAGTTCTTCAGAAACTCTTTGCGGTCCTGAACTATCAAACGCTGAGGTGCCCCGTACACCTCATCCTCGCAGGACGTCGCAGACGAGCACTGCCTGGATCGACACCGTGGACTCGGCACCATCAAACTTTTCATCGACGCCATTGACGCCAAGTTCACCTTCTTCGATGCCTCTTGGCGATCCGTGGCTCCTGCTTTAAAGGGAGTCACTCAAGAAGGATCCATCGACGCCTCATTGAAGAACTCTGTTCTACCAGGTACATTGGGGGGGGTAGAAACCTTGTAGTAGGAAATAAGACTTATAGGACAATATATGGACTGAGCTTGTGATATATCTTTAATTTACAGGTTGCCCAGGTGTGGGGATCTCCACACAGAATTGTGCCTAGATGGTAGAGGTCTATATTCTGCCCATTGTTCTAACTGACTGCTTCCCTCCTATATCTATTGTTCTTTACTTATATTCCTTAAACTGTGTGACATTTGACCAGAGTATAGTTGATGCACTTTAATGAGATCTGATAATTGTGGTACCACTTTAGAACTGTATATATTTGCCATTGTAGATTTTCTGAGCACAAAATGAGTTATTGTGATAGTGTACATAACCTTGAATATTAATTATATAAAGACAGTATTTTAACTAATACAGTGTGTGGACATTCCTTTGTGGGGGCTTGGGGACTACACTGTACTTAATAACCAGCCTGCATCACCTTCTGAGAAGCTAGGCCTTGATTGCTCGACTAAGTTACCAATAATAGAGAATCTTGGCTGGGGTCCTCTGTGCCTCTCCTCTACCATATTGAGAGCAGAAGTACAGACCCCCTCCAGTCTTTACAAATAGGGACCCCATTTATGTTATCCCCAGAATCTCCATACTTGTTCTGGTTGTTTAAATGGGTTGGTTTGCAGTTATCAATCTGTACTCCAATCTCTCTCACATTGTCCTGACGTTGCTCCGTGCAATCTGTCCCACAGCCAGAATCTTTTAATATCAAGGCAAGGCACTTTCTCTCTTCGTCTTCCTTCGTTTGTTTTATCATCCCATCAATATGTGAGGCTGTGCTCAGCCCTATTTTAACATCTATATTGAATGGAAAGAACATCTCGTTAAGGCTCATATCTGGATGTACATTTTCATAAAGCTGAGATGTGCCTTTCTCTTTAGGGGTTGAGCACTTATCTTCAAAGATTGTCTCAGTAAGTTGAACGTCTGTGGGGGCATTCAGGTGTATTTAAGATGGGATTCTGTGCGGTTGGGACAAGGATTCCATCGTTTCTAAGTTAGCGTCAGCAGTCATTATTTGCGCTTATCGCTCTGAGACGGTTGTCTTGTTCTACCGCCAAGATTTTCAAGTATCACTTATGCGTGATTTTAAGAAGTATTTTAAGAAGTATAGGTTGAGGCTGAGGCAAACCTCAAGTGGGATCAAAGCGGAACTATTCCCAACAGTCTCCCACCTGAGCAGCTGGCGATCTATAGTTCACTATATAGTTCACTCGCCACTAGCAACCTGTTCTCAAGTCTGTTGCCTTTATTCGAAAGGGCAAAACTTAAACTTGTACTTGCACTTTATCTTACGCTGGATCCAAGGGAAACCTCCCCAGCAAGCTCCCGCTTTAGCTTCTGCATCTGGCGGTTCACAGCCCACCGCCCACTCATTCACATGGGTCTGCTCACAGTACACTGCTTTCTCACCTGGCCCCCCTGTCATCAGCTGTGATCAAGGCTAAACCACAACCACGTCCACCTGGATATTACGGGCCGAGGCCCGAAGCGATTTAAAGCGATTTAAGGATATTAGAATGATTATTTTCTGGAATTATGGAATTATGAAATAATTTTTGAAAAAACAATTGGGCAGACCTGTCTGAGGTCACCGCAATATCAGAGTACCAGAGTGTCTGCGGTGGAGTTTAAGAGTTTAGGAAGGAGTTTAGAAAGAACCTGTTACCAAGACTCACTTGGAACTCACTTGAAACTGGGGCGGTTCCACTCGCCACCGCTGGTATCACAGCCACAACACTGCGTTGCCTCCTCCGATACCGATACCGGTACCAACTCCTCACCTAGCTCACCCAGCTCAGCACGGCACAGAACGCACAAAACGCGGGTCGCGGTCCGTACTCGCTTACTTGCTCGCTTTTTTCCTCAAAGGGGTTAGAGAAAATAACCTTACAGGCACAATAGAGTCAAGCCACACTACACTGCATGATTTTGGTTGATGCGTTGTACATCCTTTAGTACAAGTTTTTTCAAAGGTATGTATCTCAACTGGTACCGTGCCATTGCTTGGAGTGAATACATATTTAGATCCAAATCATGTCACATCTGTTTCTTGTGCGTCCTTTTTCCCTGCGAAGTAGCATTCCAGTCTCATTTTTTGCAAGAATGCTCTCACCTCACCACTAGTAACATGTTGCTAGGATTCTGTGTAGGCATAATGCTAAGGCCGTATTGCAAGACTGTTGTTTCGTCCTTGGTAAGACGTTGCTGTGATAGATTAAAGATGGGTAACATTTCATTTTTGGCCAGCACAGTGGGTGCTTCCCTATATACCATCAGTAGGCTTGTTGGAGTTTTTTTAATTCGAGTATTTCTTGATCCTGTGACCTTTGTCCTTCTTGAAAACCTCTGCAAACACGTTGGCCCCCCTCTCTTGAAAAGGTGATTGGCCATGGAGGTTGAGGCCACTGGGACGGGGTTGATTCCCTGTGTCATTCTCGGAGCCACTCGAGGAGGTATCAGAAAAGGTAACCCATTTCTTTTTTCTACCAAATTTGTTGGTATCCCCGAAGTTAGATCTAATAAAATCAGCCAACAAGTATGGGTATTCTCCCTCTTTGGTAAATTAGACAATGGGGGTCATTACGACCCTGGCGCTAAGGGGTTAACAGCGCCTTAAAAGGCTGCATCGCCGTTAACCCCTTACCGCCTAATTACGAGGTCCCTTTGCTGGATCTGACCTGAACGGCTGGTCTGGACCAGCCGTTAAAGTAGGGACCCGCAAAGGGACCTTCGAGGTAATTATAGTACCGCAATTTGCGGTACCGTAATTATCGCCTTCCTCAGTCCCATTGAGCCCTATGGGGCAAAAATGGGAATGGGGAAGGGCCAATGTTCAATGGGGAATTACCGCCCCGCCAACCTTGGAATGGGGTGGTAATTCCCCATTGAACATTGGCGGACTCGTTACAACACCGGCAGCAACCATGGTGCTAATAGTGCCATGGGTTACCGCCAGTGTTGTAATGAGGGCCAATATCTTTTTTGAGTTTGTTCATCTTTCTAGTCACAATATCTGTTTTAAATTCTGTTAGTTGTTTATTAATTGCTTCAAGTTTAGTCTTGGCATCCACAATCACATTATTTGTCAGGAAGTTCTGTTCCTAGTTCATCAGATCTTCTGCAATCTTTTTGCTCACTGGCTGGGCTGCAGTAATAGTCAAGACTAGCAAGTCTCAAATACATTTATTGGCCGCCTGTCTAAACAACATTTATACTCTTGATCCTCAAGAAATAGGCAGGGATAATTTTTACTTGGAGTTCCACCGGAATCGTGTTGGATTTCAGGTATTCTCTGAGAACATGTCCATGCAATTCAGTCCTGAATTGCTTTTTCTTAAAATGAAGTAAAGACTCACTGTTGGAGCCAGTCAGTAACAAAAGGGAAAATCTGATAAACATACATGCTCCACCACGCAGTATGAATGTTGAAGAAATATTCGATTATACTGAGCTGATCCATACAGAGTGGCCAGGAATAGCCGCGCATGATTCCATTCTACTGGGGGGTGATTTTACCGTGCGGTGCAAGGATGCTGAATCTTGTGCCATTTACAGTAATATATTCAGTAAAAGTATCCTGACATGCAATAATGCTAATAGGCTGGCGAAGCAGTGGGTCTCATTTTCGAAAAAGCGGGATCCTATTCTGTCGAATGGGCGAGTGAAAAAGGGACTGTCCTGGTTCAGTAACATGGGCAAATGGATGCAGTCGTGCTATGCTAGATTATTTGTTCAGAAGTAACACTCTCTTAGAAACAGTTTTGGAGATGACTATTGTTCCGAATGAACATAGTGACCATGCAATAGTTTCTTTAATTATTATATTTGTTTTTATTGGTTTAATTGCATAACAATTTTTACAATGAAGATGTTTAATAGTCTATGTTTAAGACTACTTGTCCCTCCGGTTCACCTGGTGTAGACTGTTAAGTTAAGTTTTATCCATCTCTCCCAGTTGGTCTTCACTATTTAAGTCCAAAGGCCTCATTACAAGTCAGGCAGAATGGGTTAACGCGGTCCTCTAATGGGTGCAGACCCGTTATGCCCATTCTGCCTAATTACGAGGTCCCCTTGCGGGACCCGGTAAGGACACCTGGTAAAGCCAGGCATCCTTACCCTGTCCCGTGAGGGGACCAGGGAGCTAACAACGGGCCGGTCGTAATCGGCCCGTTGTTAGCTCCCTCTCCCATTCCCATTGAGCCCTATGGGGGCTGGAATAGGAATGGGAAAGGTCTGGACCCGGGTTCCCTGAGGGAGAAATTACCGGGCCCTCTGAACTCGGAATGGCCCGGTAATTCCCCATTCAGGGACCCCGGACCCGGTTTTGGAGTTAGCCATGCCACCAATAGCGGCATGGCTACCGCCAAACCCGTAATGCGGGCCCAAGTGTCTTAAAAACTGGGAAACACTGATCACACATCTGAGGTCCTACCCGCTTGCGAGCAGCGCCCAAAGTTCATTTTCATCCAAAGTAGAATAATTTGTTAAAGCTTTTGCTAGGTATTTTGACCTAGCCTCTTTTAAGGAGATGCATTCCATCAGCAAGTGGTGGCTGGTTTCCACCCCGTCTTTCTTAGAGCAAAATCGACAGGTTGCAGAGTCCGATTGCTTTCTCAAGGCCTGGATTTCCCTTGTTCTCACTTGGTTAAGATCTAAGGTACAGTCTGCTCACTTGTTTATCAGGACATTTCTTTAGATAGCCTCTTACCTCTTGAATTTTCACTGCAGGAGTTGGAATAGTAGAGGTCAGACGATACCTACTAGCAGATTCCAACGTGGATATCCAGTCATTTGCGTACAACTTCTTTGTGACTTTGTTAGGATTGTTTACCAGGAGTTCTTCAGAACAATCCAAGCCTTGCAGAAGTCGCTGGTTTTCCTCTTTCCATTTTATTAACATTTTGTTGCAATCTGAGTCTAGGTCCTTCTTTATCAGGTCCAGAGCTTTGGGTTTCGGCGCGCACAGCAATTTTCTAAAGAGCAATAGTGAAGATCTTGCTTTTGTGGTTGCAAGTGATGGTAGGCAGAGTTCACGCTTGATTAAAGCCATTGGTGTTGACGTCGAAAAGCCCAATATTTCTCTCCAGAAATAACTCTCCATCGCCAACCAAATTCCGTCCGGAAGACACAACATTGGATCTACACTGTAAATTAGGGATGGTACCACCTTCATCTTGAAGAAATTCAACACAGGGACGAGGGAGAAACGTCCGTATTTGCGGTCTATTGATTTTGCTTGTGCTGTCAAGGGTCTCAGCTTTGTCCAAAGTGATTCTTGCATAGCTGTTTCTTTTTGATGGTTAGACAGCATAACGCCGAGGTATTTAAAGCCGAGGACCTCCTCCAGAGCTTGGTCGTCTAACTTCCAGGTGAATTTTCGTCTGTTTTTCTTGACCTTGCCCATCGCCATAATTTTGGTCTTTGCTTTATTTAATTGTAAGTTGTTAATTTCAAGGTAAGAAACCAGGTGCTCCAGTGGGTGCTGTAGCCCTATTGGTGTGAAGTCTAGGAGAATTATATCATCTGCATATAAGAGCCTCGAAATTTGTTCCCAACCCAATGTTGGAGGAAAACTTCTGACTTCTCCCAAAATCTCCTCATAATCAGCTATATAGGCATTGTAGAGGGACGGGCCAATGGGCACCCCTGTTTGACGTCTCTATGTGTTCTTATTTCTTCAGATAAGGCGATTTAATTGTAAGTATGGGAAATTGAGCACCCCTTTATTCCTATATTGGAGGGCTGGGAATTAACCATCCAAGAAACCGTATAAATTGTTCTGCAAAAAATATAGCTAAAGCCATAACTGGCCTGGCAAAACTAACTCTTAACCATGAATTTGATGCACTTGTCAAATGTACGGCAAACTACATTTTGGACCGGCTGAAAGAGCAGGCTAGTAAGTTGGGAACAATCAAGGGAAAATGTTTGGTGATGCAAACACAGGTGCATGCTAATAGTTTTGATTAAGGAATGCAAAAAGGGAGCTGAGACAAGTTCTCAGGAACCTTAGTAAAACCTCCTGTACTGCAAAAATTAGAGAGCGGTAAGATAGCGAAAAATAGTTATCGAAGTTGGGTTACTAGATGGAAGCTGTTGATTAGAAATGAAAAGTGGCAGCATATGCTGGGTGCTATACGGAGTAGGAATACTTGTTCTATTTGGCGGCATCTGTCTACTGTAAAGGAAATAAAATCTGAGGCTATTGTAAACCCCATTACAGAAGAGGAGTGGGTCAGGCATGTGCAGAAGACTTGGACCAATAGTGCACTAACTACACCTTTGGATATATGTACTACAGTACCTTGTCCCCTGATGTTGACCCGGGAGGTGATTCTATCAGCCGTTGAAAAATTTAAGCTTTCAAAGGAGCCAGAGCCAAATGGCCTATCAAACCCTGTTCTGATAAAGGACCCTGTAGGGTGGGCTAAGATCCTTGAGTTATTATTTGAAAGGGTCTGTAATGAGCAGAGTATACCATCATCATGGCAACAGTCTTTACTGATACCTGTCTACAAGAAGGGTGACATGAAGGTGCCAGATAATTATAGAATTTTGTCAATGTTGGATGTCACGGGAACACTCTTTTCATCCTTAATATTAAGGGAATTACAAGCTTTGGTTGATTCCAGTGACATCCTGTACCCATCCCAGACAGGATTTCGCCCAGGGTCCTCCACTGTTCGTAATATTCAGCTTTTAGATAGGCTGATAGGTGGGGCCAGTGGAAAGGGCAGACCCTCATTATATGTAACTTTCGTCGATTTTCGATCAGCGTTTTATCGAGTGGATAGTAACATGTTATGGGATAAATTGGCAATGTTCGGATGCACTCACTGGCTGCTGTATGTAATAAAACTCCTTCATTATTATACTACAGTACGTGTTTGTCTTAACAATGAGGGTCTTATGTCAAAACCGATAAATGTGAACAGGAGTAGGCGAGAAAAGCTGTGTGCTGGCTCCCCTGTTGTTGTATCTCTACTTGGTAAACCTTCCATCATGTTTGGAGGCAAGTGCTCTCTGCTCCCCTAAAATGGGCAGGCACAGGATTGCCAGCATATTATATGCTGACGATCTTGTGTTGTTTGACCATGCATGTAGGGGAATGAAGAATATATTGAATGAACTAGCCTTGTTCTGTCAAGAACATGTATTGGAGGTGAACTTGAACAAGATAAAGTGCATTTCGGTGACAGCAGAAAGATTAATAGAGTAGAAATGAAGGTAACACTGGGAAGTATTGAATACATGAGGAATTACATATATTTGGGGTTGGCAATTATTTTCACATAAAGGAGTCCAAAAAAAGAAAAGCCCACCAACGTACCCTCCTTGTCAAGAAATTTGCAAGGAAGACTGCAGGATATGAGATGCAGAGATTCCTGATTATTTATAGGCGATCTTTCTGTCCCATGGAGACCTCACCAAGAAGAGAGTCCACATTCAAGCTGGTGTCTCTATGGCATCTAACAACTCGGCTGAACAAAACCCACAGCTGATCCTTCTTGTCCACTTAACTATCACCCAATTTCCATTACTCCCTTTCTGGGAAAACTCCTGGAAAAGTTGGCCATCTCTCAGCTTAACCTTCATTCCAATTCTGCTGGCTGTCTCCATGACTACCAGTCTGGCTTCAGAGCTGCCAGAAGCACGGAAGCTGCTCTCCTGAACATCCATGAAGATCTGTTCTCCAACCTTGACTCTAACATTCCCTCTGTCCTCATCCTCCTCAATCTCTCTTCTGCCTTCGACACGGTCAAACATACCATCCTGCTCAACCGTCTCCGTGAAAACTTGGATATCACTGATCAGGCTCTGGACAGGCTGACCTCTTTCCTCTCAGATCGACCCTCCCAGGTCCAACTTGGTTCCTTCCTTTCAACTATCTTCCTCTCTACCTGTGGTATTCCCCAGGGGTCTAACCTCTCGCCCTGGCTTTTCAACCAATATCTGGCAACTCTCGCCCACTGCATTGCCACTTTCTGCTCAAATTTCCAGTGCTACGCTGACGACACTCAACCCATTTTCAGGCTGCCTTCTGCCACCTCCTCTCCCTCTCTCATCTCTGATTGCCTAACTGCCATTCAAGATTGGTGTGCCACCAATGATCTTTGTCTGAATGCCAGCAAGACGGAGATCCTCCTCATCGGTACACCTTCACCATCCTTTCCCCTCACTCTCTGGCTGGCCTCTGGCCCTCCTCCTACCTCCACCTGTGAGGCTAAGAACCTCAGGGTCATCTTTGACTCCACCCTTTCCTTCTCCGCCCACATCTCTGAGGTCTCTAAAAAGTCACATTTCCTACTGCACCTCCTCAGAGGTACTCTGCCTTTCCTCTCCTTCCCCCAGAAGCTCATGGAATCCCAAGCTCTGGTTCTCTCTATCTTGGACTATTGTACCAGCCTCTTTCTAAATCTACCTGCCTCTACTCTCCGCCATCTGCAACCAATCCAGAACAGGACTGCGAGGCTTGTCCTTGGCGAGACTTATCGTATCTCTCCAGCTTTGAAATCTCTCCATTGGCTCCCAGTGGATGCAAGGATTAAATTCAAAACCCTCTGCATGGTCCACAAGGCTTTCTGGGCACGTTCCCAATGTCACTGGGCCTAGTAAGATCGCTGTTTTGTTCTCCCCTGTTCCCCTCCCTTGCCTTGTTGCACTCTGAAACACTTGTGTACGAGCGCGATAGAAATAAAATATCAATATCAATATCAATGGTGCTTTAATTAACTATGAACAAGACTTTATGGCTGGATCACTTGGAAAGCTTTTTTTAGCGTACCATCTTGAAATCATATCCTTCCACGCCAATGGAATACTTAAGTTTAGAGTTGGGGCGGACCTCACTCCGTGGCCAACTACTGAAAAAGAGGGGAGACATATATATAAAATCGAAATCCTCCCCGATATGGCCGCTATTGAAGTCAGTGGGTCAAAGTGATGGCAAGGAGTACAGAAACTGGAGGAAAAACATTTAAGATCTAAATCTCTACTTCTTTAGGAGTATTAGTTGGACCCCACGATTTAAAAACAGTAGTAGCTATGAGGACCGGAAAAAATCCTTCCAGAGGAAAGTGGATTCATGGGACTGGAATAAGAACTTTACCCATATAGCAAAATTTCAAAACTATCCAAAAGTTGCAAATGATAGTTACCAGAAAATCCAGCCATATTGCCTTTGTAGTCCAGCAATTCTATGTATGGTGATGCAGTTGCGTACTAACCAACTTCCGCTGCTCACTATTTGTGGTGCACAGTTAAAAATACCATCAGAATTAAGATATTGCCACCTATGTAAAACCTTGGATACACCTGAGACTGCAAGAAATGTGTCTACAGAGTGCAGGATGTTGAGAGCATTATACATGTGCACATTTGAGAGATTTGCCCACAACTATGATAACATCAAAACCTTTGGGAACTATTTTTTAAATTCTGGGATGGATCAATGCACATTGCACTTTTTCAAATTTGGACATATATACAAAAGCAGCTGAAGACTGGTGTATACTCACATAATGTTATGGGAAAAAATGGTGCGTAATAGTGGGCCGTTTAAAGCTCTTAAGAGAGTAATCCTAAGGGTCAATGGCAGCAGCTCTGTCCTATGGTTATTGTTTCTTCATGTACTGTACGATTGTATTGTGTAAATGTTTCTTCATGAAATGGTAATTGGTGGCTTAATCGATTTTTATTGTGTTTGTATTTTTGTATTGAAATTTGTATCTGCCTTGCTTTATTAGATTGTAATATTGGAATGTTTTTAAATGTTTTTAGTATTATATATTTGTTGCAAGTGTCGTTAGTGTTGAATATTTGTGTTTGATAGAAGTGATTTAGTGATCTGTGATTTACTGATGTCTCAGGAAATTATGAAATTAAGAAATTATGAAATTATGTAACTAAATTTGTCTATATGTTCTTAATGTTTCTTAAAATGTTTTTGTAAACGTTTGTAAGAACTAATACGAATAATAATAAATAAATCTATGTTAAACCGTCCCTTAGGATTAGTTTTTCTTATCGTGGAAAAACAAGCACAAAATGCTTTCACAATATTTTACATTAATGAATGATATGTGGGCAAAGTGATAGAATGCAAAATTAAAGAATAATTTAGATTTGATCCTATTATTATTTGATATAGAGTTGATTTGTCTATGGGCCCCCAATGTAATCTTTTGCGGGTAGACATGACCTCTGCCAATTATAAGTGGTGTAATTCATTAGAGACAGATGGGCTGCTCTACCTTTTTATCCTTAGAGCAATTGGGTGGTGGTCACTATATACATCTTCAACTACAAGGAAATCATCAATAAGTGACCATTTAGAGGCCGGGGTGCAAAAATAATTAATTGCAGCATTTCCCTGATTACCTCTAAGTGTATACTTTTCAAGGCTATCCTTGGGAACTCGCCCATTAAAACCTGAGCTTTAATCACGTCTATGCAAGAAGGATGAGCATACTTGTCCTTAGCACTTAAAGGGTTAATGTACTGCAAACCCCACTCAATTAGCCATGTATAGAAAATAAGACCATTTGGGCACATGCTAGGATCTAACATACATGATTAAAAAATGCCTAGTTTTTTAATCTCTTTTTCATCAAATCAGTGGGATTGAGGACCATTGGCAACTTTAAAATTAAAGTCTCCACCCAAAATATATCAGCTTTGGAAAAACCAATCACTTAAATAAAGTTATCCATAAGTTGCTTAAAATACAATAAGCTACTTTGTTATTTTTCTTTCTGTGGGCTATTATAACATTTTATTAACACAATGGAGTCCCCATTTGTAGAACTTTAAATTAGGACTTGTAAAAAAAGCAGGTCACACTCTATGGGCAATCTAGCAAAGTTTTTATGAAAATGGACAGGCTCCCAAAATGCCTTCCTCAAGTTTTTTGTTGTTGATGCTTTCATTTAAATCCCCAAAAATATACTCCATAGCCCATGCTTCTTGTAGAAAAATGCAAATTAACAAGGGGGATCCTGGGAGTCCCTCTGGCAGTCCAGCACCGAAATGCTAGGCAATTCTCCTCTGAACAAGAGTACCAACAGCAACCTCAGACACGTGTTTCGGTCTGGTAGGACCTCATTAGTAGGGTGGAGCTGTGAACAGGAGACCTGTTGAACAGTACATCTGCAGTGTTGAACTGAGATGACAGAGTTAGATGTAGAGATCTTGGATGTGATTGGTGGGTGGGTGTGTGACTGCTTACCAGTAGCCAATGAGAGAATGCTCTAAAGTGTGAAGTGGAAAGGGAAGAAGGGCTGCCCCCATTTTACGGGATCCGCGGACACCGCAGTAGTCCTCGGATCACAAGTGCTGCATCCGGGGCTTGTCAGCATGCTTGGCATGGAAATGGGAGTGTACTATGGGGATTATCCAATCAGTTGTTAAGGGTGTGCTTTACAGGAAGTGGGGGTTATACTTTCTTTCATGGCTGTGTTGGTTGTATGGTGAAGATGGCAGGATTTTGTGTCTGGGTACTTGGTGTTAGGTCTGTTGCTGCTCTGGAGAGGTATGCAAAATCAAGAGGTGTTTCTGCAGATTTTGGGTTTCCAGGCATGGAGGTTTTGTGGTGGAGTATGCCTGGACGCAATTTGGAGGAACTGGTTTCTCTTTGTAGAAACATGTCTACTTTTGATAGTCCAGACATCTTGTTGGTGCACTGTGGAGGAGAATACTTGAGGTACGTCAGTGCCCCAAGTTTGATTCCTGTTTTGAAGTCCTTTGTGGAGAGAGTAATGCAAATTTTCCCATGGGCAAAGGTGGTGTTTTCAGAAATATTACCAAGAGCACTATGGAATCATCCATATGTGTTGAATCCCCAGTAAAATCTTGGAAGGTTGCATGTAAATAAAGGCATGGGTATAGTTATGCGGCGTGTAAATATGTTTTTTTTCCAATGACAACATTGGCTGCCTTAATGTGCAGTTTTTTTATGCTGATTGAGTTTCATTGTCCATTCTGGGGAATGCTTGTTTTTTCCGGAGACTGAGGGATGCTGTTAAGAGGCTGATATAAGGAGGAAAAGAAGATGAAAAAAACAAAAAAATACTAAATACATTTTTTTTGTTGAAGCACCTTTAAAAAAGCAGGCTCTTTTCAGATCTACCACTAAAGAAGACATCCCCTACCCTGGTTGAAATGTGTTCTCCCACCCCTGCGCAATGCACTATATATCCGCGGACACCGCGGTAAACCACGGATCGTACGTGCCACATCCGGGGCTTTTGAGAATGGCAGACATAGAAATGGGACTGTGGAGGCCAGGGATTGGTGAATATGGTTTCCTGGTTGTGGTGTGCAAGGAGAGAGTGTGGCAGAAGGTCTGTTTGATGAGAAGAGTGCAGATGGTTGTTGCTATGGCTGCATCTTTCAGGAGGCAGAGTGTATGGATTTTGGGGGACTCGTGGATATATTGGTTGCAGGTGCATTCAGAGCACTGTGGAGTGGCACATCTTGGATTCCCTCATGTGGTTGTGCACTGGTATGGAGTATGTGGCATGAAGTGGTTGGATTTGCTTCCTCTTTATGCCACTTTGATGCAGCATCATCCAGCCATTATTATTGTCCATTGTGGAGGGAACAGTTTAGGACATGTTACCGGAATCTCATTGCAGTTTGCGATGAAGGAGGCACTTGAAAAAGTCATGGACATGTTTCCAAGCTCCAGAGTAATTTTTTCTCGCATTGCCCAGAGACAGTTGTGACTGCGCTCTTCTTCATTTGGTCCGCAAATGGAGAAAGCGAGGTGCAATGTGAGCAAGGCTGTTTGCGCCTTTTTGAGAGATGTTGACATGTCCTTCTTCCACAATGAAAACATTAGGTTTTGTAGCAACAACATTTTTGATAGAGATGGAGTCCCTCTTCCTGATGCTGGAAATCAGCTTTTTTTGCGAAATATGCAGAATGCATTGCAGCCTTTTTTGCAACTGTAGCAAGCATTTTTGCAGTTGGTGTTGTGCAGATGAAACCTTTCACAAAGAACAAGGAAACCCGAAAAAGGCTCTTTTCAGAGCCACCACTTTCTCCCGGAAAAGAATGCAATGTTTTTGATAGCGCCACTCCCTACATGTTTTTAGAGGTCCATGGACTACTGCACTGTCCGCTGACTTTTCGGAATGCCCAGGGACCTGCACCATTTCATTGGCACTTCTATTTTTAAACTGTGAAAGGTGGCTCTGAAAAGAGTCTTTTTTTCTATTTTTCAGTTTTGTGTATTTTTTTTATTTTTTACACATGACACACAAAGGATGGAAAGGTACAAAGAGTAGGGAAGGGGCACCAAGCATAGGGATATGAAAGCGCATATGGAGAGATGAAGATGTTGGGTGCACCTCATGCAGGTAGGGCGCAATTTCCTTCGTGGTCCTGGACCGCAGCCTCGAAGCCACTCTGGAACTGCTCACCCCTGCAGAGTACTGTGTCGGAGTAAATACACAAGACCGTGGAAAGTTAAGGATCCACTGCAGTGCATATGGCCTGTGAGGAATACTTTCTACCACAGGAGCGTCCCTTGTGGGGACAGGAGCGGATGCTGCATAGGAACTCAACCTACTACAGAGGAACTCAACCTACTACCCTGTTTGAATGGAACAACCCTCCAAACTGCTGCTTTGTGATTGGATCTTAGTTGTCACCGCATGGAAGTAGTCCCATAACTATACAGCCCAGGTTTTCCGTGACTGAGCATACAGCCACATTCAGTGCAGCGAACCTTGGCCGCACTAGCCTTGGGCTTATTTCCAACAGTGGTAAAGAGCCTCCACACCCAAGACTCACGCTGCAAGCTGGCAGTGAGGATTTCCACTACCTCATTCTCTTCTTCCTCTTGTTCCTCCTCTGCATCGTCATGCCTGTTCCCCTAACCAGGCCCTTGGGGAGGTGGTGGTGCTGGTGGTGGGAGGTGTGGGGTGCTGAGGCAGAGGCAGTAGCAGCAGGAGCAGCCTTGGATGCCATCACCAAAGTTATCAGGAACCAGGAAGACAGCAATCTGCAAAACAGGAAACATCGAACAGCAAACTGCAGCAGTGCTTAGTAGTCCTGGTGACCAGAAAGGAGCCAAAAGTAATTCTTGCTAGTAGCCAAAAGCAATTAAGCCAGGAGCAAAACCAGTTTCAGCAAGGAGCCAAAAGCAAAGATGCAAAAGCACAAATATGGAGCAGTACTCTGTCCTGGTCAGCCAAAACAGAACGAGGAGTAGCACTGGGGTGTGGCCTTTTATAGGGGTGCTGAGGAGCACTTTGCGGGCAGTCACAAGGTCTGCTGACACTTCAAACCATGAACTGGGCTCATAAAGTTCCAGAAAGTGTCCAGATCATCAGAGCCATGGCCTGAGACCTATGCAAGGATGAAGTTCCACAGTTAAACACCCTGGATTGCTCAGAAAAACACTTTTTTGCTGTCTGGGGGCCCATACCCTGTCCACGGATAAGGGCCGACGCTCAGCATAGGTACAGTCACATGGTACATACGCAGATAGGACAGCTGTCCGCAGAACACCTATTGCATGGAATTCGTTGTGCGCATTCGCATAGTTGTCCTACAGACAGTGTTGGGCTCCCTGAACTAATTAAAACTGTGACACACGTGCGGCAGACAGCTCCGAACAGGCGCAGTGTTTGTAGGACCAAGGGGATAAAATGCGCATGCACTTAGGTGTCCACAGGACAAGGTCAGGGTCCCCAAAATAATTAAAAGTACGTCAAAACTTTACAGACATGTCGGACAGGCTTGTTATATGCAGGACACTGGGAATGAGATGCGCATGCCTCCCAGTGTCTGCCGGACAGGGTTGGGGTCCCCAAACTAATTAAAGGTACGTCACAACTTTGCAACATGCGGACAGAAGCAGGGTCCTACAGACACCTCCATTTTGAATACGGACCTTCCAGACCAGCGTGGTGTCCGCACGACACCCCCATTTTGATTAATTCTGGACATCCCGGACAGCACTGCGTTCCGCAGACTCATAAAGAAGCTTTTTTAAAAAAAAAACATTACACACATAGCACTTTATTATACACATATATACAGAAAATTAGGAAAGAGACAGGCTAACAGAAATGGAAACATATGCAGGGGAATTAGGGTTTTCCACAGGTGGGCCTTCAGGGGAGGAAAGGAGTAAGGTCTCATCATAAAATATTTGTTTACAGGAAATTTGTGGGGATGGTTGGCTGGGATAGGGGGAAGGGGTACAGGTGCAGGTGGGGCAGTGGTATTTATTTTTTTCATGATATGTCCCTGTACAAAATCTTTTAAGTCAGCAAAAGTGTTCAGCAATTCTCTATTTTTTGCATCCAGGCTATCTAGTTTATTTTGTACAGTGTTTGTTTAATTTTCTATGTGTCCATGCACTTGGGGAGGAGCTGTGGCTTCTGGAGCATTTCCTTCATTTCCTGTATGTACTGTTAAAGAAAAAAATATCTGTCAGTTACATGTGAAGCAATGTGTATTAACTGTCTCACTTTTCAAACTGTGTTGTGTACCAATGGAGTTACTGTATTCAATCATTTCATCCCGAGGGAAATTCTCTTCAAGCCATTCCAAGGTGCTTGTCATTTCTGTGCAGAAAAGAAAAATCATTGTTTCTAGTATTGTACACTGAACAAATTGGGCAGTTATAGGAAAAAATGTAATGTACTTACCACGTAGTAGTACAGTTCTGCTGTCAGTACTTATTAGTTGTCCTGCTAACAGTTGCTTGTCAGTTTGTATGTAAAGTAGCTCTCAGCTAATATTGTTGGAAGCACAGGTTATTTTTCTTGTTGGTGCATTCCATTATGTTGCATACCCTATGCAATTGCTCTGTTGCTTTAATAAGTACAGAGTTTGTAGACATACTGCATTTTTCCTTCGAATTCATGTGTGTTGCTCTTGTACATTTTCAGTGTCTTTGCTGCATGGTACAACAAGAAAGTGGCAATTCCTGTTTGGTCCTGTTAAGGCTTGGAAAGGACCAAGAACTAGTTACTCTGCCCATCATACACCATGTGGAAATCACCATGAGTCTCCTTTCACTAGAGGCCGTTCCCATCCTATCCAGGGATAGCACATCTAAATGCACATAGTAGCATTGGACAGCTACCCTGGTGAACCTCACTATATCCCCATAGACGCCTGTAACATACGCCTACTAATCGCATCTTACCTGTTATGATAGATAATGCCCACTCAGTGGTTACACAGACCTCCGACATCACCAGCTTCATAGCCAACAAAAATCTCAATGCCCTATTAATTACCAAAACTTGTTACGCACACTCCTCCCTTTACATCTTTGACATCTGCCTACCAGACAGCTACAGTATCTAACATAGTGAATACATGGGGAAAAGAAAAAGGCAGAGGTGGTTCGCAGTCATCCATTAGATCAACTGGTCCTGCACAGCCCCGTTGAATTCCTTGATGTTCTCTTCAACCCTCTCTCCTCGACAAAAGTCTCTTACTGTAATAACACACTCCTCAGAGACTGCAATGTCCCTGAATCCTAACCAGAAAAACACCTACATGACTCTCTATTTGGACAGGTCATAGTATACCTTTGCAAAATAATCTACGATGCAATGGCTACTAGAGGCACACAACCCATCTTTTAACTAGGCCTGGTCACAAATTCTCCATTCCTCTAGTTCGGTTCCTGTTCCTGGATACCCTGGAGCAACAGGACCCCCAGACTGATTGCTGATCAGTACTCAAGTCTGCCAGTGTCCATTCTCAGATGCCCAATCACACCCTTATGGGAATGGGCTGGAAGTCATTCTCCACACATCTTTTCACCAACTCTTCCTTCATACCTGTGACAGAAAAAAAGCAGATTTAATCAGACTGCACTGAACTCTGAAACAGTTAGTTGAGTCGAAGATTCGGAATGAATGGGCCCAAATTGCGCAACAGTCTCCATATGGAAATGCGTGCCCTTAAAATGCTCTGTAAGGTCCTAAAAATCCACCTGTTCAAGTAACAGATGGCCGGTCATTTCTTTTTTGGCCCGGTTATTCTGATTGCATTGACTGCCTCTAATGTAAGTTTTCCCCCAAGTATTTGTGATTTAGTTCAATCTACGCCTAGATATTATTTATTCGTCAAGTACGCTATACAAATGTTTCAAATCAATCCATTCCAAGCTAAGCCATATGAGTGGCTTGGTACAGCGCAGTGGAGCCTGTCCAGCTACTCCAATTGCTGTGTTGTTGCTGATGTGTCATAGTTCACAAATTCAAGAGACTTCTGTGGATGGGCAAAAATGCTCCAGAGTGTCAGGTCCTAATTCATTCTCTTTAACTTTCACTAGTCAATCTGTTATGACTAAAGCTGCACATTATCTACTGAAGAAGGACAAACCATTTCTCCTGAATGTGCTTGAGTGTAAAGAAGAAGCCTCAACTAACCAATTTCATTTAGGGGATTCTGCCTGTAAACGTTTTTTAAATAATCGATTGAAACAGTGAATTAACAGCATGCTCTCTGTGAAAAATTGGGCAAAGATCCTTGTAGTTTACAATTGTTTTTGTAGGGAAACACATGAAAAAATACAATAGATACCAGCTTACCAACAGTGTGCAGAAGCATTTTCCAACACATTTTCATAATGCCTTTGCCCATATTATATGCAAGTATTCTGCCAGCGTGAAAAACATGTTAATGCTTGCTGAGCCGAAAACTATTCCTATTGGCTGCACCAATATATACCAATATCTACATATATTTGAGCAGTCAGTATGAACATCATATTTGCCATGCCCATAATAGCAGCATTTGAACTATAAAAAAAGTCAAATTCTGGCTGCACCAATCTAGGCCAGTATCTGCACGTATGAACACTAAAGTTGGTTTTGCCTCTAATACCAGTAGAAATGCTATGCCACTGTAAGAGAACAAGTCCGTACTGGATCCACCAATGAAGGCCACTACCCACAAGTAAGATCTCACAACATGTTGGCTTTGTCCATAATGCTGTGCAGCTGTAGGAAAAACATCTCATCATGGTAGCTTTGGCATAATGCCACAAGAATGCTTATCCCACTGTAAGTGAACATGGAATTATTGGCTACATCAATGCCGGCCCATGCATGAGAACACTCTTGTTGGTTATCCCCATGATGCCAGTAAAAATGGCATGCCACAATAAGAAAAGATGTCTGTATTGGCTGCACCAATGTAGGGCAATATCTCTTTTAAGAACACTCATCATGGTAATTTTGTCCAGAATGCCACTACGAATGTTGTGCCATTGTAAGAAAACATTGTCACACTGGCTGCACAATGTTGGCAAATATCCCCATGTAAGAACAATCATGTTTGTGTTGCTCATAAAGCCACAACATTTTTTTCCCACTATAAAAATGTCCATACCTGCCCCCCTCATGTAAGAAAACTCATCATGTTGTTTTTCCTGCAAAGCCTGTAATACATTACATTGACACTATAACACATGTGCATGTTGGTGAATGCCGCGTACCTAACAATAAACCTAATCCACAGCGACCAGCACCTGTTCTTCTCTTCACAATCCACCCCGCCAGCTCATCATTCTGTTTATTCATGATCACATCGAACAATCAGCCCCCCCCCACACTGGTGCAGACTCAATCATCTAATTCGTGCTTTCACACACACGCACACACACACACATGCTGACGCGTATATATATATATACATATGCGCTCACAAATGCAAATACATGCACCTGTAATCACATCAAACATTCACACACCATTCCAACATTTACACAGTCTCTAAAACTATGATTTGCTCTAACACACACACAGACAAGTTGACTTTTTACTTACCCTCAGGAAGTAGCAATTATATTTTCACCAATTGGACTCCACCGAGGCACAGGCTGAGCAGCACAGGTCAGGAGTTTCCCTTCACCCATCTCCTTTTCTGTTATGAATCAGACGACTGCGGATCCTGCATCATGAACCCCAAATGGGCTGCGACATATAGAGAGAACAGAGAGACATTTTTTCCCTCCATGGGATGGATTTTCAGCAACCATACAGGTAAAGAAAAATGCTGTGAGGACATCTCCTTAATTACTTTTATAGGCCTGTGGATTAGACAGTGCAGGGCACTGATAGCCTCCTGCCCCACCCATGCACAGGCCTATGAAAGGCATTGGGAAGACCACAAGTCTTTGCATTTGCAAAGGATCTAAATAATGTTACATTCTTTCCAAAAGCAAAGACTATATTTGTATTATGTTTTTGCATCATGAAATGCAAATAAGAATAACGTTTTGGTCAGTGGCCAGTGGGCACCATAAAAGAAAGTGTCAGCATTATAGAACCCCCTATTGGCATGCTGCCCCTAGATATCCCTTAATGGCTGGCTCCACTTCCCATGGCTGACCTGGGTGAACCTGAAGGCCATCACCCTGTCCTTACACTTTCCATCAACAACTCAGGCAGGGAATTTGAAGCACAGGACTTCCTCATTGACATCTTCCCTTGCGGTCTCGTGGGCATTTTAGTGAAGGCCTGCAAGGCAAAGGGTGATTCCTGTAGGGACAATGGCCTCTCCACTCTGCCTCATATTATCTAAATTCCTCTTTATCTGCCGACTTATTAAGGCCCCTTTTTCTTATTGGAACTTGGTCATGTATGACCCTGTACACCCTGATTGAATTGATTAAATTGTGATTAATAAATACATTTTTGTAAGCCTATGGCCAAGTATACTCTGATTCAGTTGTGAGATATAATTGCATATTTGATTGCCTATTGTCACAACACCCTAATTGAAGTCTTCCCATAACACCTAACTCTTGCCTCATGGCCTATTATGTAGTGTCTACCAACCTACAAAACCTGCTAATCACTTACCTATAACTTTGGCTGTGGTACATAGTCCAATCCCGAAGTGTACCCTTTTGCTTCTCTCTCCTTGAAACTATTCACATGCTTTCCTTACCAGACAAAACATTCTCATTGTGGGTATAGCCTTCTCTTTTCTTTACTATCTATTTGCTACCTCTTGCTTCGGGTCTTGGGATGCCCCCCTGCACTCTCTGACCCATCCAATCCCCCTTACCTGCTCTCTACATTCCTATCCTCTATTGCCATGCTAAATGGCACCCTGGCCACTCATCTCCCCCACATAATCCACTAAAACATATCTATCCTGTCAGTTATCCCTCAGCTACTTCTCCACCCTCACCCTATTTCCCTTCTACTGACCTCACCCTGGGCCTCTGGAATGCCTAATTCATCTGGAATAAAAAAAGTCTTCCATTGCTGACTACTTAAACAGTCACCACCCTGTACACTGTGGATTGGCCATCACTCAAGCCTAAATCCCGCCCCATGAGGCAGCAACCCTTGCATCGCTATACACTGATTTTGGTACTTTTCCCTCTCCCCTCACCTCTCAAAAAAGGTGAAGTTGGACTCTCGATTAGCAAAATGACAAAATCCCCCTCTGCATCCACTATGTGTTCTTCTCAGACCTAGAACTATGACTTGAGCGCTTCCCAGCCAATGCCTTCCTGGTCATGTATGGTGACTTCAACCTCCGCATCATATCTGAGGCCATTCAATTTTAGTTTGACTCCACTTTCTTCAATCACTCCCTTGTGAGCCTTGACAATCTGCCCACTCAGACAGTTGTGATCTCTTAATCTGGTTTTCCTACCTTCCACCCTTTCCTGCTCTGTCCTCTATTTGTCCATCTCCCTCTGATCATTCACATCTTGGTACCCTCCCCAATCACCCTAATCCCCATCACAAGAGGATATTCAAATATGCTCCTAGCCCTCTCACCTGCCCTTGCTCACTCCATTGAACTGGCCTCCACAGAGGTCAATGACTCACTTCACATCTTCTTCAGCTCTCTCGCATGTGTGCCTATTGAGCCTTTTTCACCTCAAATTATTAAAGCACTTGCAACCATCACCCCCTTGGACCTGTCCTCCCTCTTCAACCTCTCTCCCCCAATTGGCATTTCCCTGCCTGTCATAAAACAGCCACCATCCTGCCCATTATTAGGAAAGCCCCTGCTGACCCCGATGAACCCTTTCATCTGCTGACCTGTCTGTACTACTCTTTACTCTAAAATCCTAAGTAAGTCTCCTTCAACCTCATTATCAGCTACTTTTAGGACCACTCTTTGTGACTCTTTAAGCTCTGGATTCAGGAGTAAACATTCCACATATATAATAATAATAACATGGCATTTATATAGCGCTGCTTATTAGTACCCACAGTGTGTGGTGCTCATTTATCAACCTCGGAAGGATGAAAGGCTGAGTTTGGTCCGCCGAGTAGCAGAGCAATGTCAAAGCGAGCGCTCTACTCACTGTGCCACTTGACCCGCTACATAACATTCTCCAACAAGTCTCCAACTGTACATTTACAACCCATCACTCCCACCTCTCCACCTCTCCATCCTACTCAATCTCTCAACAGCCTTTGACAGTGTGGACCATCCCGCCTTTTTTCAAACCCTCTTCGTCATGTGCCTTTTGCACACTCACTGATATGTTGCCTCCCACCTCTCTGACCGCTCAATCTCCAGCTCTTAGAACTCTAGGATGTTCATACTCTACTTTGCATCCCTTTGTAAGCTCATCTCCTCCTTTGGTTTTGAGTAACACTGCCTTGCCCATGACACCCAGATGATCTTTTCCTACCTATTCTTCACCCCTAACAATTCTGTAAACATTGCCAACCACTGTGCCACATACATCTTTCACTGGATAGCACTGCGCTGTCTGATGCTGAAGTCTTTCAAGACATAGATCGTGTTTCTTCACACACCCAATGCTAATCGATCTCTCTCCTTTTTCATCTCTATTCCACAGGACATCTTCATTCCTTTACCCAAGGCTCTTTTGGTCCCCCTTGGATGTGGTCTTGCACTGCAGCATTTTATTACAGCCAGAGCCACAGATGTGAGATATATTCATTTAACATTTAAATACATGTGCCAACAGCTTTCCCACCACTCAGACAAAATGCTAACCTCTACTCTTGTGCTTGTTAAACCTGACTCCTGCTCAAGCCCACTCATTCTCCCCCACTACTCCTTCTCCCCCCTTAAAAAAAAAGTCCTGACCTTTGCCATTGTCACCCTCTACAACCGACCCTGATCCCCCCTACCCCCACCTCTGCACATCCACCGCAGACAGGCCGGCTGTCAGTGAAAAACCGCTCTCATGGTCTTGTCCTTGGTACTTTTCTAACTACATCTCCCTGGACTCTCTCTCTCACACTCTACCTCTTACCTTCTTCCTTAACTACTCCTTCCCCATGCGCATCTTCTCCCCATGTGCATCTCCTCCACGTGCGCATATTCCCACCATGCGCATCTTCGCCCAATGTGCATCTCCTCCCCATGCGCATATTCTCACCATGTGCATCTTCGCCCAATGTGCATCTCCTCCCCATGCGCATATTCTCACCATGCGCATCTTCGCCCAATGTGCATCTTCTCCTCATGTGCATCTCCTCCCCATGCGCATCTTCTCCCCATGTGCATCTCCTCCCCATGCGCATCTTGTCCCCATGTGCATCTCCTCACCATGCGCATCTTGTCCCCATGTGCATCACCTCCCCATGCGCATCTTCTCCCCATGTGCATCTCCTCCCCATGCGCATCTTCTCCCCATGTGCATCTCCTCCCCATGCGCATCTTCTCCCCATGTGCATCTCCTCCCCATGCGCATCTTCTCCCCATGTGAATCTCCTCCCCATGCTCATCTTCGCCCAATGTGCATCTCCTCCCCATGTGCATATTCTCACAATGCGCATATTCTCACCATGCGCATCTTCGCCCAATGTGCATCTCCTCCCCATGTGCATCTCCTCCCCATGCGCATCTTCTTCCCATGTGCATCTCCTCCCCATGCGCATCTTCGCCCAATGTGCATCTCCTCCCCATGCGCATATTCTCACCATGCGCATATTCTCACCATGCGCATCTTCGCCCAATGTGCATCTCCTCCCCATGCGCATATTCTCACCATGCGCATATTCTCACCATGCGCATATTCGCCCAATGTGCATCTCCTCCCCATGTGCATCTCCTCCCCATGCGCATCTTCTCCCCATGTGCATCTCCTCCCCATGCGCATCTTCGCCCAATGTGCATCTCCTCCCCATGCGCATATTCTCACCATGCGCATATTCTCACCATGCGCATCTTCGCCCAATGTGCATCTCCTCGCCATGTGCATCTCCTCCCCATGCGCATCTTCTCCCCATTGGCATCTCCTCCTCATGCGCATCTTCTCCCCATGTGCATCTCCTCCCCATGCGCATCTTCTCCCCATGTGCATCTCCTCCCCATGCGCATCTTCTCCCCATGTGCATCTCCTCCCCACGCGCATCTTCGCCCAATGTGCATCTCCTCCCCATGCACATATTCTCACCATGCGCATATTCTCACCATGCGCATCTTCGCCCAATGTGCATCTCCTCCCCATGCGCATCTTCTCCCCATGCGCATCTTCTCACTGCTGCTTGCTCTCCTTACCTACCCCTCTCCACTGGAATGTCTTCCCCCGATATCCAAACCATCCCATCTCTTGAACGCTTAAAAGCCAGACACAAACTCCAATGTCTGTTGTAAAAAGGGGGCTCCCCTTAACCTCCCACAATACTCATTCAGCTGTAAGTATGTGAAGGAGTATGATGCGATATGCCGTGGCACTGTGCCTAGGTCAGCTACATTGTCCATACCCCAGGTTTCTCTTTCCCATGTCCTCAACAACTGGCTCCTCATTCCCACAGAACCTCAATGTATTGTAAAGTTAATCTACATTGGGAATGCCTCTGCCTCCTGCATTGATTCTGATGTAGGTAATTTCTGGTGAAATGACACTTAAACCTTTATTAAATATGATCAATAGTAATACAAGTGAAATTCTTATGGCTGTTCCTCTTAGATAATCAACTACCAGTCAGAATAGTTCAGAGTTAAACATTCATGTTGGGAAATGATGGTATTCCTGTGCCTGAATTTTTGCATGTGGTATTTGAATGAGCACTAATGTGATTGTGCAGGGGCAGACAGTGATTGTGCATTCACAAATGCACACGACGCCCCCCCCCCCCGCCCCCCGCCCTCCACATTCCTTACAGATGCAGTTCTCCACTAGCATTTTGTAAAGGGCAATTCTTTTAGTCTGGAAGTGCAGCTCTGGGGTGGGCAGCACATGATCCCCTTGCCCCTCCTGACCTGTAATATACCCACAGGTTATCTATATCTATCTATGCGACCTGACCTGATGTAATGACACAGAAAGAGCTGTCTTAGATTGAGTCTCGCGATACGTCTCGCCATTCAGAGAGCAACCTCCAGTTCACACACACCATGTACATTTTTCTGAAATATATTAGTGCTGTACTTCAGTATATGTTTGACAACAGTGAACGTAGAAATCAGATACAAGCAATAAATGCTAAGTGAACCTAATTGTCAAGTGTACGTGCGTATGTGTATGTGTGCAGTGTGCTTGCGTGTGTGCGCGTGTTTCCTCGCGGGCGTGCATGTCTTTGTGAGTCCGTGTTTTACAAACACAAATGCTTTACCAGATTCGAGATGTGGTGGCCACAGGTGCTTTATTATAAAAGCAGATTAAGCTTAAGCATTCCAGGAAGCTATGAATGGCATTTAGAAATCCCGGATGCTTCCTCGCCCGGTAAAGTAGTTGACAGGCGCCACCGCTACAAAATGGGCTTCTGTGCACATCAGACCTTCGAACCCTCCAAGTGGGGTTTGACAGCTGCAATTTCCAAACTGCTGAAGCCAGGTGCGATGGAGAGCAGGTTTCCACGCGGCTCCCCCTGCTTCCGCCTCCTCTTGGCTCAGGCAGCTTCTGTAATTGCTTTCGAAATTCACGTAGGAAAAGTCAGATGTGAAATGCTCGAACTGAACTAGCATCCTGTCAAAGTGCGCTTCGCTCCAAGACTCCCCTGGAACAGGATGTTCCCTGCGTACAGTCCTGAGCACCGTTTTCGAAAGTTTCACGCCGTGCAAATTATTGCTTTGTGCTAGTTACAAACACTGTTTCACTCACTCTATCTATTACACTATTTTACTGCTTTCTGCATATAGACAGTTACTGTATAATGTATAGATTCCTTCCTCTTGTATAATTCTCTCTACATGTTGTATATTGCCATCCATTGTAACTAAGCTGAAAGTATACTTGTAAACTCTGCGCTAAAGGCGCCCAGATACCCCCGGGCGGGGTGCGCCATACAAATAAATAAACGAACAAACACATTTGTAGCTGTGAAACTCACACCCAAAATGTTTCTACAAAAGGTGTAAGCAAAAAATTGTATTCATTAAGCCAAACATTGAAATGAGCCAGAATTGTTCCACTTCGCACAAAATCTGGTGCTACACCTGATTCAAAAACTCAAATACCCAAGAGTGAGTAAACGCGAAAGACACAATTTCAATTTAAAATTTTCAAAATGCTTTTTCTCACAAAAATAAACATTTTCTCACACACTTCTGCACTTTATCCTTAAATTCCACTGACTTTTGCCCTGAACCTACCGCTTTCACACTTCTAACACCACACTCGCACCATCATTTTTCAGGTGTACCTTATGACATAGGGGGTTCTGTCACCCCTATAAAGTGTATGTTGATACCCCTTAACCTACACCTTGGCGGTGTGCCTCTCATCCACATGACCCTAAAATCCTGCACATAGCCACTTACATCCTCCCAGGCACCCACCTAAAATTGAACACATACCCAGCGACATACCCGCAAAAACATGACAAACCTACTGGCACCCCCATTTCAGGTATTTCATACACACACTTACCTGGCAGAATTACAGCCTACGAACAACATGAAAACACAGACCACGAAAAAATGAAACTTCCTGCACTACATGGAGGACGACCCGCCAGGGATAGTGGCCACAACTATATACAAACACCATTTTCACATTGACACAATTGCATAAAGCAAAGTATATACTTTGCCACACACAAGTCTAGTTCTGCACATGCACTGTCCATCTAGGAGTCACAATAGGAACATATATGTATGGCACTTGATTGAAATCCGCAGCAAGGCAATATTCTGAAAAACGTGTAGCTGGCTATGCCCCCTACACACACACCTACAAGGCTGAAACACATAAAACAGTCAAGTGTTCAAACCACCGCATCTGCACAAGGTCAAGGCTCATATGCATCCAAGCTGACAACTAATGAACAGGCAGGGAGTAGCAAGGTACACAAACACCCCCACATCTATCAACTGAGAGCACATGCAGCGTGTTACAGAATATCACCTTTACACATCCACACTTAGTGCTCCTCAAAAGATTATCCATGGGAAGAAGAACTTCACTGAGGAGAAGATACAGGTCTTAATTGAGTTTTTCCTTCACCAACCCTTGCTAAAAATACCTGGCAACCATTCCACCACCAGGCAGAGGGCTCCACTCTGGGGCACACTGATGGAACACATCGGTGCTCTGGATTCCTGGAGGGGATCAGGAAGCATTGGGGGGACGAGAAACACATTATGATAAATGCGACTGTATCCTCATTGCGAATGCCCTCGGAGGAACCTGATCAGAGTCCTCTGTGGATCCCCTCAGAGGAACCTTACAAGAGCGACTTACCCCTAGGGAACAGAAGATACTGGACATCCTCTCAGAGGAAAGTAGATTGGGGATCCGAGATATCACCTGTACAAAAGGAATCAGAGCAGTATTAACAACACTTATGGTGCATGAATAACTCCACTATATGCACTGCTTGAATATGCATGCACATGTCCCTGACTGCTTTCAAAAACAATGCAGGTGCAACAGCACTTAAAGGGAAAGGGGAAGCCTCCTACAAAGGAGCCAAGAGGGCTGTGACGTGCATATGGTTTGACTCCCTAACATGCGCACACCACTCAGTTGGACACAGTCTCCAAGCCCTGGCTGAACAGGCAGATGCTGTGTAGCCATATGTAGCCACTGCTCCACACATTGGTCTTCATCGAAAAGCTAACGTCAGAAGAACATGGACACACTTTCCAGGACAACATTAGACAGTGACAACACAACAGAATAGGATTGGTGGGGTCACAATGTCAGAAAAATAAATATAAGGTCATGGCAAAAACAGACCTTTGAGAGACAAAGCGATGCAGAAGGGGACACAAAGGTTGGGAATGGACAGCATAGCCTCACACATGTCACTAGGTTGGGGGTGTCCAACACAAAAATATAAACAGAGCCGACCAGCCCAATACAATAGGCCACTCTGCACACAAGTGCAATGACAGCATACGGCTCATGTGCATATCATATGCTGCCATCAAGCAATGCAATCAGGGATTTGCACCACTGCAGTATGCATGGCAATGTCATTACCTCTAGCATGATACTGCTACCTGTAAATATGACAGCGTGAATAAAGCATTCCTGGCAGAGAGAAAGATTCATGACACAAGTTGCCCATATACATTTCCTTCCATCTAACATTTCCAACAGATCATCCTATTGTGTCTATTTGCACTTTTCATGTCAGCTTAAAATCTGACCACTGTCTCCTCCTGTCCACTCCTTCTGTGCTCCTTCTCCCATTCACTTCCATGCAAAATGCACTATGAAGGATTTCAGAACGCTGGCACCTTGTACCTGATTTCTGGGTTTGGTGTGGACAGAGAGCCACAGTTTTGTCACGAGTCTCCGGCTGATGACATGAGAGTGGCCCAGGAATACCATCCAAAACCTCCCCCTGAGAATGTAATCCATGGGGGGAAGATGACAGGGTAGATCGTCTTGCGCCACATGATGGTGCCCCAGATTATCGTGGCACAAGGACTGTCCAGGCCCACTTTTGCCTCGACATCCAGCCACAGCAGGTATCAACGAGAGCCATGCACTAGGCTGCTGGTGAGTGTCCCCCAGTCTGGGAGCTCTACCCCATGCATCTCGCCATAGGAGGTGATAACGCAGGTAGAGCAGGGGCGTGTAAAATGCACTCCCACCCATATGTTCATCACCGTAAATGTACTCTCTCAAGTATGCATACATGATGACACTTTTTCAGCCCCCCCAACCTCTTTGGTTTCCAATGAAGCTGATCACTCTCACCCTATCTCCTGTTGCCTCACTGACAACACTTCCTTAATCATCAAAGCCCTGAACACCTGTTCCACTGTACATGGGTCCACATACATGCATTTGGTGACTCAGATTTTGCGCTCTGCAAGTTCCCCATGCATCATCACATGGAACATTTACTGAACTGCACTGTTGAATAAAAACTCCTGAATCTCCCACTTTCCCAATGCCATGCCTTGATCATGTTCCCATATTTCAATCCTTTGCACACACATTTCCTATATCCTGCATGCTCTGTTGCCCCCATACCTGTCCTCACCCTCACTGCTAGGTGCACCCTCCTGACCCTACCAGACTGGGACACTCATTGTCTAGGAAGCTTGAAGTCCAAGTAATCAGTAATCAGTAAGCTGTGAAAAGCTGGCCCCATATCAGGCCATCACACTTGCAAGGGCAGAGCATGTGTAGCACAGAGATGATGACACTCTGACTTAATGCCAGTGGAACTGTAGTTACTGCTGTATGCCATATGGCAGGCTGCATACTGATAGTATGTATTGTGGAACCTGACAAGCTCAAAGGGGATGGGACTCCTGACAATGTCTATGAACAGGTACGAAAAGCATACCTTTACCCCCAAACATCACAGACAACATACCTACATATATGAAGGCATCACATACACTATTTACTCTTTCATGCCAACTCGAAGCTGAGCCCTAAAAAAAGAAAAGCTATGGGGTACAACAGGCATACAAAAGTTACATGACAGGAGAGTCCACTATGAACATAAACATAGGACACAGTGTGTGGATGGAATACACTCAACACCATATCAGTCTACTGGCTCCATTGTTCACTTGAATTGTTTGTAAAATGTTATTCTTTTAGAATTATGTATGTACCTTGTTTTTCCCTATTGAACTGAAGGTCTGGGCCTGTGAAACTTTGACCTTAAGACCTTTGGCTGAGGAACTTTAGGAGAAGAAGGTCTTGTTTTCAGTTTAAATGCTAAAAAATACAGAGAAGTAGATGGGAACTGTGGAGGTGGCAGATAAACCAGCCAGCAGAAGGGACCTTAAGGTCAGGTCTCCCGATTAACTGTGCATTAGCACTGAACAAAAACCTTTGAAGCCCAAGAGGGGAGGGCATGATCACATGGGCCAGCCAGAAGTCCTGATCAGGTCCTCAAAGAGAAATGAAACCTAAGAAATGGTGGGGGATGGTGTGAAACTCAGGGACACTTGTGGTGCATTGCCATTGACTAACATTCAATACATTTTCTTGAATAAAAAGTGCATTGTGTGTTCTATTAAAGGAGATCAGAAGCCTGTTGAGACCCTGTAAAAATAGATTTTGGGTAATGGATACAACTTGAGATATGAGAAAAATTAGGATTCTGGCCTTCCCATAATTCTGAGGGAATAGAAAGTTTGTGTGATGATAGGTTATGGGAGGAAGGTTTGAATCAGGAAGGGGCTGATTTGTGACTATTTCGGCTCAGGTGTAAATCAAAATAAATGGTAGTTCCTCCCAGGAAGGTTGTGCCGAGATATGATTAGCATTTTCCGACTCGCCATAAAATATGGAACTCAAAAATATATAAGTGCCCCCAGTTATCTGAAAAATGAGGGTAGCTGCCATGTTGTTAGATTTTAAGGTCACTGAAAAAGTTAAACCCACTTGTCATTTTGGGATGATGAATATTTCTCCTGCCTCAGCCTCCATCATTCACACCCCCTAACTCTTTGTCCTATTAGCAGGCAGTGGGCGTATTGGGGGGAGGGAGAGGGAGAGCGCTGCCAATCTGTAGCACGGGATGTATAATAATAATGCAGTGTCACCAGCTCTATAAGAGATCCGTTTTCAATCTGAGAGGGACTTGCTGATCTTTCTTTGACTTTTTGACTCTTGGGACATTACTTTGGACTTTTGATTTTTCCCTTGACTTTCCCACTCTATTGCTGGAGGCAGTCTGCTTCTGAACTCTTGCAGAGAGCTAGCAGAGAGACAGGAGTGCTAACAAAGGCCTTAAACCTTGCGTAGGATGCAAAGACTTGGAAATCTAGATGCTAGCTGGGCTTGCCATTTGAGGAGCCAGAGGAAGTCGAGGTACTGGGGATTACCCTTGACCTTTGACCAGATCTGTGCTGTCCTCAGAGGAGCCCTACTGTTTCTCTGGATGCCCCATAACCAAGGCCTCCCATGAAAGTAGATTAATCCAAATGCCAACAAAAGTGTGGTGAGGAATCTGCCAGCCTTAATTTCCATTTCGCATAGTGGGTGGGGGTGGGGTGGAAATGGGGAGAACGGTTGGCACATTTGAAAATAAAACTCAAATTAATTCCACTATAGAATATCACCCTATCCATTTAAATTGAATTGTGTTTGGAACTGCTTGCCTTAATATTTTCCATTAAATTGTGGGGAGGGGGGAAGCTGTGTAGATCCTTAGCCCATAAATCAATTAATTCCCATATAGAAAATCATGGGATGAGTGTTGTTAGAGTTTGAAACCAACAAAGTTCATGCCCAGTGTGTTAGAGCCGGTATAGACAACAAAGTACTTGGGTGATTATAGCTTTTTTGAAACCCCTGTCTTCTCTACCAAAGGGGGGGGTGTCCATAATTCCAAAATAAGTAACCCTAAAGCGGTGCCATTTTAGTGAATGTACAGTGTCCAAAATGAAATTTCCCATTTATTCACTTGCATCCGAATATGATTTCCCCAAATCCCTGCATTTCATACAAATGAAAAGGCCAAAACATTTTTCCCATTGAGTTCCTTTCTTGACTTTGCCTTTCAAATAAAAAAAACCCAAAAATATTTTTCATTGTGTCTATTTGTCAAACTCTGCCTTTTAATAAAAAGCTAAAACGATTTTGCTACTGTATTCCCACCCCCTGTAATTTGCCTTCAAATTAAGGGGTCATATATAACTCATGCCTGAGGGTGGGGGTTGCTGGGAGAGAAGAGTATTGTGATAACCCAAGAAATCACTGGTGGTTGTTCAAGTTTCATAATCATTAATATGCAAGACATTCTCTGTGTATATTTGATGTACAGTCTCTAAATTGTACCTGTGTGTTGTAGTATATGCATGTTAATTAGAAATACAAGTCAGTCAGTTGGTGCAAGTAATTTAAAATTGTGATATTGTGTAGTGCCATGGCGTTGGTGGCTAATGTTTTGGTTGCTATGCTTCTTTGTCAACCCTTAGATAAATATATATTCTTATAATACACCAGCCTGGTTCCTAGCTCATTGGTGGTACAGAGGGCATTTGCCGGGATGGTACGAGACAGGTTGGAGGCCTCACTAAAGTTAAATCTGTATAAGCGCTTATTGAGCCCGCCACCTTGTTTGGTGGGGAAAGGAACTCCCTGAGTTGAGAGTGACTGCCTAATAAATAGCGACAGTCATATCCAGTTGATGTCCTTGAAAGTGAACTCTGAATACTACGTAAAGCAAGAAATGAAATTGTGGCAACTGTTGATTTTAGTCAGAGTCTCAAGACTACACAAGGAGGCTATTGGGGAAATATCACACTGGGTTCACCCCTACCAAATGACAACACATTCACACACCAAGAACTCAGTGCAGCATATTACATAGGGACAAAAGTAACATTTTATTAAAAATATCTCATAGAAACATCATTCAAATATTTGCAATACTTATTCCAGCAACCTGTGTACAAAATGAATAATCAAGCAAGTCTCATTAAACTCCAATCCATACATACATCACCATTCATAAAATATTAATTAAATCCTGAACTACACAGTACAACATATAAGTATCCATAGTACACACATATAGCAGCAACCTCACAACCAAAGTGCAAAAGTGCCTACAAACCTACTCACTAGGTGTCTTCTGCTTAATGGTGGAAAGGTATTGACCAAAAAAAGTGACATGTGTATTACACAAAATTACAACACACAATCCTATGCCCAACATGTTTTGTTCCTTCTGTGCCTTAACAATTGCAGAACCTCATCAGGAGTCAAAACCCTACACCTATATACACGCATGGGCTTGTTGTATACCACTACATAACAGTGTAATTCTAACAACATGACCATATTTGTAATAAGCTGAACACACTTATTTTTATTCGTTCGGCCAAAAAACGGTGAGATTTTTTACACTTCTCAGAGACTGTTTGATTCTTTACACTTCTCAGAGTAATTTCACAGATTTATTTGCCTCCAATTCTCTGTACATTAATGACAATTGCAGATTCATTGAAGGTTCCCGTAGCATTCTAAGTATACTTCACACCTCCGTAATATATAATAATACAAAGCTAACTTTGTGTTATTATATATCGTATAGGTAATTTATCTTACTTTCTTTGGTCAGTAACTTTATACCATTAAGGAGAAGACACCTAATTAGAAGGTTTGTCGACATCTTTGCATTTTGGTTGTGAGATTGCTGCTCTCCGAACGGGTTCTGTAAACAGACATGATAACACTCTCTTCAATTGTGAAAATAAATTATCCTGTAGGTCGCTGTTCTGATCTGCTTTGCACCGTGAAGTAAACTGCTCTGAGAATGGGCACTTGTGGCTGACTGACATACCCCGGAGCAGACTTTGGGGGCAGGCGAGAGTTGGTGTGCTGATGCATACCGGGACCTTTTGTGCTCTCTCTTCACTCTGGCGTGGCGCAGTTTGTTGTGGTGCATTGCGGTGCAAATATCTCAGAAACCTTGCAATTTAGGGCTTTGAAATGTGGTTTATAGGGACCTGAATTGTGTTCCTTGTGTCGTGCCCGGTCCTTCTAGGACCACATTGTTTCGCCGATTTCATGCAACCGTCTCATGTGTGAAGGTGCTGAAATCTGGGGAAATGGGTGGTGTGTCCAAATGTCATGTAGCTAGTAATACCCTGTGGGTCCTAACAGGTAACTATGCACAATATGGTGCATATTGGTGAAACGGTGTGGAATTGTATAAGGAACAACGCTTTACCAAGCCACAAAACCCACAAGCTGATTTTGTCTTTTGCTAAAATGCAGAGAAAGGGGTGGGGTCTCCAAATGACATGTAGCTAGTAATGTCCGGAGGGTCCTAACAGGTAACTATGCAACACTTGGTGCAGATTGGTGAAATAGTGAGGAATTGTATAAGGAACAATGCTTCACCAAGCCACAAACACATTTTGACTTTTGCTGAAAAACAGGGAAAGGGGTGGGGTGTCCAAATGTCATGTAGCCAGTAATGTCCACAGGGTCGTCACAGGTAATTATGCAAATTTGGTGGAAATTGGTGAAACGGTGTGGAATTGTGTAAGGAATAACGCTTCACCAAGCCACAAACCCACACATTTGTAATTTTATTAATATAGATTGTGTAGTTCAGGTTTTAATCAATGTTTTTACTTATTGTGATGTATGTATGGATTAGAGTTTAATGAGGCTTGCTTATACCTTTTATACCACAAGTTGCTATAATATGTATTGCAAATATTTTGAATGGTGTTTTCTATGAGATATTTTGAACACAATTGTACTTTTATCCCTGTATAATATGCTGCACTGGGTTCTTAGTGTATGCATTTGTTGACTCTAGTCAGAGTGCACCTGATTCAAGAGCCCCTGCTAATGAAATGCATGTCTACACAGTATGCACCACAGAACATCAACCTGCTGATGCAAGCACATCACATTCCCAACAAAATTGGGTCACACCCAAAGGACAGTAAACAATGGACTGCCCAGAGTCAGCAGGCAGGCAGCAAAGCAGGTCAATTGCTTGAGACATCTTCGTCTCATGCCATGGCATCCCTGCAAACCATTCTTTTTAAAATGTCTCAGCTCTACTCACCTTTCTTCCGCCATGCAAGGTATTAGGAGCGCACAAAGGCAAACATGTCAAACTGTATTATGTCCATAAATACCTTGGGTGTTGCACATTAAATACAATAAAACAGTCTCTTGTTTACATTAGTAACGTTTATATTTAGAAAATGTCTACTGATTATTACAAAATAACAAAATTAATTAGAATTACCGTTTGATAATTTTACAGGTTATATTGAACCCTTAAGCCACAGGATACAGAGTATCCTATGCTTACAATACTAAACATTTGTTAGAAAAACTTTAAATATAGCAATTCTATCCTGTCCTACATGTGTTTCACTGTATTGCACACAAAATAAGAGTTACAATATGTGAGCTTCTTCAGGGACTCATTATATTCTCTAATCATATACATTGAAGTAACACTATTTACTTGTATACCTTGCTGAATATTCATCTCACATTTCAGGCATGTCTTATGTTACATTCCAAACACTTCTGATGCCCCACCACTTCCATCCAGTGCATGCCTTGTCTCTTGATGCTAGTCTTCAGTCAGCTTTGCATCATCCAGCAGGGAAGACGTATGTATTATACATGTGTTCACAATGACATGGTGGCGATGCAAAAGCATACTGTGACAACACTAGCCCAGATGGGAAATGTGTTACCCTGTCATCATGTGCAATTGGTCCCAATAGGGGAGGCATCTAGATGTTACATCAAATGTGCAACACCACGAGCCACACATCATTCATACTTACACATAATCTGCCATATTTCCAATGCCCTTAAAGGTTCTGTTGTACGTCCATGTGGAAGTGATATGACATTAAAATTGGCTGCATTGGTTGATGTGAATCTCTTTGATCTCTTGCAGGCTTTGGGTGATGTGAATCACTTTGATCTCTTGTAGGCTTTGGGTGATGTGAATCTCTTTGATCTCTTGCAGGCTTTGGGTGATGTGAATCACTTTCATCTCTTGCAGGCTTTGGGTGATGTGAATCTCTTTGATCTCTTGCAGGCTTTGGGTGATGTGAATCTCTTTTATCTCTTGCATGCTTTGGGTGATGTGAATCTCTTTGATCTCATGCATCTTCTCTTGCAAGAAGATGCTGTTCAGGTTCAGGCCCAAAAGCAACATGAGGGAAGAGGTGAGCTGCAATATTACCGATCAGGAATGGTGATGATTGAACAGGTGGAGGAGGGTGAACAGCGGAAGCCTGGGGAGTTGAAGACGATGCAGCAGTCACTGAAGGAGAGATCATATCTGCCCCACATGACATACGGGCCATTGGGTTGGATAGGAAAACATTTCAGTGGTTAAAACAGGCCAATATAACATTGCAATGGCCTGGTTAGATGCAAGACCCAATTTTAAAACTGTGAAATGCCTGCACATATGCATGTTTCTTCTCGACACTCATAGGCTAGAATTCTCCTTTTCCTATTACCTGTACCCTTCATGGTAAAGTTGTTTTCCTCAACCATACCATCATAATTGCACTCGATACGTCTGGTTGACACTGATTTGTATCAATAACTAGATAAGCGCAGTACATCGTTTATAATGCGTTCTTGTGATAAGCAGGATGCTGAAAGTGTACTCCTTCTGAATGACATAATGAGTACTTTAGACTGAGCCCCTCTCATTGATTTCTATATATTGGAAAGTGTTTCAGCACTGCTGTTATTTGGGAAGGGCATATTAGGGTTGAATTTCTTAATGAGAACGCGTCCTACTGTATGTTATTCGTTTTGTTTTGCTGCTATTAAAGGCATTTACCTATTCTACCTTATTCCTTATTTGGATGGTTTGAATGGATTTTTCAGTGACACGTGGTGCTGTCAGACGTCAGATCATTGACGTGCGAGCTGTCCCAAGGATCTGCGAGCAACTTCCCCTGTGAGGACCCCTGGGCCCATTACGTAAGGTCAGGCGCTTGCCTTAGTAGTTCAGTTGGAGGGAGAGCCGCACATAGTTTTGAGGAGACTCAGAAGTCAACTGAGAATAGAACCAACAAGGTTGGGTTGATAAATTAATTTTAAGTTGTTCCTATTGTCTTGTTCAATATGCATCTCTATGGTAAAACTGGTCAAATTAATTAAGCGAAAAGATCTTTGCTGTTTACAATAATTCATTTGGTTAAAAGGGTGGCCAGTCACTAAATTACTGGAAAGGAATACAAATGTTACTGTAACATACAGGAATCTGCAACCGTGAACTACACTTAGGGGCTAACACATTAATATAGAGAGAAACATCGGAACTCGTGTACTAATTATTCTTGAACAAATACGAAGAAAAAAATATTGGATGCAAGATTCGTTGTCTGTCTGTGAACCCCTCCCTATTCCCTTATTATGTGGACAGCTATAGACCGGTGCATTGCAAGTTTGGCTTTCATGCACACGTTCATATTCTTCTCTTCATATCCTTGAAAGCAAAACTGATCAGGCTTTACTTCTTCCTTATCTGTCCATCACCCATGTCGTTTTCCTTACCCTTTCTTTGGACCACTGTTTGAATTGACATGTAACGAAGGAACAATGCTTTAAGCATGATGTGTGGTTAGCGGGAATACTGAAATTACAAAACTGAAAATAAAGGACGTGAAACGGCATCCTTGTATCAGTACATAGCGTGTTGTTTTTTCTAGCGGTCACCATGAGCCGTATCGGTTCTACCTGACTCTCAAACTATATTTTGTGAGACACTGCATAAGTGTAGTTTGAGCACTTGTAATAATCCATCCCTTGTCTTACCCCGTGAGAATAGTCCAGGAAAATGCCAGTTCTTCCTATATCAAGGCAGGCTTGCTTAATGTCCGCACATTATTCCCCCAAAATGTGTAAGATCCTGGACAAATGGCACTATTTTACATGAGATGACCCTTCTAAACAAGTTCCCAAAACAGGCCCCTTTGCACCAGAGGATATTATACACTTATGAGGGGCCCTAGAAAATAGAAGTGCAAATGTGTTCCACCAGCAATGTGACTCTTTCTTTGACTGGTATGCGGAAACGGCAGCTCGAATCCAAAACCAGGCCATTCGAAGACACCCAAGAGAGACTTCTGGAACAGTTAAAGGGATTGAAAGCTGGACTTTCTAATCTGGGAGTTACTAAAATTATGAAGGGCTATAATAAATATTATCCATTTCCTCAAGCAGTATCACCACTTAAAGAAGCTGCTTAAGATATTTTGGACTCATACAATCCTGCCATGCTGAATTTTGCACCAGAATAGAGACTCAACCAAATTCTGGCTTCATCTTCTGCTCCAACTTTGCTACAAGGTGAGAAAAGTCTGATTCAAAGCCCAAATTCAACCCCAACTGATTTTCCAGCATGCAGTCAATCCACACCCATATGATAACTGGGAAGCTCCATGCGATCACTCTCAGCAATTGCCACAGTGTGGGATAGCGAGCAACTTTCCAACCTTTTTGGTTGGTTCCCCGTTCACAGGTGCCACTGTGACATTTGGAGAATTTCCAAACTTACCACCCGAAAATAGTACTGCTGCATTTCACTTAAGACAGTTACGGACAGAAGAAATGCATTAGTGATCGTGCACGCCCCATAGAGCTCCTCTGACTTGTTCAGTATTGTACACCGGTTTCCTGAAATTCATGAAGCTCCTGCAAAATTTCAAGAAGGATTTCAGGTCATTATTGACTGCTATAAAGCCCCATGCACCAATCTTAACCAATCTCTGAGGGCTGCTCTCCTGACCAATGCTTTTACACTGTTAAAAAAAAGTGCGATTGGCCATTGGCGATTGACCATTGCAGAACATCATGCCCAAGAACTGAAACATTTTTCTGACTACTGCTTCAATCCATTTCTGTTATTTGTAAAGAGGCTAAAGGTGATGTGATGTCAGGCTTCCAAAAGGTCAGGGTTTTCCCAACTCCCTAGGAAGCAGATCCATAACCCAGGTTCCGAGTGCCAACCAGTCCCAATTGGGACCTTTTGGACCCAGTCCTGGCGCCAGTGGCACCAGGCTCATAAATATGCCCAGTCCCAGCGCTGGAAGCGCCGGGCTCATAATGCTTGGGTGGACTTACCTGCAGCAGACCATGCTGCTTACTTGCCTGCCAGTTGAGCCTCTGATCCTCTTCTGTTTGGAACTACTTTTCCTGTTGGGTGGGGCTGGAGCCACTCCCTAGATTTAGAACACTGGAACTCTTCTGGAAGGCAGGAACTCTTTTCTTACCAGGAACTCTTTTCTTACTTAGGCGTGGCTGTGGAAGGAGACACCTAAGCACTACAGGAGGCTATTTAAACCACACCCGGTGGATGAATCTTGCTTTGCGTTATTCTGCACCCTCTGCAGCAGGACGCTCATCGTGTCTTCTGCATCCAGTCCTGGGCCTAAGGAAAAAGGCTTACCATCCTGAATCCAGTCTTCAGCAACACCTATAAAGACAAGAAAGAACAGGTTAGCATTCCGGCATCTGAAAGGCAAAGGCTTACCATCCTGAATCCAGTCTTCAGCAACACCTATAAAGACAAGAAAGAACAGGTTAGCATTCCGGCATCGGAAAGGCAAAGGCTTACCTACTCTTCGTGCGCTCCGGAGGTCTTCATACTGCATTCCGGCATCTGAAAGACAAAAGCTTACCAACTCTTTGCACGCTCCGGAGGCCTTCGGCGCTGCATCCGCATCTGAAAGACAAAACAAGGTGCGTTTAAAGACATTGGGGAACTTTAATACTCACGTGCCATTACTCCTTTCCACATCTAATCCAGTGGGTATTCCGGCACCCTGCAGCCGCTCCGAACTCGTACCTGCAAAATAAAAAGACAGTTAGAGCGCATCGTGAAGCAGGCAACAAGCGCTTACTCACGTGCTTCCAGACGCTTCTATTCATCACACGGGCTCCATCTTCAACTCACTTCAGCCCGTCATCCGCCATCGCCGGAACCCTGCAAAACAAGAGACATCATTACTAAAGACTTTAAAAAGACATTTGAATGATTCGAAACTTACCGTTCGTGCAGTAAACGACGGACAGCAGTCCTCTGAAGTCAAGAGGCCTGCGCTACCTATCCAGTGAAGAAACTGGCTACAGCACCCTGCCCCGAGGCAGATGGAGAGCTCGGCATTCACTTACCTAAGGTGAGAGCGTTAACCTTTGGGGTCTACAGGAGAGGAGAAGAGGAAAGAGATAGGGACACCCCAATAACCCCAGTTCATTAACCCCATATTTTCTATCTGCAGACATCTTACGCTACACGTCAGGCATACAGTGCACAGAGGTCCAGCCCAAAGAGCCAACCGGGTGCTACACATCACCTTTGAAGATACAGTAGTCGCCCAGTCAAGACGGCGCCTCTGCGAGAATCAGGTGAGCGTTACAGAACGCAAAGACTACCGCAAAACTCTCGCCTAGGCGCTATGGAAACCTCGGATACTGACCCCCTAGCCCGGTTACTTGGGGAACTAAGGGCAGAAGTGCATGCAACTCGTCAGGAAACGAATGCTCTAAGAAGGGAACTAATTATTTCCAAGGAGAGAACAGACAATCTTGCTAGACAAGTGCTACAGTCACAAGCCGGACAGACCCCGTTACCCGCATCAGGGGCAAATCTTCCTTCAACATCCTCTATGAATCCAGTGCAGATCAACCTACCTGGGAATGTACCTCTGGCTCCGCCCGAGCGATTTTCTGGTGACCCAAAGAGGTTTGCAGTATTTATCAATCAGTGCCGGTTGCACTTCTTATGCCGGCCAGTAGCCTTTCCAACTGATCAAGCTAAAGTAGCTTTTGTACTTTCGTACCTTAGTGGCAATGCGGCAGACTGGTCGATCCCTCTAGTTCATCAAGATGATCCGGTTCTCCATGATTTTCAAGCCTTTCAGCTTAGTATGGAAAAACTGTTCGCAAGACATTCACAGGGACAGGCCTTGGACAATGAGCTTCTTTCGTTGCGACAGGGTAATCAAGACCTTTTGGCTTATATTGCATCTTTCAATAGACTGATAGTGGAAACTCAATGGCCTGAGGACAAAAGGATTACGCTGTTTTATAGAGGTCTACGTGGAGAGCTCAAAGACGTTTTAGCCCAAGTAGTGAATGCCCCACAAGACTGTTCGGATTACATAGACTTGGTCGTTCAAATAGATCACAGGCTGCAGAACAGGAAGGCCGATCGTTCCAAGTTTGATGCTCGAGTATTTTCCAAACCGCCAACTCCTTACAAAGGAGTAGACTCCGGGGAATCCATGCAAATAGGGGGTCTGAAAGGTCCTCTAACACAACGGGAGCGGGAAAGGAGGAAACAGTTGCAATTATGCCTATATTGCGGAAACTCAGGGCACTTTCTTCGAGACTGTCCGGTGAAACCTGCCAAGAAGGCAGTAGGAGCTGCAGTTACCAAAGTTACAAACTCTGAGCAGGGAAACGACCTCGCCCGACAAGAATAGAGGTCCTCTTGCCGAGCGTAAAAACCAGTTCCGTGACCTCGCATTTCGTGATACCTATGGTCCTCATTAGCCCTGATAATCCGGATCGATTACATGCAATTGAAGCTTACGTCGACAGCGGTGCCATCGGCAATTATGTGGATCATGAAATGGTTTTGAGGATGAATCTAACTCTTTGTCCCAAGGCTGTAAAGGACGTCATTACTACGGTGGATGGTACGGAGATAGCCTCCGGGCCAGTAACGCATACCACTCAAGAAGTGACGCTAGTAAGTCAAGATGGACACCATGAGAAGATCGTGTTGGATGTGATCAAGGCCCCTCAGTTTCAGATTATTCTAGGAATACCTTGGTTAGAGAAACACAATCCTCTGATCGATTGGCGAGCAAGAACGGTCCAGTTTCCAGAATGTGTCTCTACTTGTCACCCTCCACCTGGTGTTGCACTGGCCGCAATTTCTTCAGAGACTCCCCAGTTACCTCCTGAATACCTAGAATACCAAGATGTTTTCCGGAAGGATCAGGCTAACTCTCTACCTCCTCATAGGTCTTATGACTGCCAGATAGACCTGATACCTGGATCTACTCCTCCTTGTAGTAGAATGTATGCCCTCACCGAGCCTGAGAACCTTCACCTTCGACAATACCTGGATCAATACCTGGCAAATGGGTTTATTCGTCCTTCCAAGTCCCCTGCTTCTTCAGCTTTGTTCTTCGTTCCAAAAAAGGAAGGAGACCTTAGAACTTGTATCGATTATCGCTCCCTGAACCAGATCACCGTTAAGAATAGATATCCGTTACCTTTGATCCCTGAACTCCTGGACCAAGTCAGAAAAGCATGCATATATACAAAGCTGGATCTTAGAGGAGCTTACCACTTGGTACGAGTAAAAGAGGGCGATGAATGGAAGACGGCCTTCCGCACCAAGTATGGGCTATTTGAATATCAGGTCATGCCCTTCGGACTTTGCAATGCCCCGGCCGCCTTTCAATATTTTATGAACGATGTCCTCAGAGAGCTCATAGATGTATGTGTTGTTGTTTACATTGACGACATCCTCGTTTACTCTTCATCGGAATCTGAACATCGGAAACACGTGAAAATGGTCCTCGAAAGATTGCGTCAACACAAACTTTTCGCTAAGTTGGAAAAATGTGTTTTCAACGTGACTGAAGTTGAATTCTTGGGATTCATATTATCACCTGGCGGGGTGCGTATGGATTCAAAGAAGGTCGATGCAGTTCTCAAATGGCCATCACCATCCTCCGTAAAAGGTGTGCAAAGCATGTTAGGCTTCGCTAACTTTTACCGCAGGTTTATCCCCGAGTTCTCTCGAATAGTCCAGCCCATCACTGCCTTGTTAAAGAAAAACAAACGTTTTGAATGGTCTACCGAGGCGGAACAAGCTTTCCAGGATTTGAAGACTAAATTTATCTCTGCACCAATCTTAAAACACCCTCGCCCCGAACTTCCCTACATCGTGGAAACTGATGCTTCAAGCCTTGCCATGGGGGCAGTTCTATCACAAAAGGACCCGGTAACCAATCAGTTGCATCCCGTGGCATTTTGGTCCCGCAAATTCTCGCCTCCTGAAGTCAATTACACGATTACTGACAAGGAACTTCTGGCTATCAAGTCTGCCTTTAAGGCTTGGCGGCATTATCTGCTGGGGGCCCGACACACCGTTACTGTGATTACGGATCACCGTAACCTGCAATATTTGAAAACCGCAAAAGCCCAATCCTCTAGACAACTCCGTTGGGCATTATTCTTTGCCGAGTTTGACTTCATAATTACCTATCGACCAGGTACAAAGAACGGTAAAGCCGATGCCCTTTCTCGGATGGGAGTGGAAGAACACTTGATCAACCCTAAACCTGTACCAATCATTCCCGAACAAAGAATTCTGGGTGTAATCGCCACAGAATCCATAGAGGAAGTTAAGGATAACTTGTAACTCCAGCAGATATACAGAATTGGCATCTGCAGGGAAAGGACTTTGCAGTAAAGGACAACTTATTGTATTTCCAAGAACGATTATACCTACCCAGCACAGATTTACAGAAAAAAGTAATCTCTTGTTATCACGACTCTTTAATGGAAGGTCATCCCGGTATAGCCAAGACCTCAGAAAAGATCAAGCGCTACTTCTGGTGCCCGTCTTGGAAAAAAGATATCAGAGACTTTATAATGTCCTGTGGAGTATGCGCCCAAAACAAGAGTCAAAAGGAAAGACCAGCAGGCCTCTTACGCCCTATTGACATCCCACCTCGCCCTTGGCATACGCTTTCTATGGACTTCATCACCGATCTACCTCCATGCTCCGGATACAATACGATTCTAGTAATCGTGGACTTATTCTCCAAGATGGCGCATTTCATTCCGCTCAAAGGCTTGCCAACAGCAGCAACTCTGGCCCGAGAATTTCTCGAAAACATCGTCCGACTGCACGGTTTTCCTTCGGTTCTAATTTCGGATCGAGGTAGTCAATTTATTTCTCATTTTTGGCGAAGTTGCTGTCGGTCGGCTCAAATTGATGTGAGACTATCGACCAGTCACCACCCTCAGACCGACGGACAAACCGAGAGGACCAATCAAACTCTGGAACAGTATTTACGCTGCATGCTGCAACAAACTGAAAAAACTTGGAAAGATATCCTTTGGATAGCCGAGTATGCCTACAATAACTCTGTCCACTCGGGAACTGGGAAAACCCTGTTTTTTCTTTTGTACGGCAGTCACCCTCGAACCTCGGAGTTGGATCCCCTCCAAGATCTTGAAACACCAGCAGTAGACTACCTGCATTCTACAATCACCCAAGCCTTTAAGGAAGCTGTTTCTCACCTTCAAAGGGCTAAAGAACAATACAAGAAAGGAGCAGATCAACATCGGAAGGAAGCCCCTCACTATCAAGTAGGGGATCAAGTCTGGTTATCCACCAAATATCTATCTCTAAAAGGGCCACGCACATTCAACCCAAGATACCTTGGTCCCTATTCCATCACTACCATAGTAAACCCAGTAGCGGTCAAGTTGGACTTGCCCCCGCACATGAAGATACATCCGGTCTTCCACGTCTCTCTATTAAAACCCGTGCAACCTCAAACCCGACTAACCAAATCTCCAAAACCTATCCTAGTGGATGGAGAACTCGAGTTTGAAGTCAAAAGCATTCTGGACTCCAAGATCTCCAAATCTAAACTATTCTTCCTAATTGACTGGAAAGGCTACGGCCCCCAAGAGAGATCCTGGGAACCTGCTGAATATGTCCACGCTCCTCGCCTAATCAAAAGATTTCACCGAACATTTCCTGACAAGCCAAAACCCCCGGAGAAGCCCGGTTTGGGAGGGGCCTTGAGGGGGGGTACTGTCATGATCTCTGCTTCCAAAAGGTCAGGGTTTTCCCAACTCCCTAGGAAGCAGATCCATAACCCAGGTTCCGAGTGCCAACCAGTCCCAATTGGGACCTTTTGGACCCAGTCCTGGCGCCAGTGGCACCAGGCTCATAAATATGCCCAGTCCCAGCGCTGGAAGCGCCGGGCTCATTATGCTTGGGTGGACTTACCTGCAGCAGACCATGCTGCTTACTTGCCTGCCAGTTGAGCCTCTGATCCTCTTCTGTTTGGAACTACTTTTCCTGTTGGGTGGGGCTGGAGCCACTCCCTAGATTTAGAACACTGGAACTCTTCTGGAAGGCAGGAACTCTTTTCTTACCAGGAACTCTTTTCTTACTTAGGCGTGGCTGTGGAAGGAGACACCTAAGCACTACAGGAGGCTATTTAAACCACACCCGGTGGATGAATCTTGCTTTGCGTTATTCTGCACCCTCTGCAGCAGGACGCTCATCGTGTCTTCTGCATCCAGTCCTGGGCCTAAGGAAAAAGGCTTACCATCCTGAATCCAGTCTTCAGCAACACCTATAAAGACAAGAAAGAACAGGTTAGCATTACGGCATCTGAAAGGCAAAGGCTTACCATCCTGAATCCAGTCTTCAGCAACACCTATAAAGACAAGAAAGAACAGGTTAGCATTCCGGCATCGGAAAGGCAAAGGCTTACCTACTCTTCGTGCGCTCCGGAGGTCTTCATACTGCATTCCGGCATCTGAAAGACAAAAGCTTACCAACTCTTCGCACGCTCCGGAGGCCTTCGGCGCTGCATCCGCATCTGAAAGACAAAACAAGGTGCGTTTAAAGACATTGGGGAACTTTAATACTCACGTGCCATTACTCCTTTCCACATCTAATCCAGTGGGTATTCCGGCACCCTGCAGCCGCTCCGAACTCGTACCTGCAAAATAAAAAGACAGTTAGAGCGCATCGTGAAGCAGGCAACAAGCGCTTACTCACGTGCTTCCAGACGCTTCTATTCATCACACGGGCTCCATCTTCAACTCACTTCAGCCCGTCATCCGCCATCGCCGGAACCCTGCAAAACAAGAGACATCATTACTAAAGACTTTAAAAAGACATTTGAATGATTCGAAACTTACCGTTCGTGCAGTAAACGACGGACAGCAGTCCTCTGAAGTCAAGAGGCCTGCGCTACCTATCCAGTGAAGAAACTGGCTACAGCACCCTGCCCCGAGGCAGATGGAGAGCTCGGCATTCACTTACCTAAGGTGAGAGCGTTAACCTTTGGGGTCTACAGGAGAGGAGAAGAGGAAAGAGATAGGGACACCCCAATAACCCCAGTTCATTAACCCCATATTTTCTATCTGCAGACATCTTACTCTACACGTCAGGCATACAGTGCACAGAGGTCCAGCCCAAAGAGCCAACCGGGTGCTACACATCACCTTTGAAGATACAGTAGTCGCCCAGTCAAGACCGGCGCCTCTGCGAGAATCAGGTGAGCGTTACAGGTGAGAACCCTGCAGTTTACTTAGAAAAACTTAAGAAATGTTTAGATCAATATTTCAGAAGCCCGAGCGAGTCAAGGGCGAGCCAGTTGTACCTGGCTGTTTGGCTGTTTGCTGCATTGTGAAGTGGCGGAGTGGAGTACTGCGTTATAGCAGCATGTGTGGTCCTGCCCGGCCATATCAGAGAACAGAGAATAATGGAATAACGGGGAGGAGCTGCATGACGGGTCCAAAATGGGTCGCCTGACAAGCAAGCCCGCAGAGTTGGAGGCAGCACCGGTAGAAACAAGACTCCAGGTAAGAAAGAGGTTGGCCTCCCACCCGGCTGTCCACAGTCCCCCACTTTCTCTCCTAAACACCCAGTGAAAAATAAACTTGTGCCTACATTGAAACAATTGAAACTACCCTTCTTGACGGATACACACTCATTGGAACGTAAATCTGCGATGATATCTACCCCCCGGGATCCACAGATCCAGACCCAGCCATTCTCATCGGACAAAGCTGATAAGGAGGTATTTACTCACAACGATACTCTGTCGGCCTTAGGGACGGGACTCTCTGAAAAAACGAACAAACCCTTGGAGGTAGTTGGTAAATTTCAGGAGACAAAATCCCCTGAAAAAGAATTTAGGGAGGCACTGGATAAAGGAGGGGCCGCGCTCACACCAGAAAATGTAATCGATGTAAGTGTAAATCTCTCCCCCTCTTAAAATCTAAAGATCCTGCCTTAATTGGGGGGAGTAGTCAGTCTATGTGGGAGAAAGATCGTATCCTTTCCGCTGTCACAAACATTTCAAAATCTATAGAGGGATCACCCCCTCCGGCTGCCCAATTAGAGGAAAACCCCCGGACAACAGGAAGGGCTAACTCAAACAATGACAAAGTGGCGACAATACATCCGACCATGCCAAATATACAGATAATGGATCTAAATTCAGACTTGCCGGCATCTGATAATTGTAAAGTGGATACTACTCTAGGGGCTGAGATTGCTTCAGAGCTACCGTCAGCAATATTAGAGAAAACTCTTGCCCCTATAGACCTGACAAGCGGGATGGAAAAAAGTATGGCTCCGCAAATAAAGGTGGGAGCCATGGATCCTGTAGACACAGCCACTGTATCAACAGAGAAGAAAACTATTCCTGCAATTCAGACACTCACTGGTCAAAACAGTGAGATTTCAATAGAAGGCAATGCTTTAACAAGCACAGCGACTGTGTCCAATATCTCCACACTGGATCCTTCGACTAGTCCCTGTACCTTGCCGGATCAGCCCAGTTACGAGGGCCAACCAGGGCAGCCGCCTAGCCCGAGTCAAGAAAGGAAGAGAAAGAGCACCCAGGGAATGGATTTTGATGAAATGGAAAGAGGTCAGACTAGTGCTTTCCCGAAAGACTCGTGGCAGGACGAGTCCCCCTGGTCAGACAAAGGAAGTCACATGGCTCCAGAGAATTCAAGCTCCACCAACACAAAAAAGTGTAAAGGATGCTACAGTAGGTGAACTAAATCATATCCCCCAGTGGGACCTAAGCACCCCATGGACACCAGTATGTGCCCCAAAAGGGATGACCAGAGACAAGAGAAATACCCTCGAAAAAGTACTGATAAGTAATTCTTGTCTGGCAGCGAAACTCATACAGGATATTTCGAACCTTACTGGGAAAATTACATCAGAAAAAAGGAAATGTTTATCCTTTATTAAAGAAAAAATCGATGCCCTTGACATAGAAGATGCCCTGGAGACATACAACCAGGTGCATGGTAAAAAAAAGGCAAAGGATCCTCCTATCCCTCTACAAACACCAGTAAAGGAGAATGGAGAGACTACAAGCAAGGGACAAACTGAGAATATGGAAATGAAGATAGATGATCGATCTATGGAAAAAAATAAGTGAATTATGCAAGAAAGGCAGAATGGAAGACCTTGCTCATATACACAATGGAGTGATGGTGGCCTTGAATATTACTGTCGCCCCATATTTGATGCTTTACGAAAACATCAATGACTCTCTGCAAATGATTCTTGCAACAAATTCGAAACCAAGAGACCAGTCCATAGAGGCTGACGAAACCCTGAAAAGACTAGAAAAGACGATGGACTATTAAGCAGAGAAGTCAATTAGATGGCAAGACAGGTTAACCGAGCTGGCCAGTCGAGATTCCAAAGATAAACAAGTGCTGATGGAGGCGATTTTGGAAGCCCATAAGTGGCAAAGACTGGATCCCCAACAGCCCTCCGTGAAAGATCCAAGGATCACCTTGGAATTACTTGAACCTGGGGGTACAGAGGTCCAAGGAATAGTACCCCCAGAAGCATCATAACTGAGCTTAGCTCGAAGTGGACCCTTAGTACTTGGTAGGGGCTTGAAGTAGCCAAAATTAAATCACGGGGGAAAGGACATTCCTGCGTTGGATGATTGTTCTGATATGGTATCAAAGGACTTAAATGAAGATCACAATAAGCCGAGCTATGAAATGTTTCCAGAACCCCAAAAGGCAAACAAAAAGAAAACTACCACAGATAAAAAAGACCCACTCAAGATCGTGGGGAAAAAAACAAAGAATCAAGCAACCAAGAGGAAGGAACTGGAGCCTTCCTAAGAAACATTAAAACACCTGAGAGAGAAATATCAAGTAATCCAGCTAAGAAACCGAGAGTGGAGCTGAAAATAGCCAACCTCGAGAATGAGAAGAGAAACCAAAAAATGCCTATTGAAATAGAAAGTGAGGCGGAGTTTGAAGGAAATCTAAGCGTCCTAATTGAAGCATTTGAAGAACAACGGGAGGATGACCGTTGGCTCAATATAAGTCCTTCAGAATGGCAGAATATTTATAAACAGTTATATCAATACGAGTTGGAAAGAAAATCAAATGGCGAGAACAAAGGTCAAAGAGATGAAAAGAGTACCAAAAAATTTGAGGAGAGGAAAGGGGATAACGTAAGAAAACGTTTAAGGAGTATAGACTACAAAGAGAAATCACGAGAGGAAGGTCGACCAAGATCAGAAGACAGGGGTAGAAGACCCCAGAAAAACGAGAGAATAAGAAATCAATCGAGAAGCAAGAAACAGCGAGAAATACCAACAAAACCACGTAATAAAGGCCAGACGAGAACAGAAGATAAATCAAGAAGCTCGTCAAAAAATGAAAAAGCAAGGAAAAGTTCCAAGAGTAAAAATCAAAAAGAGAACTCTGCAACTTCTAGGATGGACTTTTGGAAAAATCTGGAAGACCGCCGAGGCATAAGGAAACAGACACAGAGAATGAATCGAGATTCAGAATCTAAAGATAAACAGAATCCACAAAGAAAAATCTACAAGTGCAAAAGTAAGGAACGTCAATCCAAAGTAAGTGGAAGGAGACATGTCTCACAACAGACATGCATCCTTAAATTAGAAAGAGTACCAAAGAACTCAAAAAGAATAATCCTGAACAGAAGAAATGTGATGTCCATTTTCAACCAAATGGCAATTCTTAGAAAGATCACGACAGACGACATCTTGATTATTGAATTTCCAGAGGAAAAAAGGCTAGACGTAATATTACTCCATCTTGGATCCCAAAGGAAAAAAGACATCATACTAAAAGCAAAGGAAAGGTTAGCTGAAGCTGGCTTTAGACTGTCGGAAATCGAGGGGTTCGTAAGAAGAAAAAGAAAGGATCCCAATGAACGTCCTTGTTCTGAACAGCAGAGCCCGGAGAGGACCTTTCCGATCAGAGAACTAAAGAGCAGGTACAAGACACCAGCAAGAGAACATAGAACACGAGGCGTGAGGACAAGCTCAGGGATAAAAGCTCTACTCACGCCAAAGCAAATAAAACGGTAATAAACAAATAAATAAACATGGGAGCGAGGATAAACACCTAAGGTCAACGGACCATCAGGACTGGAGGAGAAGTAACAGAGTAGACCATAGACCTAGGTCAACTATCCGACTTGAAAAAATGAGATTTACAGTGGACAACTCAAAACTATACGGATCTCATATGGAGAATGCAATTGCTACAGGCATAACTCAAAGAAGTAACAATCAAGTCGCAAAAAAAGGAGAGCGAGACTCTCAACCGGAAAAAAAAACAATAGGTTGTTATAGAGGCAGTACGGGGTAAATCCCTACTGGCCTCATGGAATACCAGGGGCTTTACTAACCTCTTCTCTGGAGATTGCGCTTTTTTAGGGAAGTATGACATCATTTGTCTACAGGAATCATGGATAAGAAAGCTCCCAATATGCGAAGGATATGTGGTATACATGAATCCTGCCAAAAAGGGTCCATTAGGAAGACCTCAAGCTTGCCTATTGATACTTGTAAGAAAAGAGAGCGACATAGATGCCTTCCATTACTCTGCAACAAATCCATATGTCCAGACGTTAAGAATAAGGAAAAAGAACAACCCAAAGGAACGTGGAATTCTCATAATAAACACCTATTGGAGTCAAACAGACTGTGAAGTTGAGACATACCTGTCCGATATTATGAAGGAAATAGATGAGTCAATGATAAAAGAACCAAACCAACTGATTGCTCTGTGTGGAGATCTGAATATAAAGTTAATGGACAAGACAGGAAAGCTCAAAATCAATTCAGAGTTAGAAGGAAACGCTAAACGTTGGATGGAAGAAATGGCAAAAAGAGAAATGAGAATTCTTAATGGAATGATAAAAGGAGACTTAGAAGAAGTGCCCACATGGTTTAATAATACGCCCAGTGCCGTTTTAGACTACTGCTTTGTGGCAGGAAACACCTACAGTTGGATAAACTCCATGAAAGTCAAGAAACAAACTACAAGTGACCATGCATTGCTGGAGATTGAATTTAATTGGGAATCTGGGAGTACAACAAGTCTATTTAAACCCCTGGTGGAAGTGACTGGAGGTCGTAATCGTTTGCGCATAAAGCAACCTACAATTGCAAAACTAATGGAGGGCTACAAAAATCAGGTGGGAATTAACGCTAACGAGGTGGAATACACATGGTTACTAAAACAGTTTGAAGTTCAGAATAAAGGGCACACCAAACCCATAATAATTCAGAAGCATGCGTATAACGCCAAATTGGTGGTGAAAAAAAGGGAGTATAGAGCGTCGCTCAAAAGGTTAAAACGAAGTCTGTATCGCAATAAAGATGAACTTATTCGGAAATGTAAGCAATCTTACAAAAACTGGCAACGTTCTTCGAAAATATGGCGCACACAATGTGACGTGGAAACAATGCTAGCAGCGCTACAAACAGCAAATACACACAGACTATGGGAGATTATTAACAAAGGCACTGAGCTCCAATCAGCCGTGGCTACCTCTCAGGTCTCCAAAGAGAAATGGGTAGAGCACTATACTAACCTGTTCAAGTTAAATTCAGGAGACGAAATACATCCCGGCCCTATCAAAAAGGTAAAAATTCCCTGAAAAATTAATTATGATTATGAAGATATCCAGGGTATTATTAATAAGCTAAGCACTTCGCGAGCAGCGGGCCCAGACGGCATTTCAAATCAATTATTGAAAGAGAATGTGGACGAATGGGCGAGTTTCATTATGCAGCTCTTTGATCAAATAATGAAAACCAGAACTATTCCATCAGCATGGAAGTAGGCATTGGTAGTGCTGATTTTTAAAAAGGGAGATCGAGAAAATCCGAAGAATTATAGGCCTTTTGCCCCTCTGGACTCAATCAGGAAAATCTTCGCCTCCATTCTTCTAAGAGATCTCAAAAAGTGGGCAACTAAGGAAGGCTTATTAGACAAACGACAAACGGCCTTTGTGACGGGGGTTGGAACCTCCCTGAACCTATTCATCCTTAATGTACTAAAGCTCTGAGCCCTCGAAAGCAAAACAAACATATCTTGGCTTCATAGATCTGCAGCAAGCCTTCGATGGAGTCAGTAGAGCCCTCCTATGGACAAAACTGAAGAGCTGGAACTGCCCGGAGGACCTCGTGGAAGCAATTCAGGAACTATACTCGGGTACATCAATTCAAATCATAACAACCAAAGGAGGCACAACCAATGAAAAAATTCCAACATATAAGGGAATCAAGCAACGGTGTACCTTGGCACCCTTTCTATGTATTTTATATCTGGCTGATATGGTGGAATCACAGAACAGGATAAGAGCATTTCCACCGAAAATCAACGAAGAGGAGCTGCCCTGGATTCTCTATGCTGATGATGTTGTCTTCATTGATCAAACGGCCACAGGTCTGCAGCACCGTATCACTGAATTTAAACATTACCTGGATAGAAATAAAATGAAGGCAAACATAAAGACATCTGTGGTCTTAATAATGAAGTCACCCAGAGGGCTGAAATCAAAAAGAAAGACCTTTGCATGGTCAATTGACAACCAAACCCTGGAAACAGTTGAGTCAATGATCTATCTCGGAATAAGAATAAATAAAAATGTGAACGAGAACGGCCAATACAACCTCATCAGAGAAAAACTGGTAAAATTAACAAATCAGGGAAGAGCTCTCTATAGAAGATACGGGAAATACTCCACAATCCCAATATGGACCTTCTACAAACAAAAAGTGGTGGCCACCCTGACCTACGGCGCTGAATCTCTGCTCAGTTTGAAGTGGGAAACCTGGGATGTCATCGAGGCTTTCTTTTGGCAGAAGATCCTAAGATTGCCAAATTGTTTGGCAATCTCAACAATAAGGCAGGAACTAAGACTACAAACTCTAAGATTGATAGTACTGTGGAAAACCATTTCCTTTTATAGGAAGTGTATTCTGGATTCTCCACCAGCGCCATTTGAGATACTGGCAAAAACGTCGGGTGGAGAAAGAAATAAAATTCTGCAACTATGGAAGAAGAAATGGCTGATGGTTCTAGCTCAGTACAACATAAAAGAAGAGACTCAAAACAAATCCGAACAAAGCAAAGAAAATCTTACAAGAAAATGACTGGGATGAGACGAGCATATGAAAACAGGAAAATAAGTTATGCCACAATATCATCTGGGAGCGGAAAGCATTAAACAACCTCCCACCCTATCTGAGGAGATTTCTGTCGTCCCATTATAGAGACCTTCTGACGCGCTTAGATTCAATATTCTACCAACCAAAGAGGTGCAACTCCAACGAAAATTGATTGAGCCACAAGATGCAAAGTGTCGATACTGCGAAAATCCCAATCTAACTGAATCAACTAGGCATCTGGCATTATCCTGCCCAAATCTAGTAGAGGAACGAAAATTATGGTTGGGAGACTTTGTCACACGTATTACCGCAGACCCAGAAGACGAATACTGGGAGAGACTGATGACAGGGGAGAAGCTGGGTAAAACACTCGAGGTGCTCAAATTTATTGAATATCTTTTGGTAAGAAAGATGGCAGATTGATTGGGAGTCGATCAGATGGACAACAGATCCAGCCAAGTATGAAGGTTAATCAACCAACCAATTTAACTTAACTTAACTTACATCTATGGTCTTCTTCCCCTGCCTATTACGCTCTCTCCATCAGCCAAGCAAGAGGGGAAACAAATGTAGACGGTTTAAGACAGAGCTTTGCTTTTCTTTTCTCTTTTAGAAGGATGTTTTGTATCATTTTATGTTAAAGGTTAAAAGAATTTTAACCATAAAACATTAATAAAAAAATATATATATTTATTTCTGAATTCTGAATATACCACTCAGAGCTCCACAAGTCGTAGTTTCACAATTCTTAATGGGACTTCAGCATAAGGTTGCTGTGGGAATTAAATCAATACCTATTGGCTGGGAAGGAAAGAATATAACTGAAGTACTTTCAACTGCTCAACATTTTCACCATAAAGCTGGAGGACAGAAATGAAAACAAAGAAGCAAAATGAATGGTGCTATAAACTCAGTAGCCCCAGTCTTCTCAAGGAAAGGGTAGGTTAAGGGTGAGTTCCAGTTTCCAGTGGAGTGTGTGGGAAAGAAGAAGAAGAAGAGCAGTGCTGAATCAACTGGAATGGGGCAGGATTTCAGGAAAGGCAAACTCGGAAATGAGTACACTGATCAGTGTAATTATTGTTTGAATTTGGGCATTGGAAATCTGACTGTCCTAATGGGCAGGCACAATAGTCAGCCATCTTCAACTTTGTCCCACATTTTTCCTCCAACTCCATCATCTAAAATGTTGAATTCACAATAGGACAGCTATGGGATCTGTAAAATTGTTGCCCGGGTCATACCACTTTTTTTGTCTGCCCGTTATGTTAATTGGGTAATCAATGGAAAACAGGTTTCATGTTTGGTTGATACCGGAACTTCATGGCTCTTGCTGAAAGCTTATGCATTTCCACATGCCCTTTTTTCTGATGAAATGATACATGTTGTTAGAATTGGTGTGTATGCCTAAAAGCCACCCTGTTACTTGTCCTATATCTGTAGCTGTAGGCCTCTTCTCTGAAGACCATGATTTTCCATTAAGCCCATGCATACCTGGGAATGGATTAAGTTGGAATGTATTCAGTGAAAAGGGAGGTTCTATTTACTTTTCACCAGGTGGCACATTTCGTGATATTCCTGCACACAGAGAATTTAGGGTTTTACAATATTACCCAAATTAGAAAACTGGACAGTGGAATGACACTCCCTTGTTGCAAAAGGGACTGCTGCACTGAGTTCCTCCACAATTATGGTCCAATAATGTGAATGATGTGGGTCGCACGTCGAATGTTGAATCGATAAAAATTAACATATCACTCTGACCCAGCCAAACCTCTTCCATGTTTTCCTCAATACCTTATTTCAAAATTATCTCTCATTGAATCATTGCTTAGAGACCTAGGACATGCAGGAGTTTAACAACCTTGATGTTGTTACTGTTTTTCAAAAATGATTTCTCTTTTACTTCTTTTACTGTCCTCGTTTTTGTAAGCGGCACATCAGCGCTTTCTAAGGAAGGTTTTTCCCTAGTTAGAGGGATATATGTAAGGGATGTATAGCGATTTCCCCCCTATCCTGCTGTCTTTCAAAATTGACCCTGCATCTCCTCGGCCACTATTTTATGTAGCGCCTCGGGTATGTTCGTAATGGGATTCCCATACTGCCTTTCTTAATAACATACAGTTGTGTGATGCCCTCTTTTACTGTGTTACAAATTTAGCCTGTTAGGGCTTCACCCTGTCCACTATACTTCCAGTGCCCTTTGGGTAATTACGTCTATTTACTTTTCACCAGGTGGCAAATTTCGTGATATTCCTGCACACAGAGAATTTAGTGTTTTACAAGATTACCCAAATTAGAAAACTGGACAGTGGAATGACAATCCCTTGTTGCAAAAGGGACTGCTGGACTGAGTTCCTCCACAATTATGGTCCAATAATGTGAATGATGTGGGTCGCACGTCAAATGTTGAACCCATAAAAATTAACATATCACTCTGACCCAGCCAAACCTCTTCCATGTTTTCCTCAATACCTTATTTCAAAATTACCTCTCATTGAATCATTACTTAAAGAGGAATTTATTGTGCCTACTCGCAGTCCTTGTAATACTATTAATCTTCCTATTAAGAAAACAGGTAAAGAAACCTATCATTTTGTTTAAGATCTGCACACTGTTAATGCAGCAGCTCTGCCTACCTTTCCTATGGTTCCTAAGCTTGCTATCATTATATTGTGTATCCCTTCTACCACCTCTCATTTTGCTGTGCCAGATCTGTGCTCTGCTTTCTTTTTTCTACCACTGCAGACCCTTACAGTCAGTATTTATTTTCATTTTCAAATAAAAACCATCAACTTTGTTTCATGAGATTACCACAAAGGCATGGGGAAAGCCTGCATCTCTCTTTTCCCAATCCTGAAGAGAGATGTTGACCCACTGGTGTTCAAAGGGGGATCTGGTTTATGTGCTTGCTCTCAAGAGGCATAATGCCTCCATAGAACATGTTTCCAGCCAAGCGTACATTACCCAGGGATGTCATTACACCAAAATGCCAGGGGTAGCGGAAGTGACATCACATGACCCTTGACCTCTGATGACATCACCGAGAGTGATGTCATTTGACCCCGCCCTCAAGGGACATCACAGGAAGTGATGGCACACCACCTTTCACCCCTTGACAAAATAGGAAGTGGCATCACATGGCATTGTTCTTCAGTAGACTAAGAAACATATGGTTACGATATCAGTGTAATATGATATACATTTCATACAAGAATGGATCACCATATGTAGTGTTAATATCAGTGTGTATAGGCCCATATTTCCAAAATACTGTGAATGTAGAAATTTGCACTTTCCTTGGATTGCCTGCAGTTACTTTCATCTCGAGGTTCCAGACAAGGAAATACAAGTTGCTCCTGCTTGGTGTTGGTGTGCTCCAGCCATTATGCTCCCAGTCCTGTGCCACAGGATGCAGAAACCTGGCATGGAATGGCAATGCATGGTCAGGGTGCACAATTACATTTAAACTAATGCAACGTGTACCTAAGGGAAAAAAGATGCAAAGGAGCAGGCATCAAAAGCGCCAGCAAATCTTGACTATCTGTAATTCCTTTGGATTTGGTATTGAATTTTGAAAAACAATGCCATCATGTTTGTAGAGGCAATTTAAACAATCAAATTTTAAATCTAAAGTTCATACACAAACAAAGAAAAGGGAATGGATACCTGGTTTATCATCAGGCAGACAAAGAGACTGACCCCATGACATTGTACTCCTGTATGCGACTGACCTTATATGTTATCAATCATACATGTCTCGACTATATGGTCAGTGGAATATATGGTTGAGTAGATCTTGCTATGATTCAAACCTATGACTGGCAGAACACACATAGACCACAGCAGTGAGTACTTAACCCACTGAGATATCTTACCAGCTATTTATCCTTAAATGTGTATACCACAGCATTTGATATTATGACATGACATGACTATGTTGGCTATGGGGGTTACATTTCTTAATAACATAACCCTTATTAGTACAGTGCTTAGAAGCAGCAGGGATACGTCATGCCACACTAGTAAACCTGATAATTGTACTGATATGTCTTTTTAAAAGGAGTTTTGAGGTTGGTAGGTAGGATCCTCATAACCATTTCTTTTTAACTGCACAATTGATTCAGCAGCATATTGTGCCACAATTGGATAGCTCAGAGAGTTTAAATTATATGGCTTTTTTCTATTCCTGCTGCAAAATATACTGTAAAATGTGTTGTTTCCACCTGGGGATGGGTACAGCACCCTTCCGTCACTTAGTGTGGGAATCTATGCCCCCTAGCAAAAATAAAAAGCTGCCACCCATTTATATATGCACTGGAAAAATAACCTGAGAGCAGTATTTCCAATAAGTATGCTGGCAAAGTATAAAAGGTGCCCACCTTTTAAACCCAACAATGTATAATAAAATATTCCAAAGAAAACACAACACTTCAGACGTCTACGGAGCAGCTCTCCTTTCACATTACATATCTGTTCAATTGTATCATCCCCTCCGAGGGGCTGGCCACGCGATCCCGGCCTGGTTGAGCTCATTCAGCAGCAGAGACCCCAGTGGAAATGCGCACACCATGTGGGAAGCACATTGGAAAATATTCTGCTACAGTCCTGGATCACAACACGCTTGGGCCGAGTCCTGCCTGCTGCTTCCTACTCACGCCCGACTTTCTGACGCATGGCATGGGCAAGAACAAGTATCAGCCGAACAACAGAACTGAGCTCCCTGCTCTTCTGCACCACTTTTGAGGGGAAATTAAACAATTGTGCACCAACCGAGCCTTCACATCCCCCAGTCCTCAATGTGCATCTCATCTCCCAAGGAGCAGCATTTCGTACCTTTTTCTTATGGCTACTGAACTATGATTTGCATCAATACTACAGCCATTGTACATTCCTGGTGGCTGCTGTTGTTAAGATGTGCTCTGCACCTGTGCCCAGACCTGGAGTGGCCTACAGCTTAATGCTGAACATCGGACCAAACATGCTTGAGTAGACCATTGTAATGCACCGTGCAGTTGGCAGCTTAGATAATTGTTCCTAACTGAATATGCTTTTAAAAATAATGGGTTGCAACAATTTTTACAACAAAACCATCTTATCTAATAACTGAAAAAAAAAATCATAAAAAGTAATGAACCGCCATTTGAGATTGTGGGCTGTTTTATTTAATTATTTCATTAGTGCTCAGGCCTGTTTATGTTCCTGCCTGTGCTAGAACACAAGTACTCTCACTGACCGTGGACTTTGAAGGCTGCCCTTGGAATACCACAGATGAAAGGGGTTAGTCGACTTCCAGGAAGTGCCTAGGGGTAATTTGATCACTGCCATTGTTGTATACCAAGCTATGGGATGTGTTTGCCCCAGTTCCTAAAAACCATTAAGAAGGCCCTACGTTAGCCCACTCTTTCTTGCGTTGGTGCCGTGTGGCATGTCCTGGCATCATCATCACCCACTTTCCCTTTCCATTGACAATTTTAAACTACTATCTATAGGGACTTTGTAAACAGTTTTTCCAGAAGTGAAGTGGAAAACTATGTAAGTATTCATATATAGTATATCACTTGTTGCAAAGGGACTCCTCTCCAAGCAGTTGGTAAAATGTTGCTGTCATCTGCCTCCATTGTATCGCTCTGTAGAGAGCGGAAGGCTTGAGTTGACCGCCACCGAAATGTTAACATGTGGGATAAGCAACCTACAGCAGATATTTCTGACACAGTGCAAAATGGCAGAATCTTTACCACAGATACCCGTCACAAGCTAGGCCTACCGTTTTGCACTGGGGTCTGACAGGATTCGGGCCGGTGCAGTGCGCAGCAAAGAGCGGCACATTGTAGCGTGCAGCTTTTGCAGAATTAGTGCCATCATCTTGGGGATGAGTTGTGACACAGGAGAGGCCCGCGCGCAATAGAAAACTGGAGCACAATGCTGCCATCCCAGATTCAATGGGTGCGGAGGTGATGACACATACGTCGGACGGACAAGCTCATGGTTGCTTAGCAAACATGAGCTCAAGAACACACTGAAGACTGACACTGTGGTGCACGGCACCCAGCCCAGACAGGAGCTTGTGCTTTGCGTTAAAAAAAAAAAGTTTTTTGTTTTCAACAGGGAACCCGGTCCCCTGTTGAAAACAATGAACTCGTTTTTGAAAAAAGCACAGGGCCATGCCATGGTTTGCATGGGAGAATCTAGGGGTTGCTGAGCAAACCCCAAATAACATCCCTGACATTACCCGAGCCATGATATTTCAGCTGGAAAAAAGCACTTGACCTGGGACCGCATTAATGTAATTCTACTGGTGCTTACACCCTGAACCAGAAAGCAAATTAGAGGCTTTATTGGGATGGCTGGCTGCTGTTAACAATGGTTCTTGGGATATGCTTCAATTGTTAGCCCTCTTCAAATTCCACCCTTGATTCAGTTACTGAACACCTGTCTGAATCAACTGAAACTGAAGCAGCCTTTGTGAAAATTAAGCACAACTTGTCAAAAGATCCTGCTCTAGGCTTGCCTGATTAGGAAAAGTCTGTTTTATGATGAACTAAGTAGGTTTGCTCAAGGAGTATTGACTTAGTTACATGGTGATAAACATTGTATCATTGCATATTACAGCACTGCTTTAGATGATATGGCTGCTGGGTTAGATTCATGTTTGCGAGCTGTCGAGGCTAGATTATTATTGGTTTAAAAGGTGGATGCTTTGGTACTGGGACACCCATTCAATGACCCAGTGCCATATGCTGCACTAGCTTTATTACTGAAGAGGAAGACACAACACATTTCGAACCTAAGGCCGATCCGCTATAAGAAGTTGCTAATTTCTGCTGCTAATGTTACCCTCAGGAGATGCTCTGTTTTAAACCCTGCTATGCTCCCAACCCCTTCTGAGGAGGATACTCTAGACTGCCTTGTGCTAAATGAAAATCTCATGACTTCTGGATATGATTTGAAGGTTGTAACCCAATATACATTTCTTGGGTTGGATATAAGTAAACAGGCCTCTGACAGAAGAATTATATTAAAGCGTATTATAAGTATTATTAGAGGCTCATGCATGGCTGCGATAATGAAAGGACTGAACTGCAAAAGTGCAGGGTATTCTTTAGTTCCTATGTTGACGCTTTATAAACAAAAGTTTACTCCAGAAACTTTGACAACCAATTTGGAAGAGCCGTTAACGGTCCATTTTGGCAACCGTGTTTATGGGTGCCTAAAAGCACTCCTGTGGCTCTTCTGAGGTGCGAATAGTATCCATGAGCAGGGTTGTCAAAATTAAAAGGGGTACTTTATATCTGAAGTTCATGAATACAAAGGGGGGGAACATTGTAAACATTGCATAAGAAGACATTCAATGGGGAGATCACATGGAAATTGAGAGGTTTCAGGCATATTAATGGAATTTTCTTTTCAGGATATTGACTTTGTAGGGAAAAAAGAGTAAAGCTAAAATTGGGAACTAGAATATTGAAATCTTATTGAAAAAGCAAAGGTCCCTTGAATATCTTACACTTCTGCCAAATTATTGTGTTTTGCAATCCTGTATTAAATATTTTCCAAACTGAAAAGCCAGGCATTTATATATTAAATTTAGGCTAACCCTGTTATATAAGGGTATTTTTTGGGCCTAGGTTGAACATTTGTAAAAACAGATCGTATATGCAGAGTGTGCAAAAATCCTATTCAGATGGAGACTTTTAAACACGTTGCTACCCACCCCTGGAATGTTAAACTGTTATTGGCTAGAGCTGATCACTCCAGGCCTAGGACTCAAATGAGTTCTCAGCTTGTTGTGTACCCCTACAAGGTAATGTGAACAATTATGTGTCTGTATTGTAACTTGTGTACATCACCTTGCCTTATGAGAATATTCTCCTAACGTTAGCAATACTTGTTGCAATCTTCTTCTAGATGCACCACGAAATCGAGCTCTGCAGCTCGTAATTATGAAGATTTATTCAGTTTCTCTGCAGCTGGTCCCTTTGTCATCTGGGGATTGGAATGTCTCTTCATGTCTCTTGACCTTGGCTGTGGGCCCTGTCTCACACGTCCTGTACTCTGTCCAGCCTGAATCCGCTCAGTTGTCTCCTGCTCAGTGATTTAAGGCCTGCTGTAATTTTCCTGAATCTTATAATGTGGTTTCTACATTGTCCATGTTATACTACATTCCCTATGGGTTAGCTATACATGGTTTGATAAGGTTCCATGTATACTCTTATATGTCCACGTGACAATGGGCTTAAACATCAGCAAGCTGGTTCAGGTTCCCTTGTGCCTTGTGGTTCTGCGTTACTGCATTTGGCTAATGACAACAAAATAAAAGCAATGACAGTAGGTATATGTACCTGTCTTCTAACTATAGAGCTGTGCACTCATGTTCTTTATGTATTCAAGTGTGTGTTTGAGTGGTGCAGACTGCACATGTGCTTCATGTCTGACGCTGCTACATCATGGTGTCACTAGTGATGTCAGAAACGTGGATTCTCTGTGTTCACTCAAGGCTGTCCATGTAGGTATCTCTGACCATGGTCCCAGGTTCTTCTCCCACCCATCGATAGATTTGTACCACACTTGGTCATTATGTACTGCTAGTCTTCAACAATATTTATATTGGCTACCAAGAAATGATTGTCAGATTTCTGTAATGTTTCTGATCAAGATTGTTACATTTAATCACTGACTTGGATCTGTTATCTCTCACAATTGCATGTTCCTTCTTTGGGAACTGAGAAGGGCACTAGGCAGTGGAATAATTTCACCACAATTGTGGGGACAGTGTAATTACATGACCTTTGACCTCTGACTTCAAGGGAATTGCTGTTACATAAAAATAATTCATTTTAAGGTGCCAATAATTTTTCATAAAGTAGGTACTCTAAGAGTAATATTTAATAGCACACTTTAAATAGAATATTGACTATTAGATGAGATCCAGTTTCCCAGAAGCCTGTTAGGATTTGGGCAAAGGGATTCAGGCAAGTTCGGGAAAAATGCAACAAATAAAGCAGGCCAGGTTCAAATGTGTGATCAGCACGGGCCAAGTCCTAAAGAAAAAAAATGAGGGGACTCATTAACATATGCAATGGGATTTGATGTCACCAGAAATTAGCATTACAAGGTGAAATATGCAAATTTAATTCAATTGGCTGTGCATAACCATACAAATTGCACAGGACAAATGGGCATTTGCCTTTCATAAAATAAACATACACAAAAAACCAAGAGTGGATACTTTCTTCTAATAGGGTTTGAAAATGTTAAAAGTTGGAAACCCCAAGAATCAATGCCAATGTTTTCCCTGTAGAGTGCAGTCCCTAAACGGTAGATTGTGTTCATTATATTTCATCAGGTTATATGGTGTAGTAGTGAAGTGTCTAACCAGTGAACCTGGCGACCGCAATTTGGAATTCCCACATCGTGTTTCCAATCATAATTTCAAAAAGACAACCAAAGTGTTTTGTTTTACACAGTGCCTCTCCATCAATTTGGATTAAAGTGCTATATAAATTCAATAAAATACAAATACAAAATACCCTAGGTGATAGACTCTGCAAAGTGCAATAGGGTAGGCATCTTTTTGTGTTTATTTGGAAGGAGAGTATGTCAGTGACCTTGCAAGATATATTTTGGGGTTATATCAAGTACTTTGTGGTATTCACATTGTGGTATTTTGCTATGGTGGTATTTGTGGTATTTTATAGTGGTGTGACTAATTTCAGAAAACTGCCTAATAATTATTTCACCAGGGTAACTACCAGCAAACAAATACTGGACTTATTACACTCTGAATAAACGGCTCATGCTGTCCTGTGAGGATTTATTTACAACATCACGGTTATGCCCTTTTGGCTGTGTTTCAACAAATGGAAAGCATCAATTGAAACACAACACATTCATGCAGCCTCTCTAAGTAAAACAATTCACTGTGGTTACTTTGCTTTGAGATATTTCTTACTGCATGTTTATCTTCCTATGCATGTCAAATCAAAGTGACTGTATGCAGAAGAAATACAATGAGACTAAATTACCTTTTCAAACTTGTTCTTTATCATAAACTAGAATTATGCGAGTTACACAGAATGACATGTACACGCAAGTTATGTTTCACCATGTGAACACATTTTTCTGCAGTGGCTTTCAACGCTCTATCTATGCCAAACTCTGCTAAATCAACCTTGGCTTCGTAACAAAATTGGCATGAGTGATATACTTTGATTTTTAGAAGATCTTAGAAAAATACAAACACAGTTTTCCATGTAGATTTAAATTTGAATCTCTAATGCAGCACCTACAATTAACTTAATTATTTAAGCTATGCTACATAGTACCACTCACTACCTCAATTAACTTATAATTACATAGATTAAGCTGGCGATATTCCCTGATTCATCTTGGCAGTATTCCAGGGTAATTCACAGCTAAAGTCGCTTTAGTTTACTTTTACTTTAATATATTTGTAATGCACGAGCCATGGATCCGTAGGCATCAGGGCGCAAACAGACAAAGAGAAATGACAAAAACCCAGACCTATTAATTATCCTCCTGATCCAAGAGATACCCAAGTGCTGATTCAAGCAAACAGTATCGTTTTCAACATCTTCTTAAAAAAAGATGTATGGATTTCTGGCATCTAAGATCCAGAGGCAAATTGTTCCAAGCCTTTGGAGCTGTGATATAAAAAGCCCCCTTTTCAACCTTCATGATCCTGCACCTGTTCCTGGTTACTGTATTTGTATTTGCATTTTCATTTTTTATATAGCGCATCAGGACCAAGGGCATCCGGGCACATCACTTAGGTTACAGGCATAATACAAAACAGTGTACAGAATAAAAACTTTACAATGAGAAGGACACTTTAGGCAAATATACTGGATCTGAGAGTTCTCCTGTGGATTTCTTTGGTGAGAAGACCTTGCAACTAGAGGTGCATTAAGCCCTGTCTACATTTGAATGTAATAACTAATAGGCGGAAAAGAAGCCTGGCCTCTACAGGGAGCCAGTGCAATGCTCGTCTTGTGGCAGACTTTGCAGCTCTGCTAAAGATTGCCAACCCAGTAGAGAAACAGCTTCAGCCTTAGTCAGCTTGCAATCAGCCTAGCACCGGCCCTCTGCCTCCTTCATCAGTCAATGCAAGAAGAAGAATGCTCCTCTACTCTGCCTCAAAACCCCTTTTATGAAACCCCCTGCCACTCCAGAAAAACACCTGCCCTTGTCCAGATCCACCCACTAAAACACCACACAATTTCCTCTGTGCCTCTCATTGTGCTAACTGCATTGCTGAATAGGACCTGCTACATTTGTTCCTGTTCCACAACAAAGCCATGTCTTTCGGAACGGATCTTCACATTCAGATCGAGCCTGCACATTTAACACATTTTTCTTCCGATTTTCAGAGCATTATGCATTGGCTCAATCTGCATCCAGTTTATTTCATGGACTAATTGCACTAAATGTTATTATGGAATTCAGTTACATGTTAGATGGAGCTGGGTTAATTAGTATGTTAGAATTACATTAGTATTATAGTAAGTGCAGCTCAGTTCATTAAAATAGCATCATGGTGCAAAGTGATCATTTTCTAGCATGTGCTCTGTGCATTTTCATCTATTTAAATTCAGCCTGAGACTCATACTCTTGAGTCCATTAATGAGTCTCACACACTTGGCTCTAGTTAAAACTCAAACCCTTGCTAAAGTGTGAATGCTGAAATGCGCAGTCTAGATGTTGAAATGCACACGCTAGAGTCCTACTCCTACACCCCATGTTGCATGAAAAACGCACGTGATATTGGTTGTCAGTTACTATGAAGAGAGGAGAAAATCCCAGACGGTTTTGAAGGCAGGTGGGAGAATGTGCTACATTTTTAGTGATGTGACAAAATAGCCGTTTAATAGAAACAATCTTAGAATGGTTTGGAGGCAGGAGTGCACATTCAATGGGTGTACTGGCTTGCCACCTGTTTGTGGCAGATGAGAGAAGACACTAGCTACAAATATATGTGATGAGACACAAATAGTAGTTGCAAAGAAAACGTCTTACAAATGCTTGGAGACAGGAAATCATTTTCTCGGGTAGTAACTGGGAGTGCCATCTTTTGGAGATGAGGCAAAATAGTTTTTGCAAAACAAAACTATTGAACTATTCAGAGGCAAGAGAGTACATTCAGTGCGTGCCACTTTTTTTTGTGAAAGATGAATGAAAATATGAGCTGTGAAGATTTAGGGTTATACAAAATATTAGTTGTTTTTGAGAGTTGTTTGGGTGCAGGGAAATGCTTTCAAGCACTGCAACAAAGTAACACATTTGTGTGACAAGTTAAAATAGTTATAAAGAGAAATCCTTTGTATTGTTTCAATGCAGTAGAGCACATACACTGTATGTACTCGATGTGCCATCCTTTTTGATGAACAGTAGAAAATAACAGTTGCAAAGATTTGTGATGAGACACATTATTACTTGCAGAGAAAGGGTCTTGAATCTTATGGAGGAAGGAAAAGATTATACTCTGCTGCTTTGACTGAGTGTGCCACCTTTTTGTGCGGTCAAGAGAAACTACTACTTGTGAAAAAAGTCTTGCAAATCTTTGGAAGCTGGAGAGTACATTGGTTGTGCTAATTTTTGTGATGGATGAAAGAAGAAACTAGCTGCAGCGAAAACATATTGGAATTCTCTAGAGGCAGGAGAAGATTATATACAGTGGCTGTAACTGTGTATGCCATAATTATGTGACAGATGAGAAAAACATAATTTCAAAGAAGAATTCTTAGAATAATTTGGAGGAAGAGAAGATTGCATTCATCTGATGTGTGATGAGTCAAAATAGTAGTTGTATAGACAAATTTGTAGAAATGATAGGAGACTGAAGAATATATTTAATGGCTCTATCTGAATTTGAGCCTTCATCTATTGGCTACTGCTAAGAGAGAGATGTAGAATCCCTTTGACCACTTTTGATTTGACATACAAACTTGTGACATATCTAGACAGATGGAGGAGGAACAACCATCTTCAACGCCAACATGTAAAGAGATAATACATGTGGTAACAGATGGGGTAGGAGTTCAGCCCGAGGGCATTTTCCATCATTTTCAGCAGCTGCTGTATTCTCAAGCGATCCTGTAAATGTGCTTGGCAAATTGAAAAGATCAATATTGCATTGAGCAGGAAATGCAGCACAAGGCAGACTAACACATAGCTAGTATTGCAGACAGATAAGGAAGTGGTTCAATGCACTGTCCCTGGGTGGGAGGGGAAGAGGTGCAGATTACATTTACTGCCAAGCCAGGAAAAATAACACACAGTGCAGGCGGTGGCGTAGCACAGACGTTGGGCCGAACCCCTGCAAGCCATGTTGAGCCCCCACCTAGCTCGGCAACAAATCAAGGGTCGCATCACCCTCTGGGCCGGCCTAGATTCCCATGTTTGCACAATATGCATGAACATGCTACTGCAGGGGAATGCCAAAACCTGCAGTAGGATAAAGATATATACATATATGCATTATGCAACACACTTTCTGAGAAAAATTGGCTAAAAAGCCAGAGCGTTTGCAATTGTTTTGTAGGGTAACACCAATCCAAAAATCCAATACATGCAAGTCAGCAACAGTGCACAGGAACATTAATGCTTTAATTAATGTAATGCTTTGCTATTAAAAATGCCATGCCAGAATGAAAACATGTCCAAATGGCTGCACAATGTAGACCAGTCTAGGCAAGCGATAACATATTACAGTAAAGCATGCCAGGTCACATTTAGATATACCTAGATTGGTTGCACCAAAATGCCAGTCAAAGCATTAACACTTATCGTGGTTCTTTTATCACAGATGGCCAGAAAATATACAATGCCACAGTAAGAAAAGGCTACACTGGCAGCATCCAAATTCCAGTCTAGCCATGTAATCACACTTAGCAGGACTGCTTTATCAGAGATGGCCACTAAGAAATTACCAGACTGGCTGCACCAAAATGCCTCTATAGCCACTAATACCACAAATCATGCCTGCCTCACCTGAACACGGATAACCATTGTCGCGATTAATTACGCAGTCACACTAAACTCATGGAGTCTCCCCCCAAGCAAGGATGGTGCGCACTCAAAGCGCTTATACAGATTTAACTTTAGTGAGGCCTCCAACCCGTCTTGCACGACCCCAACAAACACCCTCTTTAGCCCAAATGAGCTAGGAACCAGGCCGGTGTACAGTAAGAATATATATTTATCTATTTAAGGTTTGAAAAAATTGAATATCAACTAACATCAACCACCAATGTTGTGGCAACACCCAATATCACAACTTCAAATTACTTTCCGTTATTAAAACAATACAGGTAACATTTTGAAACATGCAGTCACAATTTAAATCAGATTTAGGGGCCGATTCATGGAACAAACGTGCGCCGAAAATCTATGCGCAAGCAGGAGCAAGCGCGAAAAAACAGGCGCACGCGCACACGTGCGATTCATGGAAGTCCCTGCGCGTGTTTTCCTCTTGATGTGCGCCAAACCCGTGCATGGCGCACACGTCACTGAAACATCCCGAACGGCGTGCGCGACGCGCACAGTGAAAGTGCACAACCTCGGCGCACACACCAAAAAGTGGGCGGAACACGGGGCGTAACGTGCGGGATGGGGAACAACACGCGAAAATAAGGGCGTAACTGGGATGTACTGATGGGAAGCAGACGGAAAGCCCACACGCACGCGAACCACACGTATTCATGGAATCGAATAGGGCAAAGCCGCGCACGGCCAAAGACACGCACAGGCCTAAACACGTCCGCCACACGAAGGCAGGCGGTAGCGTCCCTGCGCATCACAAAAGCGCCAATATACAGCAATGATGAATGTCCCATACTGCTATTGTGCCTCGGGCCTGGGGGAGCGGGCTACGTGTAAGCGGGCTACGTGTATTATGGGGGTTCGCGTGAAGTTTTTCACGTGATCGGGCCTGGGGGAGCGGGCTACGTGTATTACGGGGGTTCACGTGAAGTTTTTCACGCGATCGGGCCTGGGGGAGCGGGCTAGGTGTATTACAGGGGTTCGCGTGAAGTTTTTCACGCGATCGGGCCTGGAGGGGCGGGCTACGTGTATTACGGGGTTTGCGTGAAGTTTTTCACGCGATCGGGCCTGGGGGAGCGGGCTACCACTCACCGTCTGCCTTGCGTGTAGAAGAACGCGTAGCCAACAACCGCTGTGAAGTAATAGCATGTGAACCCCAACGGCTGGAAAACACACGCACCGCACCCCACGAAAAGCACGTACAGAGCAATGTAAAGGCACGTGGGATCTACAAGCCCTGCCAGGGAAACGCCTGTGCGCGAAATGTCACAGACACGCTTACGCACTAAGGGCCTTTGGTCCAATGAAATCGCATATGCGTGCTGACACGCTTACGCGCTAAGGACCTTTCCTCGATTTACACGCAGACGTGCAAGATTTTCACGTGCCAAATCACTCCGTATCAAGCTGGCCACGCGTAAGCACACGGAAGACCACGCTCCTGCCCAAAAGGCCGAATTACTGCCCCCCAGAGCCCCGAGCAGCCTCCCACGAGCCATCTGCTGCTGCCTGCCTGACTGCCTGCTGCCACCTTGCCCTGCCATTAGGTGCCTGCACTTCAGCCATCTGCAGGGGTCCATTTGCTGTGTCCACCCCTGCTGGAACAGAAGACTCCCGACTCCATCGCTCCACAGCCCAGCCCCAGGACCCAGTTGCCCACCCACTCCTGCCTCTGGGGTTGCCATGTCGTGCACTGCAACATCTGGCACCACTGGCAACCCCCGGCCAGAAAGGCAGAGGGGCACCAGCTTCACTGCCACCGAAGTTGGCGTCCTGGTGGAGCAAGTCCTGGGGCAGTATGATGCCCTCTTCGGAAGTAAGCGCGCCAACAAGGAAGGACGGACTCGGATCTGGACGGACATCGTGACTGCCATCAACGCGGAGGGGGTGGCAGTCCGCGACTACCAACATGTCAAGAAGCGCTGGGATGACTGCAGGTCCAGGACACTCTTGAAGGCCCGGCGCCTCGTGGAGGGGGGCCGGGGCCGCATGAGTACCATCCAGATGAGGGTCCTGGAACGCGTAGTCCCAGCGCTCCACGCCCAGATCCTTGAGAGGCAGACCCGTCTGGAATTGAGCGGTAAGTGGCCAAGAATTGCTGTGTGAGACAGGGCATGTCGCAGTGTGCTGGTTGTCTGATACTTGCCTGTATGTGTGACATAGGCCATGTATGCATGTGTGTGTGCAGGGACGTCATGCATGTGAGACCAGTAATGTGTGAACCACACGGTTGGTGCATGTGTTCAAATGCAACATGGGTTACCCTATGCGGAATGGCCACATGAAAGCATGCCAGTCTCTGTTCCTGGACATGGGTGGGGGTGAGGGATGGGTGCTGATGCCATGTGCATGTATGCTGTCCATGTCTGTGTGTCTGACCTGCGTGTCTGTGACTTGTGAATGCCAGGGATGCATGACACATGTCTGTCGCAATGTTCAGGTTCACTGATGCAGCCTAGTCATCCTTGTATCCACTGTGTCTGTGGTGTACGAGGCCAGATGGATGAAACTAGGGTGAAGTGTGTGCATGTGATAGGCATGGCCCATGATGCATGTGAGTTCCAAAACAACATTGTATGTTTCAAGAATCCCTTGGACATGTATGCTAATGTCCATAGCATGCGCCATGCCTGTTACCGCATGTGTTTTACCTGCACTGAGCCATGTGTTGTGGAGGGACATGATGGAAGTGATCTTTGACAGTGCCACTCATCTGCTATTGCTTCCTGTCTAGGGGACCATTGTACAGTACCCTGATGCTTGTGTTCTATGTCTCCCTCTACACAGCGCCACGTGAAGAAGAGGGCGGAGACGGCTCTGTGGAGCAAAGCGGCGGAGATGCCCCCATGGCTGCAGCGGAAGGGGTGGGTGAGCCCCCACAGGGGCTTGCAACGGCGGAAGACGGGGTGGAGCCATCCAGGTTGGTGGTTTCCGCAAAGGAGGAGGAGGCCGCTACTGAGGCGCACATGGGGCCTGGTGGGAGCATCCCTGCTGGTGCAAGTGTTGCAGTCCAGGGGCAGGGGCAGGAGGCAGCACAGGTCGCCTTGGAGGGGCCTGTGCATGTCACTGTCCCTGACACTGTGACTGCACCACCATGCACTAGCAGGGATGCCCCATCCCAGGCCCGTCCGCAGGTAGGGGGGATGTCCATGTCATCTGACTCCCCTCCACCTGTGGACGAGGGGACCCCTGGCCGTATGGAGAAGGTCCTGATTGGTGTCGCGTTGCGCACAGGTGCAATTCGTGATGAGGTGCGTGCTTCACGGGAGGAGCATGCACGTCATCACGGGGAGCACCGTGCCGACGTGGCCCAGTTGCGATCGGCCATGGTCGGGGGTTTCCTACATGTGTCGGCCAATCTGGCGACCCTCTCTTCCTCTGTGGAGGCTATGCACCAGTCGTTCTCCATGCCGTCTTCCGGCCCAGATGCCACCAGGCCCCCCTGTGGACCTGCCCCGACCAATGCAGCCGGCTCGGTGGGGATCCCATCCCTGCCACAGTCGGAAGTCAGAGGTCCAGCAGGGGTGGACACACCAGCAACTGGACCCCAGCAGATGGAGGATGTGACGGCATCATTGGGCAGGGCACGTGCACGACGGCGTCGGTGGATTCCATCAGCCTGTATGCCGTCGTGCTGGCACAGGCAGTTGCATCGGAGGCAGCGGCAGGCCCGACGTGGGAGGCATCATGGCTCGGGGCCATCAACATCAGGGGTGCAGGCATCGGCCGGAGGGCAGGAGAACCCTGGAATGGGAGTGGCTTCCGTGTGGGAGCGGTTGGGCCAGCAGATAGGTGCGGAGCGGCAGCGGGCAGAGGAGGAACAGCTCACAATGGTCAGGGCGGAGAACTCCATGCGGAGGGCGCTGAGGTGGGCTGAGTGCCTCGAGGGTCTTCACAGGGAGTTGGAGCTGGACACTGCTTTATCCCTGCGAGACCTCAGGGCCAGGGAACATGCCCGCCTCCAAGCCATTGAACAGGAGTTCGATGATGCCCTGGCCCATGACAACATCCAGTGAGCCGTTGGACTAGCCCGCTGCCCTTGTAAATAGTTATGTAGTTAGTGTTAGGTTTCCTTTGTTTTTGCATTTTCTTTGGACCTTTTGGACAATGGGCTACATTTTGTATATAGTTGTTTTTTTATTAGGTAGTGTTGTTAGATAGGTTTCATTTCTTTTGTTGGGATCATGGACCCTGGCTTGTTCACCTGCACATAGTTCACTGTTGGATTTTCTTTTCATTTTACAATTTAGCCATGGAGCAATGGCTTTCAATTATAATTTCCCATTGGATTTTCTTTTGTGCACTGTGACTTTGGACACCATTCCTTTGGATTATGATTTTTGGTTTTGCATTTTTTCACGGACATGCTTCTTTTTACTTTTTTTACATTCCCATTTCTGTTAGTTTATTTTTGATTCAATTCATGTTTCCTTTAATACATATTTTTTGATCAAACTTCAATGTGTAGTATCATCTCATTGGTTTCATGCATATCATGATATGGGTTTTGAGATTCACTGACACCCATTGGGTGTATGTGAGGGACATGTGTTCGTTTCCAAACTTGCAATTGGTGTTCTATCATGTTATTGCCATTTCTAAGTGGGTGGATGCAATACTCGGGTGGGTGTTTTGCATTTGGAGGCTGACCTTAGGGACCAGGGATCTAGATTGTGATGACATGTTGGCTGGGGAACATGAGTTGGACATGACTGGGGGCCTGCTGGCAGGTGCCCCACAGTGTTGGGGGGTGGGGGTCCAGGGGAACATGAGTTGGACATGAGTGGGGGCCTGCTGGCAGGTGCCCCACAGTGCTGGGGGGTAGGGGTTCAGGAGAACATGAGTTGGATATGACTGGGGGCCTGCTGGCAGGTGCCCCACAGTGCTGGGGCATGGGGGTGCTGGGAGACATGTGTGGGGGCCTGGTGGAGGATGCCCCGCACTGCTGGGGGGATGGGGGTGCTGGGAGACAGGAGTGGGGCCCTGGTGGAGAGTGCCCCTGACTGCTGGGGGGTGGGGGTGCAGGGAGACAGGAGTGGGGGCCTGGTGGAGGGTGCCCCTGACTGCTGGGGGGTGGGGGTGCAGGGAGACAGGAGTGGGGGCCTGGTGGAGGGTGCCCCTGACTGCTGGGGGGTGGGGGTGCAGGGAGACATGAGTGGGGGCCTGATGGAGGGTGCCCCGTACTGCTGGGGGGTGGGGGTGTAGGGTGACAGGAGTGGGGGCCGGGTGGAGGGTGCCCCTGACTGCTGGGGGTGGGGGTGCAGGGTGACAGGAGTGGGGGCCTGGTGGAGGGTGCCCCTGACTGGTGGGGGTTGGGGGTGCAGGGAGACAGGAGTGGGGGCCTGGTGGAGGGTGCCCCTGACTGCTGGGGGGTGGGGGTGCTGGGAGACAGGAGTGGGGGCCTGGTGGAGGGTGCCCCTGACTGCTGGGGGGTGGGGGTGCTGGGAGACATGCATTGTTGATCAGTAGTGCAGGGTGACATGTGGCTTGGCTGGGGGGCATGCCCATGGTGGATGGGCTGCCTGCGGGACATGAGCAGGGGTGCAGGGTAGTCCCCCGTGGTGTGGGCTGCCTGCAGGGGCAGTGGAGGTTGTAGAGCGAACACCTGGGAGGACCCACACGGCCAATTCAAGTGTTGTACTCCCCAGAACCCCTGAAATACACGTTCCCTGCTGAAATCGCGTGTGGAACTTCCCGCGCACCCCTGAAATACACGTACCCTGCTGAAATCGCGTGTGGAACTTCCCGCGCACCCCTGAAATACACATACCCTGCCGAAATCCCGTGTGGAACTTCCCGCGCACCCCTGAAATACACGTACCCTGCTGAAATCGCGTGTGGAACTTCCCGTGCATCCCTGAAATGCACGTACCCTGCTGAAATCGCGTGTGGAACTTCCCGCGCACCCCTGAAATACACGTACCCTGCTGAAATCGCGTGTGGAACTTCCCGCGCACCCCTGAAATACACGTACCCTGCTGAAATCGCGTGTGGAACTTCCCGCGCACCCCTGAAATACACGTACCCTGATGGAATCGCATTTGAAACTTCCCGCGCACCCCTGAAATACACGTACCCTGCTGAAATCGCGTGTGGAACTTCCCGCGCACCCCTGAAATACACATACCCTGCTGAAATCGCGTGTGGAACTTCCCGCGCACCCCTGAAATACATGTACCCTGCTGAAATTGCATGTGGAACTTCCCGCGCACCCCTGAAATACACGTACCCTGATGGAATCGCATGTGAAACTTCCCGCTCATCCCTGAAATGCACGTACCCAGCTGAAATGACGTGAGGTACTTCCCGTGCACCCCAGTGATACACGTAGCCGGCTTGCTGTGCTGGTACAGGGTTAGCGCAGCCGTTTGCGCTGGATTGGGGATTTTGATGGCTTTTCCCTGCGCGAGAGGCGTTCTTGGGGGTGTAACTGGCGTTGCTGCAGGGTCGCTGCGCCACTGTGCGCCACGGCTGGTTTTGGTAGCTGGAATCCATGAATACGATGTGCGCAGAAATGGGTTTTGGCACACGCGGCTGGCGCAGGGATTCGCACGCGCACACTGTGCGCCAGCCGCGTGCGCCACTTGTGCGCTAAATTCTATGAATTACCCCCTAAATTGCAAATTAACTGATAGAAATCATTCCAATAAAATGCAAAAATCGTTTTGGCTTGATATGGAAAGACAATGTTTGAGAAAGAAACTGAATGGGAAAATCTTTTTTTTGGCTTTTATTTGAAGGGCACAGTAGGGAAAAGGAACTCAAATGGGGAAATCGTTTTTCAACACACATTCATATGAGAAGCAATGCTTGGTAATTTTGGTTTGGGATGCAAGGGAATAAAGGGGGAATTTCGTTTTGCACCCTCTACATTCACTTGAATAGCAGCATTTTAGGGTTTCTTATTTTGGGATTATGGACCCCTCCCCCCTTTCGGGACCAGAGTCAGGAGTTTCAGAAGGACAGTGTGCCAAGTCTTTATTGTCTATACCGGCTCTAACACACTGGGCATGATCTTTGTTAGTTTTGTATTCTAACAGCGCTCATCCCGTCACTTTTTTTATGAGAATTCATTGATTTAACTTCAAAGCGCTAAGGATCTACACAGCTTCCCCCATCCCAATTTAATGGAATGGATTAAGTGGGCTGTTCCCAACACAATTCAGTTCAAGTGGATAGGGTGGTTTTCTTTAGTGGAATTAATTTGAATTGGATTTAATACAATGTGTCAAGGGCCTTCCCAGTACCACCCCCTACCCGAGATACGAGATGGAGATTAAGGCTGGCAGTTTCCAGCCTCACCCTTTTTATTGCATTTAGGATATTTCTACTTACATGGGAGGCTTTGGTCAGTGAAAAACAGCAGGGCTGTCAGGACAGCACAGAAGTGGCCAAGGATTTTCAGTCAGACTCCCTCTGGCTCCTCTGATTGGGTCCCAGCTATCTTCTAGATTTCCCAGCCACTGTCTCCAATGCAAGGATTAAGACATCTCTGCTAGTTGTTCCTTGCAAGAGTCCGGCAGCAGGCTACCTCTCAGAATCAAGTGGGAAAAGCCCTGTCCTGATGCAAAATTGACCTCTTATGGGACTGATGACACTCCGACATTATCATAATTCCCAAGGTAAGGATTGGACTTAACCTGGATTTTACTGCAGGGAAATATTTGAAATTTCTTATCCAGCTCATTCTAAGCAGAAGCCTTCTACCATGACCCTGAGCAGGTAGATTCAGACATTCATTAACATGACATATGAGGTGCCTGGGCTGCCTCCTTCTGGGCATTGCAGGATAGATACATTTGTCACATGCTCAAGGGTGTCCCAGTGGGGGAAGTTTGAAAGGCGCTACTTGAGCAACCTTAGGAAATGTGTCAAGCACTACATGCTGTACATGGGGCTGTCATTCCTTCGGCTCAGCTGTCTTGTCATCCTTTAATGACTGATCACTTCAAAGGTATTTTGAGTGCATTTCATTCTGTTATCTGATCTGGTCTCTGTGGTGCAACTTTCCTTTTTTTACTGCTTTCAACTGCATCACACATTGAGGACTGGGACAAGGAGACAGTGTCAAGATGACCAATTGGTAACCCCATTACTCTTTCTGCCCAAGTCCACGACTCACTGAGGAACTTTGCTGATTTATGCCAAGAGGAATGTCGAGTAGGTGGTACCGTTGAACCTCCCTGGTGGGAGTACGGGCCAATGGCCACACTTTCTAAGGGGGGACTTTTTAATTGGTAGATAAAAAGGGATTGTCTGTCTCAGGAGGTTGAAGCCTCATACATGATGGACTGGGAGGAGGGAGCAAAGGACTCAAAATAATGGAATTACTGTTATTAATCTTGCAATTTTTCCAAGGCACCTCCATCTTTCCAGCATTCTTACTCAAGTGCAGCATCTAAATATAGATCTTCCGCAGATTTAGAATATGTTGTTGGAGCTGCTTCAAAACAATTAAGCAATATCCCAGAGCCCCTTTCTTTGTATTATTTCATACTCCTCCAGAGAGCAACAAATGTTTCAAACTCATGTTTTTGGTGTTGCCTGCCATTTTGACTCAGAGTGCTATTTAATATGTACAAAGGTACATTTTCCAAATTTCACTTTCATTTCGCCAATCACGGCAATGCTAGGAGAGCATCTTTTACCTTTCTTCAAGATTATTCATTTCATGCAGGGCTCACTGCATTTAAAATGCATTTATGTGCTGCAGTATTTCTCATTTCTAAATTGTAGCACTAATTTCACAGTGCTTGCTATCTTCTTGGAGGCTAACGGGGAAAATCATATCTTAATTTAGAAATACTTAGTCACAGGGCTCATTACAAGCATGGCAGCAGATTCACGATTGTTTCACATAATTACCAAAAACCGTGTTTACTGTTACCACCACTTGGTATGTCGAAATTACCACTGGATTACAAATACATTTCAGATTTACTGCAATGGGTAATACTGGTGAAGTGGGAGAATGGAAGACCAGGCTCCCGTCCTTCGCCTCTCGCGCTTGGCCTAGAGGGTCACGACCCAGACACCCGCCACGAGAAGAGTTTGTCCATTTACCAGACGACCAGATACCCTGGTACAGGAACATACGGATGTGTCCATCTGCCTGCCCAGCAGCCCGCACTGGCCATGCCGACACCTGCGGCACGGATCAACTAGACTAAAATCTACACGTCGTTAGAGATGCCATGACAACCTAGACAACGGGAAGCACATCTGTACAAATGTACACACTGGACATTCCCACACCAACCTACACGAAGAATATACTCAGTGCTATGACGTAGGCGACAGGCATATTCACGGACGTGCATCTTTATTATTTTTACATAGGCTTTCAGAATGCAGAAACGCAAGACGCGTCATGAACTGTTCTACTAGCTTGCTCACGCTTCTCTTGAAACCAGTTACCGCCATGAGAAGTATAATGAAGACACAATACTGGTCATGAAATTATATGCTCCTATAACCTAAAGCACCTGTGCACCAAACGGACAACTTATGCACCAGGCCCAAGTAGGCCTCAAACAAGAGCTCCCGTGGACATTAACAAGGCAAGAGTCAGTTGCTGATCCTGCAGAATGAGCTCGGCGAAGCAACCAGCCAAGGTCGCAATGTTGCAAACCCACATTCCAAGAGCAAATCATCAAAGACACGATGTTGCAACCTCGTACTCCGCGCACCAACGTTAAAGTCACACCGACAAATTAAACCAGACGCGCAGTAGAAAAACAATATTAATTGTGCAGAATTCTGCCTCTTTCACGGTCCCTCCCCACGTGACCAAGCCGAACCTGACGAGATGCCAAACCCAGGAGAACAGAGGCGTCTGGATCCCTCGCTACGAGACACTGGCAGATACACTTGAAAGGCTCAATGGACATCTGCAACAGTGGGAGCGGTCCCCCGTCCAGCTATGAATAAGTCCTCACATTGTCTGCATGTACCCATAGTGAAACATTGTTGCAACTTACAGGTACACCGAGAGCTGGGAACGACGGTGGTCCCAGGCTGGGAAGCTCACGGGCGCACCAATCAGAACATAGGGCTCTTATCACTGACGCCAGCAAATTTAGCCAATCCTCAGGAGTCTTCATGTAACAATTCTCATGTATCTAATTGTAGGGACAACCCAGATATACCACCTGACTACACCTTGTCCACTAATATCATTCTCTATATGTGTGCTATACTAACCCTACCACTCGAACACCCAATTAAGAGTGGCGATAGGTTTTTTGTTAACTTTCTGAAGTGACGCAAGTAGCGCGTCATAATACAGTAAAAAGGGCCTGCGAGCCCCACGATTGTGTGTGTGTCAGGACGAACGCGTACGCTCCTTGACCCATCCCTGCCGTTTTGTCTAATAAACAGCAGAGTCACCTTGCTCCTTGTGTGCGTCTCATACTCTATCTCATCTCATCTGGGATATACACGGGAGGAGTTGGGGCCTCCCTGCCTGGAGGTCCGCGGACGGCCCGGCCGACCCCGGCAGAATTTCCCCCCCGACAAGTTGGAGGCACTGCTGAGATCTGTTTAAGATCGACTTTTTATTTTTACTTTTTCCAGGCACTCCCGTTGCGAGGAGGCCCGGCGGCGCGGCCCCCTCTGCCGTTGCCCCCTTCTGAGGACTACAGGACCATCGCGGAGCTGCGAGAAGACCGGACAGCGCAATCCGGATATTGGCCCTCGGGAGCCGGTTGAGAAGTATCCCGCCCGCGGTTGGCGAGTGTCCAGACGTGGTCCAGACGAGGGGAGGTGGCGAGCCGCTTGGAGGGGTGCACGCAGTCGAGCGGCCCTGCATCGAGAGAACTTGGTGAGCATGACACGCACAACGAGCAATGCGAAATTGTGAGGGAGGGGGAGGAAGTAAATAAGGGAGGAGGGAGGTATTGTACAGATGCGCGGCGAAGGTTTAACAACTGAGTGTTGCTAATGGAATGAATGGTGACGAGACGAGTGCGAGAGCAGTCGGCTACGTCACGCGAAAGAGGGGGGCGGAGCACGAAAACATCACGTGTGGCCGCTTGTAGACACTGATTGGCCTAAATCGCGACTAACGTGTAGGGGTGGGTGTGTGTGGTTTCCTATGATTTGACATTTATTGATCAATGAGTAGATGAGGTTCCCTATTGTTCGAGCAAGAAACTCGATAGGTAGATGACGAGGTTCCCTATTGTTCGAGCAAGAAACTCGATAGGTAGATGACGTTTCCCTGTAGGCGGTAGCTAGTTGCATAGTTGCCCAAAACGGAAGATAATTGGCTGGTTAAGCCCTCCTGTTGAGGGGCGTATCACACGCGAGGCGACGCAGCGTGCGCAGTCCGATTATATTATTGATGTGATTACCTTGTTCCAGGAGAGACAGGAAGACAGCTGTAGGGTTAGCGGGGGTAGATTGCAAGTGTATTTTGAAAATCATAATGAGAATGTACCAGTAGCGTCAAGACATCGGTGACGTCACCAGTAGGGATTTAATAGGATATCGCGAGCACAAGGAACTTTGGGTTTGAGAGTGGTGGGGAAGAGAAACATGATAAGGGAGCGGATACGGAGATAAACGATAAACGAGTGGATCGGAAGAGGAGAAGGGGAGAGGGGCGTGGCTGCGCACGGAGAACGCCGGCCACGGCAAGTGTAAAAGGGGGAGGAGAACGAGGAATCAGGACGACTGTATAAGATCGTCGTAAGGGGTACGCAGCCACAGGGGGCTGCGTGCGCCTCGGCCGCAGGGGGCCGTAGGGGAAGGAATATACAATATAAAATCATACATATATATATATGTGTTTTTTATTATTTTTTTTTTATTATTTATTATTATTATTGCATAATTTGTCAAAGGATTGTCGTAAGTCCCCACACTTACGGGGCCAGGTAAACAATATAAGGTTGTAAATTGTAAACTGATAGTGAAGGGAAGAGTAACAAGTGGGGCACCACTATGTCATATGGGACAGGGTCGGGAGGGTGGGGGAACACCCTCACTACCCCACTACAACACATATGCACCACACTGCCACCCCATAGGGAGAAATTAATTAAGTACAGCATAGAGTGGACCCAGGGGACGGATAACAAAATGTTAACACCATGGCCGCCTAATGGAAGTTTCGATCCATATGCCCAACATTCACTGCTAAACCATCTGCACAATACATACAAGGGGAAGAAGTTGGCGAGCCATGTGGAGGTGTTTAACTTATGGAGGATGTTCCAGGGGTCCCGACCAGGACCAAATGGAATGTTCACTATGGGGGAAACACCGGATGAAAAGGAGATTAAAGGAGAGTTCCGGGACTTTTTTTTTATTGTCCCTACGGGTCGGCCATGTGTTTGTAAGCATAAATCGGTAGATCGTAGGAAACTTTCCTATGGACCTTACCCGACTTTTCGCCCCTTATCGCACTCGAAATCAGCCTCCATTTTGTGATAATCCTATCATTCCGCCGCATCGACCTGGCTCACCTGCCTTTGCGGCACTAAATCAAATCCCCCGCCCCTGAAACAGACTTTATCAAAACATTCATATTCCCCGCCTCTATCCGTGACGTGACTGAGCTGCGTAGGCAAACGCGCCCAGGCGTCTTCTACGCGACTCCACACAGACCCCGGAAATCAACACAGATCAGCTCACAATACAGCGCGCCACAATTCGGAATATGAAACTGTACTTTGAAATCAAACCGCAAGATTGTACATTTGGCAAAGTACGTTTATTGGACATCAAATGTTTAGAGAATATTCAGCGATTTGCATTTTTATTTGCTCACGTTCCAAAAAGTTCGTATTGAGGAACGCGATGGTCCTTTGCTGTACACAGGGTCTTAGAGCATCTCACAATACAGCGCCACAATTCGGAATGTGAAACCGTGGTTTAAAAGCAAACGGCAAGATTGTACATTTGGCAAAGTACGTTTATTGGACATCAAATGTTTAGAGAATATTCAGCGATTTGCATTTTTCTTTGCTCTCGATCCAAATTAGTTCGTCTTGAGGGAAGCGATGTTCGTGTGCAGTACACAGGGTGTTGGTTTACGATAAAAATAAGCTCTTCGGTCGCACTGATAATCGCATGGCTGTTCCAACAACGAGGCACTAGGCCACCACAACGGTAGGTATGTTGCATCTAACCGTTAGTACCGCATAAGGGCATACTTGTACTTGGCGATCGTCCCATAAAATGGTCAGGGTGGTAACGTTGTTCAGGCGGAGAAGCAACTGGCGGCTGTAGAAGCCGTCCGCCGGTGTCTGGTACTCGTGACACAGACAGTAGTGAATGATGTACCTAAAAACATAAAAAATGAAATTAGTCTCACCATCAGATCCTTATTAAAATTATTCATTTCATAGCGAGGACAGCGCTACTGGGTGTACACAAGTGTTTAAAGGCGTGGCGAGGCATGGAGGGGGGGGGGAGTGGAGTACAAGGTAAGTAGCATAAAATAATAAATAAATAGGGCCAGCTGGTGGCAAGTGCAAGGTAAGTGCAGAACAAGTGCTGGGAAGGGGGGGCTGTAGGATACTGAGACAGTCCCCCAGTGCAGGGGTTGACAGGGAGGCAGTGCAGGTGGAGAGTGGAAGGGCCCAGGACTGAGGTCGCAGACAGTGGACCAGTTGTAGCAGGGGAGAGGGAGAGAGAAAGCAGAAGCAAAGAGGAAGGTTTTGAGGTGCTTCAGTAAAAGCAGATGTTTCTCCTCAAGATAGTGCGCGGTAGAAAACAATATGCCACATAGAACGAACAAGTACAACTGAACCCGTCTTTAAAGCCACTGTATAGTAATGAAATTGCGGTATAAACTCATCAAAAGTTACTTACATTATATTTGCATTTTCCATTGTGTCTCTGTGTAGGGCAGACCCGAAACACCACTCCTTCTTTGCCGACGTTACTTCTTCTAATGAACGTGGCTCATCGTTTCGTTTCTGAAATTTTATTCATTATCTTTTCTTAGTCTTTCAGGATGGTCCCGGCCTGTCAAGGTCAAATCACAATAGAACCTTATATTGGGTCGTGGGCCGTTCCGCCACCCGAGCAAAACATCAAAGCAGCTGACCTTCACTTTGAGCGAGCACACATTTCTAGTTAGCTGCAGTTAGTTTTAGGGACATCTTGTCTGCGTGCCTTTTTTTTTATTGTCCCTATGGGTCGGCCATGTTTTTGCAATACGGAAACATTCTATAATTTTTGTAAAAATGATTTATATTACTGTTTGGTTTAATTGCAATGGGCCTGCAACATGAGGAGACTCGAGAGAACAGACAATCAAATTACAATCATTTAAACTGTGATGTGTATTTCTCAATGAGCTCTGCTTTAGGTGGACATGGAACAGAGGCAATGTTGGGTGGCAATGCAGTTGTCCCCTGCATAGGTTCGTTCACCACTCCATGTATGTCCCTATCGAGGACATCTACGATAAGTCTCTCAATAAACTCATATTGCATATCCTCAAACACTGGTTTGATCACCCATTGTTTACTTCTTTTAGTGAAGGCCTTATTGTAGCGAAGCGTCCCTAAAGTTCCGGTCGTCCTACTTTGTTGACGGCCAACATTATGGTTATGTGCCAAGACCGCTAGAAGAGTCCGATTTTTCATGCCTTCCATGCCAAAATGCAATCTTTTGGGCCTGTACTTTAGGCACATATTGTGGAACACCTCCAAATCTCCTGTGTGGCAGAATTCCGTGAGTCCCCTCAAATCTCTTGTTATAGTTTTATCAAATACAATCTTTTCAATGGCCTTGTGAGTGGGTGATGAAGGAATCAACCACTTCTTCTTCCGTGCCTCCTCTGTGGACAAATGGCCATGTTCACATTTGTGGAAATGCTCATTTGTCGACCATCGATGTACGTTGCTACAGTGCAACATTACTGACCGCCATTTTTCCAGTAGAATTTCCAACGACCCTTCACATGTTTTTGAGCTCCACCAAAGATGGTTGCTGATTGACTTGGACCACTGTGAAATACCTTGCATATCTTTTTTTTTTCCTGCAGCCGACAATTTTTTATTGATTGTTTTTGCAAGATGCCATACGTCAAATTGGTGATTTATATTTTTGTACTCTTCTCTCATTGTCTTGGCAATTGAAACGTGTCTGTCCGTGGCTATCAGGTCGATCACCATTCCCCGCGATTGTAGTTCTTGCAATGATGCTACAAAGCCAACTTTCTCCATGGCCACTGAGGATGTACTTTGTGACACCTGCACGACCACCGAACTCACAATTTTCTTACTTTCCATGTCCTGAAAGTGGTAGGTGCAGTACTTGGCTGAAAATCCTGGGCTGTCGCACTGTCCATCACCGGCTAGCCTGAAGCGTTTGCCCGCGAATGTACTTTCCATTGACATTTTTTCCATTCTCCAAGCTTCGCTGATGGCTGGAAATAGATAATCGGTTTGGTATTTGTAGAACTGACTTTTCGCAATGAAATGGATTCCCACAAACTGAAAGAAATACTGTAACTTTTTAAAACTTGAACCACTAAAAAGTGCGGCCGCTGCACAAAGTAGATTGCCTGCTGGCAGTTGCCCCAGCATGGGTTGTGCAGACCATGCGAACGGATGATATTGTGTACAGGTGGCATGTATTTTAAGGTTAGTGCCTCGAATTGCACGAGTCACATTAATCAATGGCTCCCCACATACTTCCCCACCAACCGAATGCCCACATTTCATCATCATAATAATATCCATCAAACAGCTATCGAATACAATGAATTTGGCCTCTTTCCTTATACTGTCACTCTGCATCCCAGCTGGTTCGGCCTGTAACGTTGAGGACATGTCACTCGCATGAAAGGTACAATCTCTGATATCGTCTTTCGCTATGCTGAGTGATATTGATGGTGTTTCATTGTCGTCCACGTCATTCTCTTCCATTGCAACATCTGTTCCTTGTCCGGAGATGGGAGAAAAAAACAATGTCTTCAACTTTCGCGCGCTCTTATTTTTTGCGGGTGTGGATTCTGTGAATTGATCTCCGACTGCATCCAAACTACCAGGAGGACATTCACTATCAATGGCTGGTGGTGGTATAGCTCCGTTGTCAATCACTTCATATTCTTCCCATTGGCACGATGCATCTCCAGTCTCAAGTCCCTGCCAAAAGGTTTGACAAGCAACATCTCTCGTTCGCTTCACTGTCTGTGTAGATCTAGTTCTTACACCCACTCGCAACTAGAGGACAGATTAGAAAAGGGATGTTCAGTTTAAACACAACTTACAGTATTGAACTATTGACAGTGAAAGACAACATAATATAGTGAACAGGACACTAACCTTCTTTTGCTTTCTTTTCTTTGAAACTTTCTTGCCTCGAACTTCAACATCTGGACGCTGTTGCTCCGACTCGTGTGTGCATGTCTCCACTTCCTCTCGCGCTGCAACGACTATATTTTCATGATAAGCACATCCATCACTCACTGAGGCTCCATCGACTCCCTGAAACATAGAACTTTCATTAGTATGTATAATAATATTGAAAACACAAAATGTACTTGGGGACCAATACCCATACGTACATCTCAATAGCAAAACACGAATGAACGCATTGTGTAGAACATTCAAACGACAATAGTTCACGCATTGTTGATCTAGTTAGATTGAACTGTCAAGATCCATACCTCGGGCTCCGCATAGACTTCCATTGATGATATTATTGAAGATGACGCTTCAGCAACTCCCTGAAACACAGTAATTGCATTAGTATGCTTTTCTATTTTGTTAAAAAGAACATAAACTTTGAGCAGGCGTCAACGGCTCATCTAAATAGACCTGCACAAATGATCAGTTGTCTAAAATAAATAATGGATATGTAAATATGATTCGATTTGCTCGATCGTTGGAAGTGTCACCACCCAGAGATCTGCATCAACTACTAGGGGTGATGTTCTTGTAGAAGAAGCTCCGTCATCTCCCTGAAACATAGTACTTGCGTTAATAAAGAAGGAAGTATAGCGGATGTAATCACGTCATATGATTTCGCTTGATCGAACTGTCAGTATCCATACCTCGAAATGCATAAGAACATCAAGGGACGATGTAACTGCGGTGCACACTTCTGCAAGCTGTTGCGCCGACCCGTAACTGCATGCTCCCCCTTCTACTTGGACTAATGCTCCATCGACTCCCTGAAACATAGGACTTTCATTAGTAATGAACACAATATTGAAAAAAGAAGACAAATAGGAGGGCGACGACAGAAGGACATATCAATGGCTAAAAACGAAAGAAACATTGTGTGTAACAATCACGCTACAAGAATGCAAGATCTGATGATCTCCATCGATGGAACTGTCCGGAAACGTACCTCGAGCATCTGAGTGACATCTACGGTTGTCGTCAATGCGTTGGACTCCTCAGCATCTCCCTGAAAGACAGTACTTGCATTATTTTGGATAACAATAATTATAACTGAAAACAAAGACTAGAGGACGAGTACAAGGGTGTACCATTAGGTAAAATAATTACACGATCAATTAAAACTATTGATTTACATGCCTAAAACAAGTCAGTGTCAGAATAGCTAAGTAAGATTACCCGATAGGCGCTTGAAGTGGCTGATGACTGCAATAACGACACGGATGGAGAATCTTCCGCCTTCATATTGAGTGGATACATAAATGGGGAAATTATTGTTAGCTAATGCTACACACTACCGCAAGGCCGAGAGATAAATACGTAAACTTGACTCACCAGTGGAGGGATGTGGACGAATAGAGTGGGAATAGCGGTTGAGAGCAATTTTCGCCTCGCTCGCGGTGTTTTCTTCTTTATTAGCAATGATGTGGAGTACATGTCTGGGCTAAAGTGCCTGCTGCAGATGCGGTATCGATCACCCCTCTTGTCCGCAAAGACTTCTAGGACTCTACTTTCTAGCTCAGAGGCTGGATATCCGCAATATCGGACCCATTCTCTTATCTGATCTATTGTCTTAGGGAAAACATGCATTATAGTACCTTCAGATTTGTTATGGGTCTTCGAAGGGCAACCGCCAATGGAACAGGCAGGCATTATGGAAAGTTCGGAAAAGTAAAGATCAACAATTCTCTATGAATACCAATGTGTTAAAACAGTAAATGACACATAAAAGGTTCAATGCAAGGTCCGTTTTGGTTCTTGGAACTATACACGTTATTCACATGCGGATAAGTATTTCAATAACTTTCAAAAAATAGAAAAAGTAATTTGACTAAACTCAGAACATGTGACTAGTTCCTTGCATGTACTGTCGTGAACGAAAAGAAAACATGGATGCAATTTGATGACTACTAGCAAATAGATATAAATTAAAAAATTGGACGCAAAATGATTATGGTACATGGACTTACCTTGACGAACAAACAGTTAGATGCAGGGATCAGAGTAGTTTCTTGTCGTAGAACAGGGAGCAGTTCACAGGTTGCAAACTGACGAGTTTGCTCAAAGTGGTCACGGAAGTTCACAGAGACGAAGAGCAGATAACCAGCACCTTCACGGGTTGACTAGCAAAGCGCAAAGAAGTTCTCATTAGAAATATGAAGTGGGTTATAAAGAATTCGAACCAGGGGTGTGTTTGTGAATGAATGACGTGTATATGTCGTGGCATTATGTGGATTGCAGGGGGCCGTCCAGCGTGAGGGGGATGCTTGGCAGGAGACACGGGGTCTGGAGGTAGACATGGGAACAACAAACCCATGCTCTATAGACCACTTTGAAGTGTACATGGTCTTTGGCACCTCTTGGCCTTTATCGCTCCCTGACAGCTCCACTTGCCAGCAGCTCAAGTACCCCGGTGCGAACTGCCTTTGATAGGGCGGGGGGTGGATCGGGGCGGTGGTCGTGCAGACAAGACACAGGAAGACTCGTGAATGGAGACACACTTATGTGGATTGCAGGGGGCCGTCCAGCGTGAGGGGGATGCTTGGCAGGAGACACGGGGTCTGGAGGTAGACATGGGAACAACAAACCCATGCTCTATAGACCACTTTGAAGTGTACATGGTCTTTGGCACCTCTTGGCCTTTATCGCTCCCTGACAGCTCCACTTGCCAGCAGCTCAAGTACCCCGGTGCGAACTGCCTTTGATAGGGCGGGGGGTGGATCGGGGCGGTGGTCGTGCAGACAAGACACAGGAAGACTCGTGAATGGAGACACACTTATGTGGATTGCAGGGGGCCGTCCAGCGTGAGGGGGATGCTTGGCAGGAGACACGGGGTCTGGAGGTAGACATGGGAACAACAAACCCATGCTCTATAGACCACTTTGAAGTGTACATGGTCTTTGGCACCTCTTGGCCTTTATCGCTCCCTTACAGCTCCACTTGCCAGCAGCTCAAGTACCCCGGTGCGAACTGCCTTTGATAAGGCGGGGGGTGGATCGGGGCGGTGGTCGTGCAGACAAGACCCGTTTGCCGCAGGGCCTCACCAAGGAGAGGCCATCTAACTGAATGTAAGAGGATGGCTGCAGGATCTACTACATGGAAGGCAGGGGGGTGAGTTTATAAATACCTCACCCTCCCAGGAGAATATACACTAGATTCATTTAAAAAATCAAAACAACCATTGTTAAAATATATGTTGGGCTTTATTTTAGATTTTAATTAAACATAAATAATAAACATTACACATTGTAAAGTTGAGGTTGCAGCACATCGAGGGAAAATCCGCGGTATTGTCCACTGTCACTGGGGAAATGTTGTCTAATGGCAAGTACCGCACAGGCAGGTATTACTCTCCGAACGCGGTGTCCGAGCCTCCCGTGAAGCCACCAAGTGAAGCAACGATAGGCCACCAGCCTGTACCACCTGTGAAAAAAAAAGATGCAAACTGTATTAAACTGACCAAACTTTCTTATCAATGTCGATTCAGGTAACACATGTCATTTTCCTTAGAAAAAAATTATATCTAGAAAATGCACTATATGGAACCAATTTACATGCGTTCCAATGATATGTAAATGTAATTTTATATGTGGGAGACGACCATGAAATAGTGGTGGCATCACTGACATCACAAACAGAGTATACTTACTCGTTACTCGGATTACGCGGACGAACAGTGCCACGAAGTTCGTGCATAAGCACCATCATCATCCTCAACACTGTCCGTGAGAGGCAGGCTTCCCTGAACTCTGGCAGCTCGGTGATGCATTGCGGACTTTGCTCGCCTTCCTGCTGACTTTGCTCGCTTTCCGAAATGTAGGCCAAGCACCCGGAATTTTCACGGCAGCAGCAGTTCTCCTCCTCAGTTGGCATTAGCTCGCACCGATTGCACGTGCACCAGGTGGAGACGCCGTCCATGCGACATGGTCCAGGCTCTTCATCCGTTGACTGGTCCTCCCAACTGCCGTCCGAATCCCCATCGTTTTCGCGTGCTTGCCTTTCCAGTAGTTCTTCCTCGGTGTACTCGGGCTCGTACATATACGGCATTATTGTGGCCATTGTGCGGTAAAGATAGTAAAATAATTTATAGCGGTGGTACTGGTATCTGTTCACACGGGCTACAAGCGGCGAAGGTAGCTGACCAGAGCACTGAAACGAGTCACAGAATACTCAAAGTAACACAGAGAGAGGAATGGAATCGAAAATCTGCTGCTGTATGTTGTGAAACGGTCTGTTTATACTTATTGGGGAAAGAGGCGTCCTGCCATTTCCATGGCAACACGTCAATAGCTGAGGCGCAGCGATTGTTGACACGAGACATGCTTGAAATGGGCAGTACGCGTCTGCTGATGTCAGGCTCAGGGGCGGGGGATTTGATTTAGTGCCGCAAAGGCAGGTGAGCCAGGTCGATGCGGCGGAATGATAGGATTATCACAAAATGGAGGCTGATTTCGAGTGCGATAAGGGGCGAAAAGTCGGGTAAGGTCCATAGGAAAGTTTCCTACGATCTACCGATTTATGCTTACAAACACATGGCCGACCCGTAGGGACAATAAAAAAAAAGTCCCGGAACTCTCCTTTAAGAAAGAAGGAACGGATGGGGAAAAGGGGTGTGAAAGGACAAAGAATACGGGGAATGAAGGAGAGGGAGGAGAAAAGATTGATAAATTAGACAACATAAAAAAGGAACCGAGCAACGAGATACCCATAACACCGGGAGTGAAAACAGAGGGAGAAGGGTTGTACCCTTTAAGAGAATTAGGAGAAATAGAAGGACAGTTAAGGGCGGCTGAAGGATACTCGAACCCGGCATACAGCCCTCCACCATATGTGGCTCATAGGAAGATGACAGTGGGGGAGGGGAGGATTGGAGAAGAGCAGATTGTAGAGATAGGACATGATGAGTGGGTAGCTGCACAGATATTATTAAAATTACGGGGTTCACTAACGGGAGAAGAGAGGGAGGTAGTAAAGAGAACAGACGAGGATAGTACAAGGGAGAGTGAGATGAAGGGGGAGGAGCTATTACAACAAAGAGAAGAGATTTTGGAGGAAAAATTGGCAAAGCTAAGGGATGAGCAGAATGAATTAATAAAACAGCTTGAGAAGGAGGAAAAAGAGAGAGTGAGGAAAAGGAAAGAGGGTAAAGACGAATTGGACAAATTAAGGGAACGAAATGAGGAGCAAAGGATAGAAGCTGAAAGGGTAAAAGCAGCAGCAGACAGGGTATCAAGAGTAGTGTTGAGAGAAAAAAAGAAGGAAGAAGAAGATAAAGAAAGGGAAATGGAAATATGGAGGAGGAGGGTAGTATCAGAGGCAGCTAAGAAATATGAAGAGGGGAAAGCAATAGAAAGAGAAAGGGTGAAATGGGAAAGGAAGAAAGAGGATGAAAGAATATTGGAACAGATGAGCAACGAAGTGATGGAGGAACTAAAAAGGAAAAGGGAGGAAAATAGTAGGGAGATGGAGGAGAGGAGTGAAGGGGAAAGAGAATGGAGAAATAGGGAGAGTGAAAAATGGGGGGATGTATATAGAAGTAGAGAAGTAGCAACAACATCAACACCAGGGGGAGCAGTTGGTAACAAAGGAAGAGGAGAAATGGAGCTAATAGACTTAGAAACAGTAACAGTAAAAGGGAAAAAGACAGAGTGGGGGATACCATTTATGACTGATTTTTGCAGTGAGGAGGAAGAAGGAGTAGAGAGGGGAGGAAGAAAGAGTGAAAGGGAAAGCTTAGATAAGCTGTACCTCACTAGAACAAACATAGACTCGCCATGGATCAGTAAGAGAAGGGAGGAGCTGGAACGAAGTGAGGAGAGGGTGCAGCAACTAGTGGAAAAACAAACCCATGAAGCCACACCATCGCCATCTCCATCACGCCCTCCCCCATCGCACCCTACATGCTCAACCGCCACACGCTCGCTGCGCACAATAAAGCTTGCGCCCTTCATGGACGAATTGACTCCCTATGCATGTCGGCTTAGAGACCTCCCTAGCCGCAGGCAAGACAGACAAATAAACATACCCATATTAAACACAGGAAATGACGAAAAAAGGGGAAAGGACGGAGAGGGAGGTAGGAGCAGGGGTAGTAAGGATGAATTTGAAGTGGTAAAGGAAACAGGGGAAGAGGAGGGGTGTGAGGACTCAATATTATGGAATGTAAAGGGTGATACAAGACACAACTTAATGCCACTGTTGGAGAGAGGAGGGGTTAGACCGCAGTATGTACCTTGGAAGCATACGGATAAAGAAAATATAAAATGTAGGCTCCCATCACTAAGTGGAGGTGCGGGTAAGTGGATATATGAAATGGAAAAACACACCGCAGGACAGAAACTAGCAGTAGGAGATGTGAAGGGCCTGTTAATATCAATATTAGGGGATAGAGCGGACGACATTTGGAAGAGAGCGGGATTCCATGGGGTAACAATAACGAACACATCGCATGATGGGGCGCCATTTGCAAACTGCAGACATGCGCTAAGGCAGGCACTGAGAGTACAGTACCCAGACACATCAGACATAGGAGCAATTACTTCCCGTAAGATGCGTGAGAATGAGGATCCTGTTGATTATATCCAGGATATTCAAGAGAAGTGGCGCATGGAAACTAGAGAACAATGGGATAAAACACCAGCTATATTTTATCATATACTAGTACAAGGGCTCCCAGAAGGAGTTCAGAAACAACTAAAGAAAGTAGTGGGAATGGAAGCAAAACCATGGCCAGAAATACAGCTGACTATAGTACACCACTGCAGGATATGGCAAGGAAAAATGAAACAAAAGGAAGAGGACAGGAAAACAGAAGAGGCCAAACTAGTACAGAAAAAACTTACTAAATACACAATGGAAGGGGCACTAATAACTACGCCCACACCAATGGCCCAAAGCCCCACACAAGTAGTGGCTGCACAAGATCCAGCTCAAATAGCACCTCCACAAAGTATAATACAGCAAGTGCCACCACTGCAATTACACGCACCAAACATGGGAGGAGGGTACCCAATGCAAGGAGCCGGGTATTATAGTTATAACAGGGGGAGAGGAGGATTTATGAGAGGGAGAGGATACGGATATAATACCCAACAGCAGGTGGGGGGACTTGGAAATTCCTACCCCACAGGGCAACCGGTATACCAGGACAACACAGGGAGCTTCCCATGGCAGAGCAGGGAACCACCCGTGTGTTGGAGTTGTGGATTATTAGGACACATGTCACGTACGTGTAGGGTCAGGCCAGGAACACCAGCATGGAATGAACAGGCACAACCTAGGCCATCACAAGAACAGCAGGGCATACAACAACAACAAATAACGCAACAACAGCCACAAACATATTCACTGCCACAACAACAAATAACACAACAACAGCCACTGCCACAACAAGTAGCGCTAACACAACAACCCCAAACTCAACAAACACAATTGGGTAGGGTGACGGTCTTGGGACACAACCCTTACACAGGGAATGGCCAATCATTGTACCCCCAATAGGACAGCCCACAGACGGCCTTGGTGTGTCCCATCCTGTCAGTAACACCTAATAGTGCGGAGGAGCCACGCATAGAGGTAACGATAGGTGACAAAAAATTATCATTCCTTGTTGACACCGGGACAACCCGGTCTTGCATAAGGGAAGGTAAATTTAAGATGTCAGGCGAAGCCATGAACACCCAAGGATTTTCTGGGGCTAAAGGGTTGGTTCCTTTTACTGATAACGTTCCCTTATCTATCGGAGATTATGATCTGTCAGTTCCACTTTTGTATTATAGTGCCTCACCAGTAAATATACTGGGGAGGGACATAATGAATAGGTTGAATATGACGATCTCCTTTACAGAGGATGGTATAATTTGCTCTACTCCAGGGATTAACATGCTAGCAGCACGACAGATTATGCAAGCATACTGCGGACAGACAGCGATTAGGGCGGAACCAGTAGATGGCGAGCTATTCCAGTATGGAACAGACATGGCATTTGCATGGATGCCAGGGATAGAAGGGAAAATATGGAGGAGGCCAGCAGCTTATCTGTTCCGACCAGAAACACCTGTTAATGAACAAGAAGGAAAGGTGTTTGTAATGGACATTGAGAGCATTATTGCAACAGCTGATTATATTGCTGTGCACGCCCAAGACAAAGAAGGAAGAGCATGGAGGGCAGTGATAGCACTAGCAGAAGGATGTAGGTTGACCCAGGTGTCAGATGAGGAGCTGTTCTCAGAAGAAAAGGAGGAGGGGGAAATGGTGTTCATGATGAGTGTAGAAATATGGCTAAGAGTGGCTCACAAACAAATAGCGCAGAAAATTGTGATGGCACTTGAGGCACCTGCATGCACCCCAGTCCCTTTCTTTAAGGAGGATATGTCAAAGGTGCCCAAATCATTATGGACCATTAGCCCTTATGACGTAGGATGCATAAAAAGCATAGGGGGTGTACGGATAAAATTGAAAAAAGGTGCCATACTACCAAGAGTAAAGCAGTACCCACTGTCAAAAGAGGCAGATGAGGGCATATATAAAACTATAACGGCCCTTATAAACAATGGCATATTGGTCCCCTCAGAATCACCATGTAACACGGCTGTGTACCCAGTGCGCAAGGCTAAGGGGGGGTCTTGGCGCTTCATACAGGACCTCAGGCCCTTGAACAACATAGTAGAAGCAGAATATCCAGTAACAGCAAACCCGGCCACAATATTGTGTGGCATTCCAGCAGAAGCATCACGATTTACAGTAATAGACCTTAAAAATGCATTTTTCTCAATACCATTACACCCCGACTCACAAGATTTGACAAGTTTCACTTACCGAAATACAAAATGGAAACATACCAGGTTACCACAGGGGTATTGTGAATCACCCTCAATTTTCAATAGAGTAATACAGATGGATTTGGGTAACGTTGAGGTGGAAAGCACAGTGTTACAGTATGTGGATGACATAATAATTTGCAGTATAAACGAAAGTAAATGCAGAGAGGACTCATTAAAAATGTTGACTATATTGGCTGAAAAGGGGTACAAGGTAGACATGGAAAAAATACAATACTGTCAGGAACAGGTACTTTACATTGGCCAACTGATATCCCAACATGGAAGAAAGATTGCACCACAAAGAGCACAGGCCATCTCAAGCACTCCCATGCCACAGACTGTGAGAGAACTGCAGCAATTTCTGGGGCTGTGCAACTACTGTAGAGCATGGGTATTTGATTACAGTTCATACATAGGACCCCTGCTTGAGGGTTTGAAGGAAGCAAATAAAGGGGAGAAAAAGTTGGGGTGGACTATGGAAATGAGGGAGGCATTTGACGAATTGAAGGACGCGATATCAACAGCTCCAGTACTGGCATCCCCAGACTATGAGCGACGCTTTTTTATATTTTCACATTGCGACTCAGCAGTAATGAAAGCAGTATTGGCCCAAAAAACAAGCATGGGCTATAAACCAGTAGCATTTTACAGTGGTCACTTAGACCCCGTGATGTTAGGCCACTTCCCTTGCGAACAAGGTCTCGCTGCAGCTGCTTTTGCAGTAGAAAAAGCATCAGCAATAACCATGGGGTGTCCAACTACACTGTTTGTGGAACATGCACTATTTGCAATATTGAATAAACCCAAGTCCACACTAACGACACAAAGGGCATCAGGTTATGAGATCATTTTGTCTAGGGCTGAACTAGCGATTGTTAGATGTAGCACTGTTAAACCTGCAAGATTCCTAGCAGAAATAATTGAGGAGGGAGATTACGCCCACGACTGCACCAAACTAAATGAAATATATTCATGCACTAGAAAAGTTGAAGAAAATGCACTAGAGGGAGGTGAGCTTTTGTTTATTGATGGGTCATCAACTATTGATCAAGGAGATGGGATACGGAGGACTGGGGCAGCAGTGGTAAAAATGATGGAGGCGCCGGTGTGTGTGGCTATGAAGTGTGTACAGTTACCACAGCATTACTCTGCTCAAGCCGCAGAACTAGTTGCACTAATATTGGCATTAAAGGAAAGTTTTAACAAACGTGTAACAATATATTCCGACAGTGCATATGTTACATCCACTGTCCACTCAGGGCTATCAAAATGGAGAAGAAGAGGGTTTAGGAGAGCTGATGGCACTCCAGTGCAACATGCCCTCTTGTTGGCTGAATTAATTGACGTAATAAACGACCCCCAAGAGCTAGCCCTAGTAAAATGCACCGCACACACCAATGGTGAAGACCACGTCTCAAAAGGGAATGCAGCAGCAGACGCACATGCGAAATATGCTGCATACTTTGGTGAAATATGGAACCCCACAGACTCACAGAGAGGGAGAGGGAGGGGAATGGCTAGGGAGATGTTAATAAGAGAAGGGTACACCCATCTCCCAGCCACACAGATTATGGAATTACAAGCGGCTGCACCAATGGCCGAAAAGGAAATATGGGTAAAAAGAGGATGTACAATGTCACCAACCGACGCACTATGGCGCCAGGGTGGTACTGGGAAAGTTGTAATACCGTTGGCACTTTTAAATACCGCCCTGAGCCAATTACATCACCCAGCCCATACAGGCAAGGAAATAATTGCAGCACGAATTAGAGAAGATTGGTTCTGTCCCGAGTTAAATTCTCATGTGTCAAATTTTATCAGCAATTGTCTCACATGCCAACAGTTTACGGCCGGTCATACCCTAAAAGTGATAAGAGGTACCATACCCCGGCCAGAAGGACCTTTTCGGCACCTTCACATTGACTATGTTGATATGATCAACATATGTCAAGGTAATAGGTATATGATTGTAGTAGTATGCCCATTTTCTAGGTGGATTGAAGCAGGGCCCTGTTCACACCCAGATGCATTTAGAGCAGCCAAATTCCTAGTAAGGGAGGTCTTCCCCAGGTGGGGAGTGTGCGAGGTGTTAAGATCAGACAATGGCCCGCATTTCACAAACGAAATGTTCCAACATATCACAGCCCTGCTGAGCATAAAGCACAAATTTGCATGTGCATATCACCCACAGGCTAACGGTGTATGTGAACGCCTGAATGGCTTATTGAAGGAGGCAATTGCAAAAATACAACAAACAACAAAGAAAAGTTGGTTGTATTGCCTTCCGTTAGCCCTATTCGAACTAAGGAACAGGCCAGGGTCCGACCACCACCTCACCCCACACGAGGTGGTTACTGGACGTCAAATGCGCCTTCCCCTAACGCCAACGTCAAGGGCATTCACTGACCACGAAAGTTCAGCGAGTGTACTAGGTGATGAAATGTATCAATATGTGTCGTCTTTGATTAGTAGTGTTGTGTTTGTGTCTCAACAGCTCGAGCGCACTCGGGGCGGGTCCACCAGAAATCAAGAAGAAGGCGCCAGTACAGAATTAGAAAAGGAGAACTTGTGCAAACTTGCCAAAGGTGACCACGTGCTACTTCGCAATTTCAATAGGAAGTGGAACGACAAAAGGTTCACCGGCCCACATCTGGTAGAAGACGTATCACCAAGAGCAGTAAAACTAAAGGACAAGCGTGCCTGGAACCACCTACATGATGTAAAGATATATAAACTGCAGACCCGCCCCAGCGCCAACGACAGGTCCATTGGAAGAACAGCAACAACATCACCGACAGCGGAAGGAAGTTCTACCACAGACAACGACCCAATTGTTCCCTTACCGTGTCTCTACCCAGCTACCCCAGAGACAACAACTGACGAAGAAAGGGGTGATCCCTACACTGCCCACCCCATGGTCACACGTTCAAAGAGTAAAAATACTTCCGCCATCTGAGCGCAAAAAACCCCCCCCGCCCATTGACTCCCAAGGACAGTTGTAACTTAAACTGAAAGCCACTGGCCGCACAAATACACATGTAAACACGTGAATGTTCTCTTTTTCTCTCGCACATACAGGAACTGCGTATTATTGTATAATTGCAACTTAAACTGAATGTTCTCTTGCACAAATACACATGTAAACACGTGAATGTTCTCTTTTTTCTCTCGCACATACAGGAACTGCGTATTATTGTATTGTTAAGTAGAGAGCTAATTAACAAGTCCACTGTCCAGGCGTAGATGGTACTCCCAGACGATAATTACCCAGAAGAATTGTCACACCAATTTGTATACGAAATAAAAAGGCCAACATACCTAAAAAGAAGAAGGGTACGTGTCTACTACACAGCCTTCCTCCTGGCCATAGAATATTACATGCCCCACCTCCGTCCATACTTGCCGGTCCTAAGAGACCGATCACTTAGAGTAGCGTGGGAGCAGCTCTTCGCCTGGGCACTGAATGACTATTTGATAGGGAGAGCTTAAATAAAACAAAACTAACATCTAAAAACGAGCATTTCTGAGAATTTTTAGGCGGGCAACTTTAACGTCGCAAGAATACGCTGCCAGGACTGCAGCAAGGTAAGAGCAAAATGCCGGTGAGATTAGCAGTTGTAATAAAAATAATAGGAATTTTGATGATCACCGGATTTTTGGCTGCCTCTGTCTGGCAGTACAGCTGTGCTATCAATTTTATTGCTGCACCCAAACCTAATATACCCCCCTTCCTTGCTGCAACAGGTGTTACGTCAGGTGGTAGTAGTAACATTGCACCCAAGCAAAATAGAGTTAAACGCAGCACATACTCAGACAATAAAGGTATTGATAATTATGTACAAGATTCAGCACTCGTCACCAACAACATATGGTACCAACACATGACCCGCATTGGTAAGCAGACAACTGAGGATAGCTGCTACGTCTGCTCATTAATACCATACGCCATGAGTGCTTCACGAACATTTGTTGCCACAGAAATAAATGAGAAGATAGCGCAGTGCATAATATACTTGGCACTGTTCCAGACGAAAGGAAGATTCCAAGGAACTGTAGTGCACATGACATGGAAAACACGAGACTCATACCCATATGAAAACAACTTCCTCAAGACCTACTTGAGTTATCACAAGACCAGTTTACATGCTGAAGCATTCAAATATATAACAAGTGGCCCTGCAAAAGGAGAAACACAGAAAGTAACACTGCAGTATCTACCATGTGATTGGTACGCCACTGAAGTTCCGGGTAAACAAGGATGCTGGGAGAGGCCGCTACTGACGATAACAGGAAAGGTGTATCTGGACAACAGCTGGGAGATAGGAGTGATTGGCAGCAACATGGTAACAAAAGAAACTATCTCAACCATCGAGACACACAATCACCGATGTTGGACGACGTGGATCAAGTATGTACCAATGCTCACGTGGGTAGAAGAAGATGAACACCCAATAACGATACTACCGTTGACTGCGCCCAAGGTATGCTACCAGCATAAAGGAGAGGTGGACGTAGGATATAACACCAATTGTGCAAGTGTGATGGAGTTACCTGAGGGGGGAGCGGGAACAGCAGTAATAATGGACCATTATTGGGCCTGTGGAGAAAAGGCATACCATACACTGCCTCCCCTGTGGAATGGTGTGTGCACAATGGTACACGTCAATGTACCATCATTAGTGGTACCTAAGAAGCACGTCAATGTGGCGAAATTTCCTAGAATGGATGAAGGGGATAAGAGAAGAAAGAGATCTGCACCACTTCAGGAGGAGCAAGGGAACAGGACCAACAGCAATGACACTGTCCTAAATAGAAGAAAAAGACAAGGAGAGCCGCTGACAGGAAATTACCTGTGGGGAAGGTCGGAAACGGCACTAACATCAATACCGCCAGAACACAGACTATTTAGCAGAGCAGCAATGTTCTTCTCCTCAATAATACACCCGGGACTACAGGCTTACGCAAATGCAAAATGGCTCCAAATAACTAGATGGGAACTAATGATGACCATCAATTCTACAGTAAATGGGTTCAACGCAATAAAAGAGGAGCTGCGAGCTGTAAGGATGGTAGCACTCCAGAACAGATATGTATTGGACCTTCTCACAGCAATGGAAGGAGGAGTTTGTGCAAAGATAGGGCAATCATGCTGCACGTTCATACCTGCCAATGATGCTGACAATGGTACACTGACAGAAGCAGTTTCGCAATTGGCCCAGATGCACTCCAAAATGATGGATGAAAGCAACGGTGTGAACAAGGATAAGAGCTGGTTTTCACTATTATGGTCATGGATGCCATCCTGGCTGTCAGATGGACTGAAAATAATAGTGGGCTGTACTATATTGGCTGGAGCTACCCTGATCATAATTAGATTTTGGAAGGCACGGAAGGCACGCACTACTGACGAGTTGCTGGAAATGGTGGGAATGCACCCCTTGATGCCAGCAGATGACGGTCAGCATACAGGTGTAATAATACAGGAGAGGGAGAAGCTGCGCACCCAAATAATCACCAACCATCTAGACCCACCATCAGTGAAGATCGAGAACCCAAGAAACCCCAGGAGCTACATAGGAAGATGGGTATACTGTACTCCTGGGGGTACCTGTGAATATATGTATTGGTCCTTTGAAGATCATGTAAACCATTATGGACATCTCGGAGGAATAACTAAGATATGGCGAGTAAGAGGAGATAACGAGAAGGATATGTTTATGGTCGACAAGTCGACCAGAGGGGGGACTGAAGTGGGAGAATGGAAGACCAGGCTCCCGTCCTTCGCCTCTCGCGCTTGGCCTAGAGGGTCACGACCCAGACACCCGCCACGAGAAGAGTTTGTCCATTTACCAGACGACCAGATACCCTGGTACAGGAACATACGGATGTGTCCATCTGCCTGCCCAGCAGCCCGCACTGGCCATGCCGACACCTGCGGCATGGATCAACTAGACTAAAATCTACACGTCGTTAGAGATGCCATGACGACCTAGACAACGGGAAGCACATCTGTACAAATGTACACACTGGACATTCCCACACCAACCTACACGAAGAATATACTCAGTGCTATGACGTAGGCGACAGGCATATTCACGGACGTGCATCTTTATTATTTTTACATAGGCTTTCAGAATGCAGAAACGCAAGACGCGTCATGAACTCTTCTACTAGCTTGCTCACGCTTCTCTTGAAACCAGTTACCGCCATGAGAAGTATAATGAAGACACAATACTGGTCATGAAATTATATGCTCCTATAACCTAAAGCACCTGTGCACCAAACGGACAACTTATGCACCAGGCCCAAGTAGGCCTCAAACAAGAGCTCCCGTGGACATTAACAAGGCAAGAGTCAGTTGCTGATCCTGCAGAATGAGCTCGGCGAAGCAACCAGCCAAGGTCGCAATGTTGCAAACCCACATTCCAAGAGCAAATCATCAAAGACACGATGTTGCAACCTCGTACTCCGCGCACCAACGTTAAAGTCACACCGACAAATTAAACCAGACGTGCAGTAGAAAAACAATATTAATTGTGCAGAATTCTGCCTCTTTCACGGTCCCTCCCCACGTGACCAAGCCGAACCTGACGAGATGCCAAACTCAGGAGAACAGAGGCGTCTGGATCCCTCGCTACGAGACACTGGCAGATACACTTGAAAGGCTCAATGGACATCTGCAACAGTGGGAGCGGTCCCCCGTCCAGCTATGAATAAGTCCTCACATTGTCTGCATGTACCCATAGTGAAACATTGTTGCAACTTACAGGTACACCGAGAGCTGGGAACGACGGTGGTCCCAGGCTGGGAAGCTCACGGGCGCACCAATCAGAACATAGGGCTCTTATCACTGACGCCAGCAAATTTAGCCAATCCTCAGGAGTCTTCATGTAACAATTCTCATGTATCTAATTGTAGGGACAACCCAGATATACCACCTGACTACACCTTGTCCACTAATATCATTCTCTATATGTGTGCTATACTAACCCTACCACTCGAACACCCAATTAAGAGTGGCGATAGGTTTTTTGTTAACTTTCTGAAGTGACGCAAGTAGCGCGTCATAATACAGTAAAAAGGGCCTGCGAGCCCCACGATTGTGTGTGTGTCAGGACGAACGCGTACGCTCCTTGACCCATCCCTGCCGTTTTGTCTAATAAACAGCAGAGTCACCTTGCTCCTTGTGTGCGTCTCATACTCTATCTCATCTCATCTGGGATATACACAGGAGGAGTTGGGGCCTCCCTGCCTGGAGGTCCGCGGACGGCCCGGCCGACCCCGGCAGAATTTCCCCCCGACACTGGCATGGTAAATCCACACATTTTTGGAGGTGAAGTGGAGGATCTATCTCCAGCTAATTCTGTTACCGCCAAATAAGTGGCATTGAAATTACCATAAAAAATGCCATGACTACCAAACACAGAATAAGGCCCATTGTATCCATCTTGGTACTATGTCCCCAAAGTGACCAACATATTTAAGCATGCACATTGAGACTGATGTAGCCATTGTGCCGGCTACCCACACACTATGTTCACCAGACAGACACTGGTTATCAATGCGAAAACATGTATTTCATTACATTTCAATATACAGCTGATGACATAATGTAAAAAGAATGCAACTATGTTGCTTTGATGGATTGTCATTTGGCAAGGGTGTAGAAGCCCCGGCTTTTTTAAAATATGGATTAATGAAATAAAAGGATGCAGGTAATTCCATCTGCTAATCAGATTTCCCTTTCATAAGCTCACCGTCAAAAACATATTGTGTACGGGTGCCCTGCTTCATCATTATTTCATCTGAAACACCTTGTCTACCAGTGGCACAGAGTAGATCCAGAGTACACAAGCGCTCATATGACAGCTGCATTGGCAGCCACGTCTATGCAGCACAGGGCTGCATTTGAGACATGTACCCCACTCCCACAGTACCAAAACCCACAGGTCTGAGTCTATTGTTCTGGTGGCGGAATACTCAATATAAGTCATGCCTGAGGTATAGTACAGTGATTGGTATTTCTCATAATTATCACAGCCTCATCAAATTGGTATCACACATGTGTCAGCCCTGTGAGCCCAGCTCAGATGTGAAAGGATTATAGGACAGGTTAATCCTGCTCCACCAAGCAAGGTGGTAGCCTTGGGGGTTGCCTCTCGTTGTTCCTATGTGAGGGCAGGTAACACCCTCCCCAGAATGACAGCTATTCCACAGGAAGCTATTCTGGGTACAGGAATGAAAGGATTTACCCATTCACGAAAGGCTTACCCTCACACCAGGGTGCTGCATTTCCAAAGGGCCTTTGATCCTATTGAAAATGGAAGAGGGTGGGCTTAGTGTAGACACATAGAGCTCTTTACAGTTGGAAGAAGGTTCTACCATCTTGTTTCTCTCTGCCTCTGTCTTTAATTCCTGTTCCCTCTACTTCCTGTGGCACACAGCACTTTGGTTGTGATGTCAGAAAGCAAAGTTCACTTATTACAAGAACAGGAATTAGACCCCTAAAGCAGGCTGGCTTTAGGCTAATCATCTGTGGGCTTTTGAATGTAAAATAAGGGATCTCCCACCAATGCTTTCATTCACCCTTGAAAATAAACCTTATCTTTGAGCCACTGGATTGGCACTCACAGCAGACAGAGTATCAAGACAGCCAGGAAACATGTGTTCCTCCAGATGAACCATTTCAAATTGTAATTCGAGCCTGCTAAATGCCTTTAAATGTACAGAACCCTCTGGAGATGATGTTGGCCCCCTACCTTGAACCCCTTGCTGCATGTTCAAACCTGTTTGCTGCTGCACTATGCTAGCCGAGCGCACTGTTGCGTTGGCTTGTATAATCAGCTCTTTATTGCATATGCCGCCTTCGAACCACCACTCGAAAAGCCAGCCTATTCGCTGCCAATCTCCATCACCAGTCAAAGCAACCCTGGTGAACCACCGAACCCTGATCATCCAATGGTGCATTGAACCGCTCAAATTGAACTGCATGTTCAGTCTTCAGCCTGTTTGTTGTCGAAACAACCGCTCAAACTGACCCTTTTGGCCCTCACGATCTGCAGCTCCTCAAGCGTTCAATCAAACCAATGCAGGATCTTTGTGGTTGAACCAACCGTTGAACTCACCATGCCGGCCCTTACAATTTGCCCTTCTCAAGTATCTCCTTTGAAATGCAGAAAGCTCCTGTTTGACCCCTGCTTGACACTACTCCCTGTCTATAACATGACTGCTGTTCCTGAACTGCTAAACTGTATGTTCCCACAAGTTCACCATTGCATATGCCAGCTGAGCACATTGTTGCCCTCGCTCAGACCTGAAGCTCATTGTTGCACCCACCATCTTCAAACCACCAGCATCTACGCTGCTGATCTTCATCAACAGTCAGCCTGATCCTAGATAATCCTTTGAATCACAATCTTTGAACACTGCACCCGAGCTAATCAACTACTTCAAAATTGTGACATTAACAAAGTCGAGCTTGATTCAAACCACACATAAAGCTCCAAGAAGGCTGGTTCAATACTGTCAAACCGCCAAGAACCACAAGAAGGCACTATTGACTATTAACTGCCCTCTTTGTCCAGTTTTCAGACCTGGAGACTGGTTAGGTCTCTAATCCCCTTTTTGAACCCAGAAATGTATAATTTTAAAGAACATTGTGATTAATACTTGCCTTACACACATGAGTCATTACTCAGAGTTTTGCATTGTGCTATGTTTGCTTATTATCTATTCTCTCTTGCTTCCCCAGGGGGGGGCGTTTTCTATAATGTTTTTCTATTTTATTATTTTTGCAGATGTTCTGATTTATTAAAGTATATCTATTTTTTATAGAACCTTGCTTGGATATTCCCTTTATTTTGGACTGTTATGCTTTTCTGTTTGAGCCACTACTGAATCACATGCACACTCCTCTTACGAGTATAGCCTTCCCTTGGTCCCTGTAAGTACAAAAGGTGAAGGAAGTATATCTCTTAACTGTTTCTGTTTCACCTTTATGATTATAGCAGCTTTAGCCACTACGCACACCTGCACTCCTGTAGGGCAGAAGTCATTTTGTCACTGATAGTTTCAATATATCAAATTCCAAACAGCATCCCTACAACTTTAAGGAAGTCATATACTTGGAAACAAAACAACCCATCAAAGTGGATGCTTGTTTCTAGATCTATTCTCTTTCACTTCAAGTCACTCTCCCAACCTCTGTTGATAAATCATCTGTGTAATCTGTGTAATAGAGTCCTAGTAACTGAGCACAGTCCCCCAGATCCTTCAGTCCAGGTACCTGTGACTGAAACTGTAAAATGGCCGCTTATCGCGACAATGCAACGTTCATCTCTCCAGAGCATTCACTTGACTTCACTGTTTGCAATACCCGGCATTTCAGATCGTTCTCAGAATGATTAGTTTCCATGAAATGCTTCACTAATGGCGCATGGAGGTTTCTAGCAGAGGGTTGCTAGAGCAGGCTTGGGGGGCTATAGCCCCGGGTCTTTTGGTTGTAGCCCTGTATAGAAGCTCAGGGGCTACAACCAAAAGGCTATAGCTAGCCCTGAATCCCGACAGTCCCAGCGTAACCCCAGCTCTTTTCCACACCTTTTCCACATGCTGGTTTCTAGTCCCTGTTCTGGAATGGTCCTCCCATTGACTTTTATTCACAGGCCTCATGTTTTTGGCAAGGCGTTTTTCTTCACCTAGAAACACTTGTGTACAGGCGCCTTATATCACATCAAGGCATAGCCACGTATACAGACCAGAATCGGCATTGCTATTTTTGGAATATATTGGTGGCCGAAAAAGTGACATGAAACAACACATTCTCAACTATGTTGACCCTGAGGGTATACAGACCAGAATCGGTATTGCTATTTTTGGAATATATTGGTGGCCGAAAAAGTGACATGAAACAACACATTCTCAACTATGTTGACCCTGAGGGTATACAGACCAGAATCGGTATTGCTATTTTTGGAATATATTGGTGGCCGAAAAAGTGACATGAAACAACACATTCTCAACTATGTTGACCCTGAGGGTATACAGACCAGAATCGGCATTGCTATTTTTGGAATATATTGGTGGCCGAAAAAGTGACATGAAACAACACATTCTCAACTATGTTGACCCCTGAGAAGTTAAATAGAAAAAAACATTCTGTACAAGATCATACCAAAAAAAAATGGTTCTTTTGTAAAGCGACCAATTTTGAGTTAGATAATACTTAACACGTGTTCCCTTAATATCGTTCTTATATCAACAAAACATTTCACATCAATCTCCACCGACCACATATTTAGCAAGTATGCACAATTTACAACGAACATCAACCGTGTTTATGTGATGCACTTCACAAATCCGCCTCACAATCAAGGCTTCAGTCCCTCGGCTGCAATGTATGCCTTTCAGCGCGGAAAAACACACATCTAACATGGCTCGCTGCCATATCCTGTCAGATGTAATGCACCCCGTCCCTAAGTACAAACATGTGACCCCGTGTCCTGTTTACACTCGCACAGTTATCATGATTGCGTAACCGAAACCGGAATAATGTAACAGGTTCCAATATTAGGCACTCTAATCGCGAACAGACACAAACCATTGCGTGCTTCAATTGTAATTATGATAACAAAGACATGTTCACTGCTGCACTACTGCCTATAGATGGAGCACTCGAGTGTACAGTAACAAAGCATTTGGGTGGCTAGTACGCAGGTAAAATTAGCCCAGCACGGTATTAAAAGCACTGCGAAGTAAACTGAAAATAGCAAAGGCGGTGCATAAAAAAAAAGAAATGAAATCCTCATTTGAATAAAAGATTCAATGTTATTGAAGTATATTAATATTAAACATCTTGTTTTCGTCTGATTGCGTTTCTAAACATTGAAACACGTAACAAAAATCGATATATATATAAAAGTAAAAACGTGTTTGTTTGTGGTGGGATTTGTGGCAAAGCGTTGTTCCTTATACCAGTCCAGACCGTTTCACCAATCTGCACCAAATTTTGCATAGTTACCTGTTAGGTCCCTCCGTACATTACTAGCTACATGACATTTGGATACCCCCCACTGTTCCCTGGATTTCAGCACAAGTCAAATGTGTTGGTGGGTTTGTAGATTTGTGGCTTTGCTGAGTGTTGTTCCTTATACAATTCTCACTGTTTCACCAACTGCACCAAATTTTGCATAGTTACCTGTTAGGACCCTCTGGACATTACTGGGTATATGACATTTGGACACCCCACCCCATTCTCTAGTTTTCAGCACAAATCAAAATGTGTGGGTTTATGGCTTGGCAAAGCATTGTTCCTAATACAATTCCACACTGTTTCACCAATCTGCACCAAATGCTACATAGTTACCTGTTAGGACCCTCCGGACAGTACTATCTGCATGACATTTGGAGACCCCACACCTTTCCCTCTATTTCAGCACCTTCACATATGAGACGGTTGCCTGAAATCTGCAAAACAGCAAAACATCAATGTGGTCGTAGAAGGACCTGCCCTGACACGAGGAACAAAACTCGAGGTCCAAGCCCTAGGATGCATGGTTTCCAAGATATGTGCACTTTAATGCACAGCAACAAACTGCACCACGGCAGGGTGAGGCAAAAGGTGGGGAGAGAGCATGGAAGGTCCCATTATGCAGCAGCATACCAACTCTCATCAAGCAATAATCAAATCAAAACAGCGACCTACAGGATCAGTGTTATCAAGTATGTCTACAGAGACTGCTTGTAGAACGGGTACATCTGCAAGTAGCACAAACAAGAAATCCACACGTTTAATTAGCATGTAATTATTATGCAGCTGACATCAGAAACTATTGACTCATCATATCTGTACCAGACCCACTGTTCACCTTTCTGGGACTGGTACATATCACAGCTTTGACTCACTGGGTCAGTTGGTATTGCTTTTATACCTCTCTGCTGCATTTGATTTAGTGGATCACTCCATGCCGCAGAGTGGGTCGATTCCTTTCTGGCAAATAGTCAGACTACAGTCGGTAGTCAGGAAACAACAAAAGAACTGTGGGGTACATTTAAGGCCGACGACAAAAATCACTTTACCTCAAAACTGCATGTAAATATTGTGGAAAAACGGCTGTGCTTTTCTTTCCATGGCGCAGATGTGCGGCGAGCACTGAATACAAGAATGCCACCAGAAGAGGTGCTCTGCATTATTTTACCTCATTTTAACCATCTGAAAAGGACCTAAATGCAGAACGGCGCCACATTTGCTGTTCTGGTTTCTTGAAACTGAAGCTGCACACATGGCATCTGAGACGGCTTTGCAATTTGCTCATGACTTAATTTTTAAAACATCACAAAGTTGTGTTCTTCATGAAAACCCACCCTGGCATGCTTTACTTCTTCTCACTACCAAGATGTGAGGCAATACATTTACAGCTGATGTACTGGGAAATCACTTTTCAGGCAAATAATTCAGATTTCCTCTTAAACACGGCTTGTTCGCTAGAAAACATCACGCACAAGCTGCAGTAAATGAAAGGAATAACGCAGTGTTGCTTTCTCCTGTCAATTTTAAAGAGATGTTTGACAGTATATCTTTTTGTGTCCAGAAACTGACCGTATTTGTATTTGTATTTATTCTATTTATAAAGCGCAGCCAGGCCCAGGGGCATACGGGCGCATAGGTTAGATCTGGTTACAGTTGCAATTGAAAGCAGTCAATAAGGGTTACGTTACATTGCAGTTACAGGTGGGTACAAACTTAGTCATGCAAATGCATATATACATAGTCTAGTATAAGTACATTAATTACAAAAGTGTGCCAGTGACAGTCGATCATGCTGGGATCAGGCGGTTAGGGTGTCATAGAGTCCATGTTGTGAAGCCAACACTTCGTGTTATGTTTAAATAGGTTAAATGAAGGTTCTGCACGCAAAAGCGCAGGTATTGTGTTCCATAATTTAGAGGCTTGTACAGGGAAGCTAGCACCACCCGAGTTATGAAGTTTAAATCTCGGTATGGACATAGTGTTAGCTTGTGCTGCTCTAAGTGGTCTTGAAGAAGTGTGAGGTGTAAGTTGGTTGGTGAGGTAGGCTGGTGCAAGGTTGGCCCTGGCTTTATGTGTAAGGGCCAGAGTTTTAAGGGATATTCTGTGCTTGACTGGAAGCCAACGTAGTTTGCGTCTGGTCTCCGAGATGTGCATCTTTTTGGGGATGTTGAGGGCAGCTCTGATGGCATTATTTTGAATTACTTGCAGTTTGTTGATATTTTTGTGGCTAGTGCCTAAGTAAAGGGCATTACAATAGTCTATCTTGGATAGGACTAATGCTCTAGCAAGAGTAATGCAATTGGGTGAGGAGATGAACGGCCTACATGCAGTGATCAGCTTGCAGGTGTAAGCGGCTGATGATGCTACTGCATTAGTTTGTTTGGAGAAGGATAAGGTGGCATCGATGTAAACCCCAAGGGTTTTGGTGTTATTTGACACGGGGATGAGATTGCCATCTATGGTGAAGGATTTAAATGCGGGATTGAGATTTTTGAGTTTGGCGTGAGTGCCAAGGATGATCAACTCGGTTTTTTCGTCATTGAGACAAAGTCCATGATGTGCCATCCATGCTTGAATTACTGAGTAGATTTCATTAAGGGTATTGCTGTCTGTTTCATAGTTCCCCGAGATAGGAATGAGTATCTGGGTGTCGTCCGCGTAATTGGTATATGTGACACCCAGATAGTCAAGGATATCAAAGAGGGGCTTTGTGAATATATTATAGAGTGTCGGGGACACGCAGGACCCTTGCGGGACTCCACAGGGTACTGGTGAAGGTTCAGCAGAATCAGTGGGAGAGAAGACCCTCATGGTTCTGTTCGCCAAGAAGGAACTGATCCAGGCTGTGGCTGCGTCTGAGAAGTGTGCTGCAGTTTTCAAGTGGTGACAGAGTGTTTGATGGTTGACCAGGTCAAAAGCTGCTGATCAGTAAAGGTTCTCCAGAAGGCAAATTGAAGTGAAAATATTTGCGGCAGAAGCCGCATTTCTGAAAGTGACATACAAGAAAAATTAACCCATGTGTAAAACAGTGTTTTTTCAAAGCAGGAAAATGCCTTATGAAAGTGAAATGTTAAATGATGCCCTGTGCTTGCACAGAAATCTGATTGAATATGGGGATTTGCTCTGATATGTACATGATATTGATTCCAAAAAAGACTTGGTTTCTGTTGAAAGAGAGAACAAAAAAACATGGAAAACCCACAGAACAGGCTTGCCAGGCACTTACCTTACCTTGAAACTGAAGCTGCACACATGGCATCCGAGACGGCTTTGCAATTTGCTCATGACTTCATTTTTAAAACATCACAAAGTTGTGTTCTTCATGAAAACCCACCCTGGCATGCTTTACTTCTTATCACTACCAAGATGTGAGGCAATACATTTACAGCTGATGTACTGGGAAATCACTTTTCAGGCAAATAATTCAGATTTCCTCTTAAACACGGCTAGTTCGCTAGAAACCATCACGCACAAGCTGCAGTAAATGAAAGGAATAGCGCAGTGTTGCTTTCTCCTGTCAATTTTAAAGAGATGTTTGGCAGTATATCTTCTTGTGTCCAGAAACTGACCGTATCAGTAAAGGTTCTCCAGAAGGCAAATTGAAGTGAAAATATTTGCGGCAGAAGCCGCATTTCTGAAAGTGACATACAAGAAAAATTAACCCATGTGTAAAACAGTGTTTTTTCAAAGCAGGAAAATGCCTTATGAAAGTGAAATGTTAAATGATGCCCTGTGCTTGCACAGAAATCTGATTGAATATGGGGATTTGCTCTGATATGTACATGATATTGATTCCAAAAAAGACTTGGTTTCTGTTGAAAGAGAGAACAAAAAAACATGGAAAACCCACAGAACAGGCTTGGCAGGCACTTACTTTAAAGGTGCCCTGATTCCCATGGGAACAGAATTACCTCCCCAAGTAGACCAGCCCCCGTGGGCACATGAAAGGGGCCAAGGTGTGGAAGTTCACAGCATCATCAGACTGGCCGGCATCCCTACAGAATGGAACAAAAGAACCAGGGGGAACTAGCATTTCACTAGGAAGTGTGATTTCCTTTGACATCCCTCGCCAGACCCAACTGCCTGGTTTCAAAGAGTGTCATGGAAACCCTTTGTTCAGACTGACAATTTGGCTGTGAGGAAGATTTTAAGGACCGCCCACATATGGGACAAATCCAGCCCATTTGATTTGAAAGAACTTTTCATATTAAGACGTTTCTCACAATGCCCTGAATAATCAGTACTGTTATATTATGCAGGCATTTTATGTGAGTTATGGACAAACCAAAAGAGACTAAGCACTTGTTCCTATCACCTGGGGAACTGGAATAGCAGGAAAATTGTATTTCTGGGTGAAGTATAAATGATACAGACATAAAACTTGGTGCACATATGCGAAATACAAGGGGGCATGTGTGTAGCCATTTGCAGAATTTTAGATATTATGGTTTGAAATTGTGCCCAAAAGCGATGCTACCTTGCACAGAGTTGGCAATCGGATTGGCTGATTCCCTGTGAAATATGGAATATGCATATCTGTTTCTCATGGGGTTGATTAGTATAGATGTGAAGTTGTGCGCCATAACTTATTTTTGGAAAAGAGTAACTGTGGAGGGACATAGGAAGTCATCAATGTACACCCATTATATGATGTCATTTCCCCTGAACCAATCAGCCTGAAGGGAGGAGGCGACACCCATAGCCTGGCCTATCCCATTCGATGGGTAGGTCCACAGTATTTCCGCCCAGATTTTAAAATGATCTGATGTCACGTTGCCTATATAAGGGGGAGACAGGGAAACACTAGGGCAGCGGTATTCAAACTGTGGTGCGTGCCCCCGCAGCGGAACGTGGGTGCATCCCTGGGGGACCGTGGGAGCCCAGCATGAAATGTGTAAAATAAATTTTAAAAAAAGTTTTTTTCTTTTCTTTTTTTTTTAGATTGGAAGAAATTGGCGGGGGCAGCTCACATGGTCCGGCTGAAGCATGTGAGTGTGTAATGTACCTGTCATGTGAGGTACCAATGTATGGGGCAATGTTTTCAGAAAATATAGGCACTGTAAAAGTGTCAATCTGCTGGGAGGAACCTAAAAGAAATAAGGGTCAATGTTCTAGTTGTATTACATTGTGAACTTTTGGGGCCATATACACGTGTGATGGGGAATCTGTAAGTAACATGTAACAATGTACCTGGGGCAATACGACACTGACCTCAAAAAATAGGCAATGTGAAATTGCTGGGTGAAATATCCTTAAAGCAAAGTAAGAGTGGCATGGGTAATGTACTGGAACGGTGTGAAAGTGGCATGTGACAATATTAAAATGTCATGAGGCAGTGTTCTGGAGAAAGCACAAGTGGCATGATAATGGAGCAACAATCTGGGGGCAATGTCAATGTGGGGAAGGGTGTTCATTTTGAAATAATGTCAAAGTGGCATGCAGCAGGTTTCTGAGGCATGCAACATTGACAATGGACAATTGTCTGAAGGCAATGTGAAAGTGGCAAGTGTTGATGATGATCTGGAGGTAAATCAAATGTGCCATTGCACAAGTGAAAGTGGAATCATGTAAGATGGAAATGGCATTGGGCAATGAAGACACTGCATGTAGCATGGGACATTTTATGGGGCAATATGGATGTGGCATGGGACAATATTCTGGAGGAAAATAAATGTGTCATTGATCAGATTTCTGGGGGAAATGTGAAAGAGGCATGGTGCACAGGATAGTGTTTAGCAGCATGTGAACGTGAAATGGGATGCTATCCTGTGGCAATATACAAGTACAATGGGTCAATGTACTTGGGGCAAAGTGTTATTGGGCAGCGTTGATGAACAATATCATAGATGTCCAATAAAAATGTCATGCCTGACCCCTGGTCCCCCCACCACTAATTGCAAACTGTTTGGCTATTTACCCATTTTTTTTTAAAGTATGCTGTACAAAGCAACATTTGAAACCAGTATTTAAAAAAAAGAAATCATGGGTGGAACCCCCACTCTCCCCCCAAATACCCCTTGATTGGTTCGGGCTCCCTCACTGCGCTCAATCGCTATGGTATTGTTGGGGGAAATAGTTATGCTCCTCCTCTTAAAAAATTCACCAGCCGCCACTGGCTTTTCGGATTGTGTTGGGAACAGGATGGGGAAGCCCAGGGACTGTGTTGAGAGCAGGATGGGTGGGATCTATGGGATAGTGGTGGGAGCAGGGTGAGGAGAGCCCAGGGTGTGTGATGGGGTGAGGAGAGCCCAGGGACTGGGGTGGAGTGGGATGAGGGAGCCCAGCAACTGTGGTGGGATCAGGATGGGTGGGAGCCCAGTGTCTGTGATGGGGTGGGAAGAGCCCAGGGACTGGGCAGGAGTGGGATGAGGGAGCCCAGTGACTGTGATGGGAGCAGGTGACGACGCGCAATACATTCTGTCCATTTGGTATTTTTGGGAGGGCCCGGCCTGCCCACATTTTGCTCAGGGGGGGCCCGGCCAAAAAAGTTTGAAGGCCACTGCACTAGAAACAAGTAACTGAAAACCAGACCCCAAGATACAGGAAAGCAGAGATACATCCCACTATCCAGATCCAGGCAGAACCACCTATTCAGATCTAGGCATAACCGATAATCCAGGGAGAAAGGAGGAAAGGCAGCTGATCCCCTTTAGAAGAATCCAGTGATCAGACCTTTGCCCAGCGGACCCATCCCACTGACCACAGTGACCCAACCTTACCCAGCTGTTTCCATCAGGAGAGCCCAGCTGACCCAGTAACCAGATCTATTGACCCCGCTGTCCATGACTAGATCCTTGACACCGCTGTTCAGAGACCTTGCTGGCTGTCCAAATGACCAAACCCAAGCTTACCTTGTAAGTATCCTATCACCCAGTACCCAAAAACTGCATATCCTGCTCTTTCACCTTGCATCATGTTCAAATCCTATTAGAAATCCCATAAAAACCCTAGTCATATCCCAAATTGCCAGTATCCTTTGATTATCCTTTCCTTAGGAGAATCTGTGTTAGTCTATATCTGTTAGCCTATTTCTTTTCTATTTCTTCTAGTTATCTGTGTAAGTCCCTAGTAACATTTGAAATAAATATATTAATTCCCCTAAAAGAGATTAACAGTGAGCTGGTTGCAATTCGAACCCAACGACTTCATGACAAGTGCCTTTCTTTAACAATGATAGTCCTTAAATTATAGTTCAGTAGAACTAATCATTGTGCTGACAAAACCGATTTTGCCCATGTATTTTGCTTTTCTTGAAAAATCCAACTTGCAGTTCCCATAATAAAACCCATACTATCATCCTATGCAGAGTAATCCCTTCCCCTCATTATCCTATCTGTTCTGTGCCTTCGTTTCCCATCCCAAAAAACGATTTCCGATTTTGACTGCTAAGCCCATTTCCTTAGCTGTTTGCCAGTTTAAAGCCAGTGTGAAATAGAAAATAGCAATTCTGCTGCGTGGGATTTCTGCTGCATTGTTTTCCTTCCAAAATCAATGTTCTCACCTGTGTTCATGTTGCTTTAGTGCCCCGCTCAGTAGCCTGTAAGCTTCCTTGTCTCTGTAGTGCAGCCACACACATTTCTGTCTAGCTATCCTACCGCAAATGTAAACCGATCTACAAGTAACAAGTGAAATCCGATTATGCTATGTTGCTCATTTTTAAGGTTTTCATATTTTTTTGTCCTCCCATTCTGGGATGGTGGTCTGAATATTAAATCTGATTTTTTCCCTCTTCTTTTGGACTCCTTGCCACTGCTTTCCATCCATACAGAATTTCGTGAGGGGGTGTTTGGGGGAAGTGTTGCAGGGGGAGTGCATAACCTATTCTCTATCTATGATTGGGAAGAAAAGTGATTTTGTTGCCATTTCTTTTAAAGGTGTATGTATATTGTGTAAATGTTGAATTAACTGTGTTATAAGGTTCTGCATTTGTACTGCCACACCGTGGTGGCTGCTGCCCTAATTTTGATTTGCTTGATTTTATTTGAATTCTAAACATTTATAAATATGTCATTGTTACACACTGGTCTTGTTCATAGTCCATTGTGACACAGGGTGTTTGTTAAGGTGGGTGTGAGACGGGTTGGGTGCCTTCTCAAAGTAGAATCCGAAATCAATAAAGATTGTGCGCCACATTTCTTGCCAGTGGAAAGAGTTCTTGTCTGGAATGTGCTGTGTCATAAATCTGTTACAGATCCAGTGGAAATTTAGTTTGGAATACCGCAGGGATCTTGTTTATCCCCTACCCTATATAACATTTTCACTGTGCCTCTGTTCCAGCGCCTAGAAAATAGGCAGATGATAATCAATGTCTGGTCCCCTTGTCCGCGGTGTATGATGAAGAATTGGAAGAGGGTACTCGGGTGTACTCCCTGTTTCACTTCTGGATGGTCGAGAATGAGCTAGCTATGAACGATGAGAGAACAGAGCTCACGATCATGGGCACATCTGGGAGACTGCGCAAGGTAGAGCGCGACGTTCTGCCTTTTTCCATCGCTGGCTGTAAGCTTGCCACACTCCTGAAAGGCAGAACACTGGGAGTGTATCTGGATCAAACCATGATCATGGCAGCACATGTTGATAACCTTGTCCCATCGTCTGCCTATTACATCAAATCTCTGACTCAAATCCGCCCGTTCTTGACCAAAAACAGTTGTATCACGTTGGCTACATTTATTGTAGGGTCTAAATAGGACTATTGTAATGGCCTTCGCTTGGGCATTAGCAAGAGAGATTGTACTAGGATTCAAGTGATCTAGAATAGCGCAGTTAGGGCCGTGGAGGGTTTAGGCAGGATCATGTATTCCAGGCTAGGAAGGAGCTACACTGGCTTCCCATTGAAGCCAGGAATGTGCCTCGGATCTTAACCATCACACACATCACACAAATATTTCTTCTTGGTATTAGTCCCTCATAGCTCTCATAGAGCCTGGTTAAGCTTCAGAATCGAAGGGTGTTAAGATCTAACGAATGGTGTGCAGTCATAATGTCGACATCAATAATGTCGACAGTCAAAATGTCGACAAATTAATGTCGAAAAACAATAATGTCGACAAACAAAAATGTCGACATTATTCGATATTTTTTCGACATTAATTTAGTGTATGCATAAATACATAAATAAATATATATATGATGTGTTGAGTATGAGGGGTGGTTGGGGGGGTGTGGGGGGGTGGCAAGGGGGTGTTGGGTGAGGGGGGGTTGGGGGGGGGACCCCCCCATAGTAAATACAATTTTTTATTTATTTAATTATTGAATAAATAAATAAATAAATAAATAAATAATTGGTATGTGTTGAGTATGAGGGGTGAAAGGGTGGTTGGGGGGGTGTGGGGGGGCGGCAGGGGGGTGTTGGGTGAGGGGGGTTGGGGGGGGACCCCCCCCCATAGTAAATGATCATTTTTAGGTTATTTATTTATTGAATAAATAAATAAATAAATAAATAAATAAATAAATAAATAAATAATTGGTATGTGTTGAGTATGAGGGGTGAAAGGGTGGTTGGGGGGTGTGTGGGGGGGGTGGCAGGGGGGTGTTGGGTGAGGTGTTGATAGTTTTAAGGGTTTATAGTCATAATGTCAAAAAAAAAAATGTCGACATTTTTTTTTCGAAAAAATGACTTTTTCCATTATAAGTATAGGATGTCGACATTATTGTATGTCGACATTTTTTTGTCGACATTTTTGTCTGTCGACATTTTTTTTTCGACATTATGACTATAAACCCTAACGAATGGAGTCTACTTTGGATTCCTAGAACAAAACTGCTCATGGTGAGGAACGGAGCATTTTTTTGCGTATGCACTTGTGTTATATGTAACACCTTGCCACTGGATTTGAGGAGTATAAAATCTGTGGATGCATTTCAGCCGAAGCTAAAGACATATCTCATTCGTTAACAGTCTGCTTGTTTCCTATGACCCTTATCACTTGTGTGTATGGTGAACGGTTCTCTTATGTTTGTCTTGAGGTTGAGTGCTAGTGCCCTGATGCCTGCAGGCCGGTTGTGCTGGCACTAGACAAATAATAAAATGTAAAAAAATAAAATAATGTGCTAAGTCTATCAGTAATCTTCCCTACATGCAAAAACTCATGTGAAATTGACATTGAGTCATCATGAGCAATAGCATTGTCACTCTTCGTGCAACAGTATCTTAAGTAACTTCTTGGATACGGTTGCCTTATTTTGTGCTTACACACACAACGCTTAACGTTTACCTTCCCTGTGAACATCTTCAAAATGGCATGGCAATGGGATGCTTGTTGCATGTGTCTCACTAACTTCCTCGCTGTTCGCTCTTACAACCTCATCATGCACATTCAGGTTAAGTGTTAGGGTTGGTGCCATGAAAATAATTGTGCTCCACTACCTAGCACTTCTAACACTAGTGTATGCGTTTGGGTACCCTCCAGTGGTCCAGGCATGGCACCTTGAGGTGCCACACATAGGTCATCTTGCTGGGCATCCGGCATGTGGTGTTTTTCACTGTGTGTTACGTCTTAGCTCTGGGAGCAGAATTTGACCTTTTTATTTTGCAGGTTCAGGTCCCCTACCAGTCAGTGTGCTACATGCAGAAAAGAAAAATGAAAGTACACCTCTTCAGTTATGGTATAGTATGCAAGATATGCATGATGTGTGCGCACTACCTGCAAGTTGTAATATGGAGGTGATTCCTTCGGACTTCACAGTGGTATCAGTAATTCCACCGCAGGGTCCTTACAATCAAGTCTGCAGTGTATAGGTGTATATGGCACAGGTGAAAAGCTCTCATGGCAAGTGACAATCAAGTTGGCTTATTGCTAAAATATGTTTTGTTTTACATCTTGCATACAGTTCAAAAGTAAACACTAGTACATCCTTCTTAGTATTTTTTTTAGATGCACCTTAGTCGGTTACTCCCCAATCTGCGCACCCCTAACACTCAGTGCACCTCAAAAATACTAAGAAGGATGTACTCGTGTTTACTTTTGAACTTGATCATTACAGCCTGAACCTGACTGTTACTCTACTATTTGTTGGTTGCCCTCTGAAATATCTAAAGTATAAGAAATGTGCTGTACATTGAGGTGAACAAAAATTGATTTCACTACCCTGTGATTGATCTGCACGTGTGTGTTTATATGTATATGTTAATGCTCACTTGTCTGTGTTCTGATTTTATTTGTGCTCGCTTATACAAAATGAACACAAGTGAAACGCAGAACTTGTTGTTTCTCTGCAAAAAATATCCCCTACACAGGGGAATATAAACAAAAAGTGGAACTGAATCTGCATCTGTTAACACTGGATAAATAAAAAGCTAAGTGTACTCAACAAGTGTTTGTGCTCCCCTATCCTAAATGAAAGTAAGCTAAATATACAGTTCTTCGTATACTAAGCATGTAAAATGGTTAAAGAGATTGAATGTATGTGGCAGGACGCCAGCCTCCCTGTTTCCATAGCTAACAGCTCATAAGTCCTTCCACATATCTGAGCCGTCCCTTCCGTTACCTGGACTCCCACTAGCTACAGCCGTCTCTCCATAGCCAGCCCCTGTGGTTGTGTCAGGGGAGCCAGATGCTGCCACCGGGCCACACCAATCTGCAGCCACACCCACCCATCTGGCCCATGACACCCCCTTGTTACCTGAGCAAGATGACGAGGCACACGTCCAGTGTGACCCGGAATCAGAGGGTGACACTGATGCAAACTGACCACACGACAGAGGTCACAGGGGATTTTGGGTCCCCCTACTTCAGCCCCAGCCCTCCATAGCCCACAGCCCATTGCACATCATTCTCTCAATGCCATATGGAGGAGGTTGGACAGGATGGAGGGATGACCGATCAACATGAGGACAATTGCAGATACCAAAGCACAGCATCTGAAAGCCATCCATGACTCTGATCAGGGCGTACCGTGGCAGAATGTAAGGTTCTTGGACCAGGAGCTATGACAATCGGTAGTAACTTCCGCCCTGAATGTTCTGGGACAAAGGGTGAGAGAGCTGACAGAGGGCAGATCAGCATTCACTGAGTCAATACAGGCCAGCATGCTCCTGACCCTCCAGTACATCCAGGGGCCATAATCTGGCCTGTTCACCTCAGTGACCCCCCTGGAGGAATCTTCAGCTGGCAGGACTGGATGCCACTCCATAAGAAATGTGACCCACCCACAGACAGAACTGCCTTGCAAGAGCAAGAGATGAAGGAAATGACTGACACCACATTACACTTTTTCACCACGTCCAGGTGTTGGAGATTTATGGGCGTTGGGGATGGGGGAGGTGGGTGGGTAAGGGTGTTGGGTATGGGGCAGGTGGTTGGGTATGGGTGTTGGGGATGGGGTGGGTGGCGGTGGAGGTGGGTGGCAGTGGAGGTGGATGGTGGATATGGGTGATGGGGATGAGGAGGTGGGTGGATATGGGTGATGGGGATCAGGGAGGTCGGTGGGTATGGGTACTGGGGATGGATGTTTTGACACTGCACTAACAAATACTTGTTAACTTGAAGCAATGCTAGAAAAATCCTTTCTGTGTGAATGTGATGTATTGTCGACATGGCTATGTACAAAGGTGTGCAGCAGATGATTATTGTTGTGTTCTGAAATAATTGTCAATTAATTCTTGCTGCACCAGACGACCATCCATTCCATCCTCCTGCTCACTGTATGGTGGCATGTACCTGCAGGTATGGAGCTGGTGTCTTCTGGGGGAGGCATGCCCTCTCAGGGCGAGAAGGGGACATTTAGCATGAGGCAGATATTGTACAACATGGCAGAGGCAAGAACTATGTGTCTAGTCTTCTCTAGCCTGTACATCTAGGCCCCTCCGGTCCTGTATAGACACCGAAAATTGTCCTTCAGAAGCCCAAAGGACTGCTCTATGGACAGCCTGGTCCTGACGTGTGACTCATGGCAGCCTCCTCCAGTGGCGTAAGTGGATTGCGTACAGGTGTCACTATCCATTTTAGCTGGGGGTAGCCAGAGTCACCTTCAATGGCAAAGGTCACAGGGGCAGGTCACAGTGCACTATGAATGTGTTAGCATTTCTAAAGTCATGTTGATGGACACTCTGTGCATGCATTTTCTATGTATTGTCTGACAACATGATTGTCCATCCCAGTTATTTGGATCAGAGACATTCACTATGGGGTGACATATGCATTGTCATGTTACACCTTGCGCAGAGCTCACAAGCAGCAGTCATCACTCTTATGGTCTGTGATGGGCTTGTACATTGCTATCATGCATGTGCCCTGATGGGTGATTTGTTGTTCTTGTGTATGTTTGCGGTGTCTGCGTTCCTTCCAATATGGCTTTATATACATGGTTACCACATTAGATGGCATTACTTTCTGCCAAAGTTGCATTGACTATGTGCAGTGTTGAGCCGTGTCATTCGACGTATAGATGTGTCCCATTGCATTGTGGTACCTGCAGTTCTCTGTATGTGTATTGCTTACTTGTTGGGGCAATATGTATTGCCAACCTAATACTGCATTGTCCTGGATGTCCTAGTCCTATGTGTTTGTGGCTGTCATGTGGGAGTTTAGAGGGCAGGTCCTGCATGTACAAGGTCTTGATAGGGCATGCCTTGATCAGTTGTGGTATGTCACCCCCCTTTCACATAGCATTTTATTTGTGCTGAGATATCAGTTTGTGTGGTTAGATTTCCACTCACCCAGCATCCATGTCTGTTGGCCACTGTGTCTCTCCATGTATGCAGGCAGTGTGCTGTTCCGCACAACCATCGCATTGTGTATAGAATCAGGGAAGGGGCCACAGGAGTGTGAGATCATGAGGTCAGCATCACAGGTGACATGGACATTCAAGGAGTGATACTGCTTCTTGTTGCGGTATGCCTCTTTGGATGCCTGGTGGGTGACCAGCGCCACATGGGTGCCACCCAGAGTGACAGTTACGTTGGACAGGTGGGCTGCTGAGTAGAATCATTCCTTTCTCGCATTCATCTTTGCTGTAGTGGTGGGCAGGGAGATGTGCCGGGAGGTACGGTGCAGCTATGCTTCCAGCACCTACACAAGAACATATGAAAATGTGGACTGAGGCATGCCATGCAGCATGCCCACAGTGTGCTGGTATTGGCCAGTTGCAAGGAAATGGAGGAAGACACAAGCTTGAGCAGCCGGGGTAAGTCAGTTCTGATGTTAATCCTGCTCTCTAGGCTGTCATGGATCAAGGAGAGTAGTTCACAATGGTCTCCCTTTTCAGCCAGTACAGGGTAATTTGCTGGATGTCAGTTAATGTCCAGGGTGACTTGGAATGTGCCCTCGCCTTACATGGCGTCTCCTCCTCCTCCTCTCTGTGCCCTGTGCTATTGTTCCTACATCTGCAACTCAATGTGGATCAGAGTGAGCTGCATGTCACATTCCGTGACAGCTAGTGCTAGAAGGTTGTTGGAAAGTGTGTTTGGGACAGGTGCAGACGATTTGTAGTCTTTCAGAGTGCATTGTGTGCACATGTGGCTTTTTTCCATCACCTGTATACATTTACCTCTACCTGTTATGTGAAGGTAACTGCACTGTATTTTTGGTGGAATTACCACCCATTTTCGGCAGTATTTAGCCGGAATTTCCAACATGTTATACGGCAGAAATACCCTTTTCACTCTGGTGGAAGCAGCGCTGTGGCTAATTCCGCCAGATGTTGGTGGTAATTCTGCCAGGGCTAATTCTGTCAGCGGAATTACCGCCAAGAGTACGATAAAAGTGGAGGTAATTCTGTTACCACCACTTTTACTGTGTAGGGCCAAATTTATGATGAGGCCTAACAAACAGGCAGCACGGCTAACCTGTGGTAACAATTTATCACCATCCATATTCAAAACATCCAAGAGAGCTTCTTTATATCTCTTGAGGCTTTGATTTGCACATACATGAATCCACTATTATAAATGTTTTACATGTTCCCCATAATCAATAAGAGATCTAAGTCTAAATAGGTCAGAGTATTTGGCACACCTCCTGAGAGGCCACGCAGTCATTTCAGGGAGGTGTATTCGGTAATACCTAAATTAATAGTCTGACACTGCCCCCATAATTCTGCTACAAATTGAGTGTTCTGTAATGCTTGCATTTTATAGTACTCTGTTGTTGGTTCAATGGCTCTTATGCCAAAAGCTCAAATACAACAACATTCGTTCATGCACTACAGACTTACATCAACATATTTATTAATAATAAGTACTTTCTAAACATGGTGTATGGAGTTAGAAATAAAGAAGCAAACGCAGTGCTCATATGTGATATAACCAATTAAAAAAATATTATTATTTAGCAGTCAAAAATATGACTTTTAATACATTTTTCATTTCATGTATGTATAGATTTTTAAAAGAGCATAAAAAGCATCCATGATTAGATGAGGGCTAGCGAAGAAGGAGAATAAAAGAAGGTGCAGATTCCATTTCTTCACACCATTATAAAATTGGTGTTTATCCATATCTAATCCTTCAGGGTATTCTTAATACCGAACAGAGCCTCATAAAATGGTGGATGTGCCCAATTTCATTGCCATACATGAAGGCTTTCCACAAAGCTTCTAGATGTATTCGAGCAACATGCCCCAGTCCCAAGGCCTTTAGGTCATTACCCCGAATGTTCGTCAAGGAGATGCATTCTAGTAGTAAGTGCTACTTCCTGTTCTCTGGTCTCAGGGTACTATTGTTTTTAGAGCCAAGATCAATAAGAGACTGCACCCTGCAGTAATCATTCATCATATGGCGTGATGTCCTTTTCTATGTGGAATGTACAGAACGAATGGAGCTGCGCATCAAGCTTTCACCCCAGTTTGTGTCCTGAAGATCAGTTTCAGATCATTCGTAGGATACTAGTGCCTGGATAATGATCCCTTGCGGGGAGCTCTCTGTGGCAACTGTATATTTCTAGCAGCAAATATAACAGCAAGATATTAATGTGGCAATCTGTCTGTAGATGTTACACTCTAGGTAAATGCATTCACCCAGGGCATTTTTTTGGTAGTCACAGTAATGCTTTTTAGCAGGTGCGTGCAATCATTCTCAGCTCTTGACGTAATTTCAAAGTCCAGATTTCAGCTCCATAGGTTATTGCTGAGATCTCGATGGAGACGACAATCCCAACATCATGGCAATCGGCGGTAGTTGTACAAACTCTAAAAAAAGGACCACTACCGTCCAATTGCGCTCCTCGATGTAATTGGCAAGTTATTTGCCTCGTTTCTATAGCATAGACTGACCAAACGGGCTGAAGAAGTTGGCATCTTAGATTGAAAACATACATGATTTACTAAAGGTGTTGGTGTGAAATGAAATCTCATTTTAAACCTGCTAAAGCTTGAGGCCATCAACGGGGGAAAAATGTGTTTCTTGCATTTATTGATGTACGTCAGGCTTTCGACAGTGTGAACAGAGCTATTCTATTGAAGAAACTTGAGAAATTGAACTGTCCATTAGAGCTCCTTCATCTGATTAGAGCGTTGCACTCTAATACGTCGATAAGAATCAGGCTAAATGCAGAGGGCGACCTTACTGAAAGAACACCAACTGAAAAAGGAGTTAAACAAGGCTGCCCGCTTGCTGCCTTATTATTCAAGTTGTACATGGTAGATTTACCAACAGCCTTCTCAAATGTAATTCCTACCTCCGAAATTGAATGGCCATCAGTTAATTTGGGCAATTTATGCTGATAATCTGGTGCTGTTAGACACCACACAAATAGGTCTTCAGCGACTTTTGAAGAGTCTAGTAATGTAGCTGAGAAGCAATGATTTGCAGTTAAATGCTAGCAAGTCAAAAATCATGGCCTTTGGCGCAAATCTTGGAAAAAGAGGAAATCACTTTAATTGGCATGCAGACGATGAACAACTAGAAAAAATCGAGTCTATTCGATATTTGGGTGTAATGTTCAACAAATCCATTAGAGAACAGCAATCGACTTAGTATTTGAAAAACACAATTAAAAACTAGACGTTGCAGGGTATGAAACTGCATGCAGAGTTTGGGAAATTTACAATGAAACCCGTTCTAATGTTCTACCACCAAAAGTTGCTAGGCACAATCACGTTTGGGAGTGAAGCTGGTTTAAATATCAGCAGAGCAGTGTGGGATACTCTGCAGGGACAATTTTGGTGCAAAATTCTGCGATTGCCACAATGTGTGCCAATTGCGGCAATTCGTTATTAACTCGGGCTGCAGTACATGTTTGCAACTGTGCTGTGGAAATGAATCACTATGATGAGAAAAATGTCTTTGAAGATGTCAGTCCCGTCATACAGGATTTTTAGTGCCACAGTTGAGAGGCCATATTATGGACTGTTGAAGGAATGGATCGCAAAGGTACAGATGCAACTGACATATGCCAACATTGACATGGAAACACTACTAAATAATCCTTGTGCTGCACAGAACAAATTGTCATATTGCGATTGGATAACAACTCAGAATAGAAGACAGAAATATACCACTACACTAGATCTAGGTTGTGAGGCTAGAGGTGTGAATATGAATGTAAAGTATTTGGAGAGTTTCCCATGTAAATATCATCGAGACCAATTTCTGTGGCTGCATCTAAACCTTTAGCCTACCAAGGAGATGTTATTCATAAGACAGCAAGCTGAGACTGAAAATAATCATTGTTGATTATGTGCAAATGCTGTGCAATCAGTTAAATATCTGGTCATCAAATGTCTAATGTGGAGCTCCCAAAGAAGCTTTTTGTGGGGGAAATATGCACACAAAAATGATGACTTGGAAATGTGGTGGATGGAAATTCTGTCTGGTCAAAGGTTTATGATAGTCTGTGCAGTTATAGAGTATCTTGATAAGATTTGGACAAATAAGTACAGGTTGACAAATGTGGATTTAGAGGTCTTGATGTCCGGAACAGGTGTTTCATTAATGAAAGTATGTATATGTAAATTTAAGTTTGTAATAAACTAAGAAATTTACACAAAAAATAAAATAAATTGTAGGTATGACTTCGGCTACATTTATCTTGAGAATAGCTTTGATGGAATAGCCTCTGTGTTTGCATGCAAAAACATTGATTGCTCTTGTTTGCTGGCCCGCTTTAATCTGCGCACTACTAAACTGTCTGTGGCAATTTAACCTATGGTCCACAATGATTCCCAGTAATTCCTCAACCCTTTCATTATTTTGTTTTTAATTTTAATATCATTAGGTCGAAATATCATAATTTTAGTCTTGCGAGTATTGATTTTGAGACCATTCAAATCTGCATAGTGACTTAGTAGATGGAGCTGCTCCTGTAAACCCCTTGCGGTGCTGTCTATTATTGAAATGCCACCCGCATAACCAAACCACTGTAATTTAAAGTCAACCAATTTAGCGGGGCAGATAACAGAGTCGCTAGAAGCACTGCCTCGGTCTGCTAAGCAAGGATTAAAGAGCGTAGGAGCCAATATGCAACCCTGATTAAGGCCGGTGTTAGTGGGAATCCAGTTAGTTACTGCTAGCAAGGAATTACAAAGGCTGCCGGGGGCTCCAGAGGAATTTATAGTCCTGATGAGTTTCACAATATCCTGCATGTGGAGCATGAACGGCCATGCTTCAGTCGTAGTGTCAGGTCTCAGGGCAGCCTCTGTGGAATTCCCCAGGGACGCTCTGATAGGTGCTTCCCTATCAGCACCTATCAGAGTGCGAGTGGCAGTCTGTTGAAACAACGTGTTTGTGAAGTCTGTCTACAGTGTTTGCTATACATCGAGGAAGTGCCTTCACAACCGCCTACAGTCTGTGGAGCGGAGTGGCGTGCGAATGGCAGTCTGTGTAGTCCTTGCACTCTGCACACGGTGTGCATTGCGTTACCTGGACTTCTTATCCATCTGTCCAGGGGTCTCTGGGAAGCAATATCAGGAAATCTCTTTTTTTGTGGTAAACTGTGTGCCTTCATTGACAGCTTTGTGTGTCGCTCCATGTTTCACACCTAGAGACCTGACGACTGCAGGCCTTGAGTGGGCTTTGAGCCTTGAGCCTTTGAGTCAGCTCTCGGACGAATTGCATTTGTGAGAGCCCAATCTGCTGGACGGTAATCAATCTTAGAGCTCTGACGACTGCCTGGCCTGGGTCCTTTGAGTCAGCACTCTGAGGCTCATATTTGATTGTCGTTTGGATTTCAACTTTTACTTTTCTTATTTCTGTGAAAAGAGCAATATTGGTTTATTACCTACGCATGTCAAAATGTATTTTGAGGTCAGGAGTGGTGCCTCATCTGGAATGGGCGAGGTCATCCTCTCCCACTAATTATCCTTTAATGGATTTGGAAATACAAGTCCCAGAAGTTCTTGGTGGGTGAAAATCCCCAGGACTCAGTTTTTGTGGGGGACGAGGGACAGACCACTTTGCAACTGGACGTCAATATGGATATAAGGGGGGGAAACCAATTTGTCTGGTACAGGTTCTCATGTTGAACGAGGGTCTTGGTTCAATTCAGTCGAATCCCCCTAATACCACGGTGGGACGTAGTGGGAAATGGGCTGGGTTGACTCTTGTTAGCCCCATACTTCAAAATACATTGGACTAACTGTCTATAAGACGCATACTGCCTGAAACTTTACGCTCTAATTTGGCAATACAAAACACTTCTCCGGTTGGGAAGCAGGTTTGTTTTCATGCAGCTCGCCCAGCTTGCACCCCCAAAGCACCTGACCTTACATTGATATTATGTCTTCATTCTGCAACCCCTGATCTGCGTCGACAGAAATTGTCTGCTGATTCTTTCACTTTTGATTCACGTCAGGTGCACTCTTTTTATGTTTATAGGAGGGTTGGGGAAAGATGTTGGTTTCAATGACATGGCTTACAACACGGGTCATGAGCTGTGGGAGGATGATACAGGTGCTGTCGCTCCGTATAATCCACAGGCTGACTTTTGATTGAATACACCTACAGAAAGTAGTGGTATTGTGAAGGAGATTACTGATCTGGAACTCCTTTCTGGATGCGAGTTGGTTAAGTCACTGGTCTCGACCCTGACAGCTCTGATAACAGGGAGTGGAAGGTCCAGACCACCCAAGGCAAATATTTTTTAGGCAGGCCGATTGCCGAGTTGACTATTGAACATCATGCCCAGATAATGCCACAAGAGGGATCCTTGTCGGGGGGGGGCACAACTTGCACATGCCTAAGGAGGATCAGTGTAAGTCCTTGTACTGGGGCTCTCTCCTAAGCGCCATCAGCAATAGACGATTTGTTGTTGAGGCAGAAATTGTCATTCAAGGTTTAATTAATGAAACTTCAAAGAGGAACAAAAACATTGCCTCACAGTCATTGGCCTGGTCACTATCAAGCCAACAAGCCAAGCGTGTACAATCTCCTATTTTAAAATCTCCTATGGGGACCTTTGGAATCACCACCAGCTGTGAGCCAAGGCCAAACTCAAGGGAACACTTGCGGTCAATTCTCTCCAAATGTAAACAAATAACTAACACCTTTGTATGAGTAGCAAAGCAAGAATTCGTTTCTAGTGCTGTAAGGACTGATACTGCTACACTGAGTGTGTTAAACGAGAAATTGTCCTTTGTGGAGGTGTGAAAAGAGAAAAATAATATGAGGCCGGGAAACCCAAAGGAAACACACCAAACACTGGTTACAAAGGAACATACAAAGTACTTTATTTTAAGGTCAAGCAATAACAAAGTCAAATGACAGGTCAGATAGCTATCGGCCCTCAGTGCAACACAACAAACTTCAACGGGGTTCGATGTATTCAGTGAGAGACTGTACATTGGGACATTCAGGCTTTTATACATTTCTCCAGCCTGTTGTCCAACCCCTTCGCGGGTTAACCATTCCATGAATGTGTAACAGGTCTAGGGTCTCTGCCAGGTCAACTCTAATTTATTCATTAGTATGTGCATAGATCAGTTCCGTTGATACAGGTAATCCATTTACATGCAGGTCACCAGAAGGACAAGGTCTCAGTTCACGACCCTAACAATGGCCTGCAGGCAAGTTATACATTAGCTGTACGGAGGTCATGCCGACCAGGTTGTGTTCGGAATGGCATCGTCCACCATTTTGATGTTCAGGGTGACTTTTAAACAGCAAGAGAACCTAAAATGGCGGTTTGATTCAAGATGGCGACTTACATCAATTTCTAAGGTCAAGACCTTGCCGTAGAGAGTTATTCGCGTACAGTTTTATGCGACTTGGCGTAGGCCAATATACATACAGTCGTTTACACTAGGAGGCATAATTTAATATCCATTTTGACAAACCCTCCTTTTGGCCTATGCCAAGTGCTAAGACTACTTCTGATCTCCTTGCAAGTAACTCCATACGTCATCGTCCATACACCCTGAATCGCTGTCAGAGATATCTATTTCTTTTAACACTCCTTGGAAGTTTTATCCGGGGCATATACTTTGTGTCCTATCGTACCTATCGACTGAGCACAACATCCCCCTAGCATCGAACATATACTAGGCAGACATTGGATACAACAACAAAGGAATAGCAGAACTCCCAAAATGATCAACAAAACTGAAAGTACCTTCCAACCCCAAGATCGCAAGAAATCCCAAAACTAAGCACTAAGATTCCAGTTCCCCTCGGGAACATGCACTTCCGAGCTAAGGACGTGCAGATTCTGAATTGCTTTTAAAATGGTTGGGGAGGAGTCTGGTACAAAAACACAGCAAGCGGACCCCATTAATTTACATACTCCACCACGTTCAGCCAGAATGACATCTAATGCCATCCGGTTCTGGAGTGCCACTAATCTTATCGCTTTCTGCTCTAATGTCATGTTATAGAGTATATCTGTGGTCCGGTTGATGGTTCTCTCCAGTACTCTTGCTAGTCTCCTGATGTCTTTGGAATTTGCTATCTGCCCCCAAAATGGCACGACTGATTTCGCTATATCTCCCATCACTTGTGCGGGGGTATCACCATTCTCGTCCCGTCGTGGACAAGCCTTTGAAACTTCTAAAGTACTCGCTATGAATACCCCAGGTAACAGGATCCCAAAATAACAGGTTCCCTGCCAATCCCTGGGTAACCATGGAAATGCTACATTACCGCAAACGAAATAGACAGGTTCGCCCACATACAAAGGTCTGTCTTCCCCAGTCAAATTTGCAACGTTGGCACAGCCTTTAAAATCTCCCATTGACCGGGTACCATTCCTCTGTATGCAGAAAGAAACTGAATCGGGCTATGGTTAACAGAGTAAGAAGGAGGCACGGCATCCTTATTGCCTAGTGGAGCCATTTTAAAGGAAACTAAAGATTGGAAAGGACGGGATAGTCTATCAGAAGGCCTAATTGAAGCAATGTTGAGTTTGCTCCTATTTGCGAAAAGCGAGCATCCCAGGGGAGTCATAACACGTTTCTCAAAATCATTCAAATTAGTTCCATCGAAGTTCCCCGAGATGCTATCATTCCATCGGCCAAAGAACAGTGCTCTGAGAGAGGCATAACAAGCAGTCGTCAAATGTAAGGGATGAATATACCAACCTAGCCCCTTATCCCCATGTTGCGGTAAATGTGAACAGACCCAACAATTCGGTTTGTTAAAAATGGCATGTGTTGAATTCATGATTAACATCATAGTATTATTGTGATACTTCTGTCTATGCTGAGAGTGCCTAGGTGACAGAGTATGCAGGTGTACAAAAGGAGTAAAAACAGTTGTGCAATTTCAGTTGGCAAAAGAGGCTCTAGAGGATAAATCTCCTCGACGTACCAGAATCCTAAAGCAGTTACTATAAAAATCCCAATTATCAACATCAAAACACAGCAATACGTTTTCGGGGCCCAGGCACATTGTTCATTGTCCAAGTTGGTCACCCCCTTATTTACAAGTCCAATACGGGCAGTAGCGGTGGCAGGCATCGCAGTCTTCGGATGGAAACCCCAATGTTCGTTGCTGGTGACGCCCCGGTTGCGCGGCTTCTTAGTCCTTCCCCAACCCTAGCTGTCAGAACCCCCTTTCTCAAATTTGAGCAAAAAGGCAAGCCCTTGACGATTCTTTCCTTCTTTCGAATGCACAGTCGAACCGTGCTGTAGGTCTATTTTCTCCGTCGAAGATTATATCTGGTGGTTCCTGATACTGTTTGATCCGGAAATAAAGTAACGTCACTCCCTGAGGGAAGCAACATATCAGAGGCAACGGAAGTTGCAGAATTCGAATGGTTTCCAGAAATGACTTTTCCAAGGAGTGTGGAGACAAAATGGACGGTTCCCCAAGCCCCACGGGCTCAGAGAGATTCTCTGATTCACTCACAGTGCTATTTGCTACTTCAGGATCATCGATTGCAGCATTAGCAAGGGGTTCTGTTTCTTCTGTAACGTGCGGCATCGGGTGAGGACGTTTCTTGACATGCGTCGCGTGTATCCAGTTCTTCTTTCCAGCCACCCGCACTGCCGTTTGGGTGACCAACAAGACCTAAAATGGTCCCCGCCAGCGAGGCGCGAGGCAAGAGGACCGTTCGTATGCTTTCACCAGGACCCAGCTTCCAGGCCGAATGTTGTGTCCTGGGCCTTCAAAACGTACAGGTAAAGCTGATCGTACCTGATGGTAAATGAAATACAGATTTTTAGTCAACTGGTTACAGTAGTCTGAAAGCAATACATTCTCAACATTTCTCAGTGCTTTAGGTTTCGGAAGACCCCACATATTGGCAGGTCTCCCCATCACCACCTCAAATGGAGAGAGCCCAGTCTTAGTTTAAGGATTAGTGCGCATGGCTAATAACACGATCGGTAAGGCATCCGGCCATTTTAGTTTGGTACCGGTTCACGTCTTAGCGAGTTTGTTCTTTAGGATACCGTTATGTCTCTCCACCAACCTGGCACTTTGAGGATGTCTAGCCGAATGAAATCGCTTATCAATATGTAGTGCCGTACATATCTGTAAAATTACAGCAGCAACAAAATGTGGACCATTGTCCGACCAGATGACTCTTGGCAACCCAAACTGCAGGAAATATTCTTTTACCATAATTTTTGCAGTGGTCATGCCTGTGGCGTCTTTGGCAGGGAAAGCCTCAACCCATTTACTGAAGGCACAAATGACCACAAGGACATATTTTAAACTATTGCACCGCTCCATCTCAATAAAATCAAAATGTATCACCTCAAACGGGACAAAAGGAGGCCCAAAACTACCCCTTGGAGTTACCATCTCCTTCCCCACATTGTGCTGTAGGCAAATCATGCAATTTTGGACATAATGCTGAGCAATTTTCGAAATCTTATCATTTACCCAGACTTTCTCTAACATTTTCGTAATCTGTTGAGCACACACATGTGTGGGACCGTGTACCATAGTAACCATCATGACTATGTAGGCATTAGGAAATAACCATTTCCCTTCAACTGTGTCCACCCAACACCCGTCATCATCTAATTTCCCCAAGCCTTCAGCCCATTTCTTAGATTCTTCCATTGTGGCATCAGCTTGGATATACAGCACAGACCCAATATCCTCGTTCATTACATACACATCCCTAGTTTTTCTTAGAGCATACATTTCTGTGCGAAGATCTGTGGCAGTTTGTCTGGCTATCTAATCAGCAAAAGCATTCCCTTTTCCTACATCGCTGGTGATCTTGCAATGCGCTGCGCATTTCATAATCGCTAACTGACTAGGGAGCGCGAGCGCCGAGAGCAATTGTACTATCAGGGGGCCATGTTGAATCTTGGTCCCATGTGAAGTTAGAAACCCTCTTTCTGACCAAAGTCTCCCAAAGTTGTGAGCCAACCCAAAGGCATACTGACTGTCAGTATATATATTCACTGTTAGCCCTTCGGAAAGCTCACAAGCTCGGGTTAATGCTATAATCTCTGCGGCCTGCGCAGAGTTATGTGTAATTTGCTTGGTCTCTACAACCGTGCTCAATGTAGTGACTGCATAAGCAGCTGTGGATGTACCATCCGGAAGTTTGAAACAGGAGCCATCACAAAATAGCTCCCCTTGCGCATTATCCAAAGGAGTGTCCTTAAGATCAATTCTGCCCTTTGTTTCTTGTTGAGTAGTATACAGGCAGTCATGTGACTCATCATCACTGCAAACAGTATTTTGCGGGAAAGGTAGGAGTTCAGCCGGATTAAGAATACAACACCTCCTAATTTGTATGTGGGGAGCAAATAAAATTAACTCATATCTCATCAATCGTGCAGAAGTGAGGTGTTGCGTTTGGGTTTTGTTCAATAGAACATCTACAGAGTGAGGCACCATCAGGGTTAGATCATAGCCTAGGACCATTCCCTCACTCTGTTAAACATTGACAAGTTTCTTAAATTCAAGAAGCAGGAATGGCAATGACATAAAAACTTGGTTAAATATCAGAGGTACGATCTTGCACTGAGAGTCAACCAAGCTATGCTGAAGACTCTCTCAAACGCGAGTTTCAGAGACCTTTGGTCTCTTATTAATAAGAAGTCTGAGGCAGGGGCTTGAAATATGGGGAATGTTATCCCAGAAGATACTTGGGTGACCTTCTATTGTAAGAAATGTAACATCTCAATGGATTCTTACCACACTTTGAACTGGTTAGATAATTTGGCCACAGATGTTTTGTGCCCTTGGGCTTCCACTTTTCTTATTAAGAAAGGATCCTGCTGCTCGGGATAATTTTTTTAAACTCCATTTTGATAAAATATATGCATCTCATATATTTCATGCTTCTTGGTCTGAGTCTATTATAGTCCCACATTTTTTAAAAGGGTGATCCTAATGATCCAGGGAATTATAGACCCATTCCTCTGATTGACTCGTTCAGTAAGGTCTTTTTGATCTTGTTATTAAGAGACCTTTTCACCTTCCTGAGTTAAAATGATATTATGTCTTGTTTTCAGGTGGGATTTTGTAAACAGATGGACACCACTGTATTGAAACATCTGTTGCAAATAGTAAAGGGATACCAGGGGTGGAATATGTATATGGCATGGCCCCCCTGGATCTGTCCTCTGCTTTCAACTGTTGGAATTAAAGGTAACCAGAAAATTGGTGCAGTTGATTGCTTTGTTGCATAAAAATTGATGTTGAGGATTTGCCTTAATAAGGAAGGTGCAGTATCTACGCTAATTTATACCAACTTGGGGCTGAGAGAAGGATATACTCTTGCACCGACACTTTTCAATCTCTATCGAAGGGATATTGAGGATTTATGAGTGAATTTTGAGATGATACTGGTTGAATTGGGCCATTTGAAACTTCACTGGTTGGCCTTCACGGATGACATCATTATTTCTGAAAAGACTCTGCGGGGACTTCAATTGAAATGTAATATCTTTCACCAGTATACCCTAAAAAATAATCCTATGGCAAATTGACCAAAATTTAAGGTGGTGGCTTTCTCATCCAACAGGAAGCCAAAAATGATGTGGTGGACCTTGTGGACTGAAAGGGTTGAGCAGGTGGCTTCACTCCGTTATTTGGGCTACAATGTAACAAATTCTTCATCCATTAAGGAGTGGAGTACCGTGCTGAAAAACAAAATGGTGCCCTTACAGCCCCACATGAAGAGGATCTTTAGGAAACTGTGCCATTTTTCCTGTCTCCCCGTAATAAAATACTACCTGGGAAAGATCGAACCATTGATACTGATTGGTTTAGATATTGCATCCGTGACTTTCGAGGCCATGCCTGGACTCCATGCAGGGCATGCTTTGAAAAAATGTGTTGCGGCTTTCAAGTTCTAACCCCAAAGCAATTATTCACCATGCATTGAACTTGATCTCACTTAATGCCAGATTTCAATGGAAACAGCTGTCAATCTTCCATACGTTTTTGTCGCCTTCAAACGATTCCTTATTTGCAGATATTTTCATCGGATCCTGGTAAAATGTTCTGTCAAATCTATTACCTCATTCAGGGATTTGATGGGTAATCTGCTAGACATAATTGGGTCATCAGAGTTGGAATTGTTGGGTAATCCTGAAGCAGTAAAATCTAAATTGTTCAGGGACGATTGGAGACTGACCTTGGAAGCTTTGGGTTCTTACTTGTCCTATACTGAATACGCAATGTTTCCTCAAAGGTTTGGTAATCTTTCTGTATATCTTAAATGTTTTCCATGTTAGAGGGCTCATACAACATATTTGCGTTTCAGGTTAAACCAATTGAAGTCCAAAGAACTTATCAAATACTGTGAAAGTTCTTTCCCTGTAGATGATCTGTCCCTGGACTGTCGCAGTTGTAATTATGCCAAACTCTAAAACATTGGATCATGGACTGCCATTCGTTAACTGCGATCAGATTGCCTTAATTTGCTACAGAAGGGGAGATTTTTTGCTCAAGCAATTAAAAGGAGATCTTGTGGTCGAGACTTGTGTGGGGGCAAACATGTCTCTCATCCGTGCACTTGTTGTTTTTTTTTTATTTGATTGATTGTACTTGAATTGTATGAACTTGTCATATGAGATGTATGAATTTTAAAATGAATTTATTTTTGATGAATGTGATTTTCATTTATGTTGAATGTTGTGTAAGGTTTTCTGTAAACTACATCACAACAATAAAATAAAAAAAACAAAAACAGATATTGCATAAACTTTCAACAAGTGCAATTTTACTCAAAATGCTTAAATGTTCATTTCCAGTGAGAGGGTCATACATGTTTCTCAATAATATTTTGAGATTCTTTTCCTGGATCCTTTGGGTAGTAATTATTCCCCCCAAGATATTGTGACATTGACTTTTAAATTTAGTTATGTGGTGTATGTGCCGAACACTAATAAGAAGGCCACCTTTGGGCCTACCTTTGGGGCCTTATAGTATGTCTACCTTCAATGGTGATATGGAAAGTTAGCCAATTTTCTTGTAGGGAGACTATGCTAAATTTGGTTATGTTGTCCAGTAAACCTTCATACATGTAATGCATGTTTCCCCTTGTCTTCCATGATAGATATTTAAGTGGGCCATTAAGGTTGTGCTATGAGGCGCAGCTGAAGTACCTGAGGTAACCATTCACGTTCATTGACTGTGAAAGCTTTGTATCGCTCGGGTAGCCCATGACATAGCACGGTCCATGTTCCATTGATAGAGGTCGCTACTGTCAAATTATGTTAGCTAGTGACATCCCCAAATTGTAGCTGGGGCCTATGGGATTCTACAGAGTACCTGTCATATCTGATTTCCTGAGTAACAGTATCATGTATTGCGTAGTGACAGTCCCTCTGATAAGTAGACCTAGTCCCATTATCATTATCCATGTTCTGAATAAGTATTGTACAATCATAGCCATTCTTCCTCAGAACATGCATAATCAATATTATGGATGAGCACAATCAATTTGAAAGTTCTCTTTCTAAGGCCAATTTTTTACCTTAGTTACATAACTACTTTATGTTATACACATGTTTCACACTGCGGGGGCAATTTGATATTCACCCACTTATGAGTTTCAGCAGGGCCAAAACTTTTATTTAATTACAATTGCTTATTTTTATCTTTATCAAAGTCCAAGAACCATGTTTAATAAAAAAAGAGAAAAAAGTGGAAGCAAGGAAGAGGTGTAGAAAGAAACAGGAAAAACTAAGAAAAATGTAATTAGTGCTCTCTTATAGATTTACTTCTCTTAGTAGGTGTGCATTAGGAAATATGGCATTTTAACACTTATGTTAATATTAACATACCCTAAAACAATTCAATTATCTCTTGTATGTAATTTAGATGATTAATCATTCTGAGTAACATGTTGACATTGTAATCACAAGTAAGTGAGAAAGACTAGACCAAAGTTGTACATTTGTTGTGCATTTGGTAATGCATAGCTTATTTATTTTTTTCAACAACATCACATCAGAATTGTGGCATTCTAGAAGGATATGTTCCAATATCGAACTTGTTATATCAGTTGTGCCTTAGTATTGTTATTTTGGATGTCCTCAGAGAAGATCAATGTCACAGCAATAATAAATATTTGAGTTCAATTTGTTATGTCATTCAAGCTATTTGATGAATTAAGATATAAGTAATTAGTAGGCAATTCCAATATTTGTTTGCTCACTTCAATGATAATTTGGTTGGTGTGTGTACCTCTTAGGTACATTCTAATTCAGCAGTTTCCTGATATCCAATTCATATTATTTTTAAGATTGTCACTCCAAAATGACTTTTCAGAATAAATTTGGAGAAATGAAAAGATCTAGTGCTTTAGCTATGCCTGTTTGTATGCTCATTCCCTGAGCCTTTCCTTTCCCTTTGAAGAATTTCAAAGTGTAAGATAATGGTTTATCTCTGTTGTTTAATTGGGCTGGTGCTGGCCATTTTGTATCCCTTTTCTGTTTACTAATAGCAACCACAAACAAAGTACTTAAAATTAAAAAAGAGAATGGTGATTGCCACCCTAGAATTCTTTCTAACTTTATAGTTAGCATAGAGAAAGGACTAAAGAATACAATCTTAATGACAGTTAGCATCTTGGCATGTTGTGGCCATTTTAAATGTTAATTCAATACCCATTCCTCTTAAATGCATTCTATGCTGATATTTAAGCCATGCAGAGTTGTCTATGAAGGTTTTGAAATTGGTGCTAAATATGTAGGGCAGAAGGAATCTTCTTATTGAGTTTGTTGGCTGTTTTAGTGCAGAAATCATAATATCTATATAGTTTACAAGTGTTCTACCAATGTCTCTGTAGAGTTTTGACTATCATATGGCATAAAATAAAATGTTAATGTTTAAACCTAAAACTACTTGACAGATGTTTCATAATTGTGTATTCTGGAATGTACAATTATTTGCATTACCTTATAATAAATGACTGGTGTGTTGATTGGTACAGAAACTTCACTAATAATATTTTGTGGGAATCAGCTATTCCTTGTCACAATAATCACTTGAACACTCTTTCTGTTATGTACGCTTTAACATATGTATTTCCCATTTATAGCAAAAAAGTATTCAGTTAATTGTGCTTATTTAAACTCCATATTATCGTTCGGAAGATTCTTCTGACTTCCTGCTGTCTTGAGCTGTTCTCTCTATTTCCCCCTCTTTTCAGGAGTTGCATTATATCGATTCCAAAGAAACAGCATAGATCTCTGCCAAACACGTGGAAATCTTCGATTTTGGTCCCAATATTCAAGAAGGGCGATTATTCCCAACCATCTAATTACAGGCCTATAGCCCTTCTTGATATACCAGGGAAATTGTTTGCAAAATGCGTGCTGAGGGACTTCAATGTGTGGACAATGGCGTATAAATTACGAGACCCCGAACAAACTGGTTTTGTTAAAGGTTTAGGTATGGGCATTCATCTTCTTTGCATCAATGCTTTAAAATATCAATGTCATCGAATCAAACAACCATTATTTTTCGCATTTGTAGATCTGCGAGCCGCGTTCGATTCTGTATCGCGAGTTCTGTTGATGTCTAAACTAATACGTGATAGGTGTCCGTCTTCCCTATGTGATATGATTTACGAATTTCATCACAACACAGTCATTCGCATTAGGCTAAATCTTCAAGGCCTGTTATCTTAAGAAATTCCTACTTTTCGAGAGCTAAAACAGGGTTGCCTGTTAGCGTCTGCTGTATTCAACTACTTCATTCGGGATGTACAGCAGGCATTCGAAGTAGCAAACACAGATTCACCCAAAATTAATGGTTCACTGATCAAGGCTCTTTTATACGCCGATGATTTGGTCCTTGTATCTAAGACTCCTGCAGGCCTACAAAGGCTTCTGACGGCTTTTGAAAAATACACCAACCTCAATGAATTGAGTATCAATACAACTAAGACTCAAATAGTAATGTACAAACCAATGAGAAAGGGAGGTAAGGTATATAATTGGTCCATCAATAATTTATCATTAGCCATTGTACCTGAGTATCAATATCTTGGTATTCATTTTGAAGGGTCCATAAACGTCAAAGCACAACGCATTGCAATTGAACAGAAGATCTGCACTGCGGTATCTCAGGCAAAAATCATGCAATTTCGGTATGGCAAATTCACAATATGTCCTGCTTTGACATATTGGAAAGTCAAAGTAATTCCCACCATTTTATATGGTCTGGAGACAGACATTCCGTTATCATCTTGTATCTGTGAAAAATGGGAAAAACGTTTCTGGGTCCAGATATTACAATTGCCACACTGTATTCCCATAGCATGGATCCGATATGAACTAGGACTTACGTCATTGTATGCAAATATTTGCTGGAAAGTATGTGCTCTTTTTCGAAAATGCATAATATCTACAAGTATTCCAAGTATACTGAAAACAGTATCAGATTATATGGTCTCAAATTATCATCCTTTTGTAAAAAAGTGGCTTGTAACAATTTATCAGATTATGTCACATTCTGATGTTTCAATTGATACGTTAATAACCAATCCCGATAAAGCAAAAAAGTCTATTTACAGAATGGACTGGATTGATAATCAGGAAAGATGTCTAAAGTACCAGTCTATATCACCAGAAGTATTCAAACCAAAACACATGGGTATACCAGAAAAGTACCTTGATCAAATACCGACTTTATTTTATAGAAATGCCATTTTGTGATTTCGTTTCAATTTATGGCCCACAAGGGGCTTGGCTTGTAAATGAAAACTTATATCAGAAGCAGATAATGTATGCAGATTTTGTCAGATTAAGGGAGTCGAAGAAACAACTGCACATTTAATTACTGAATGCACTAAACTAAAATCCCAGAGAGTAACACATTACAGAAATGTTCACCAATATTTAGGACAAATGGAAGAGAAAATGTGTTGGGCGCACATTGCAGGCTCTGCTCAGAAGATGTTACAAATAGCCTCTCTCCTTAAATTTAGTGTAATAATACATGCAATGAAATGCTGTGTATGAAATTAAGCAATAAGAGACATTTCATTAGCTTGGTTTACTTCTGCCCATATTACTGTATTTATTTATTTTTATTTTTTTTCCTCCTCTTTTTTTTTTGTGAAGGAAATGTAACTAGGTAAATGTTAGAAATATATTTTAAATGTTTTTTTGTTTGTAAGTCCATTGTTATATGTTGTTATATGCTGAGTTTCTATCTTGTGTACTATATATATCTTGTTGCCTCTTAATTATCAAAGTATTTATTTATTTATTTGTATCTTTTATGTATGTTACGATAAAAATGAAATTGAAAAGTTGATTAATTCAACTAAATCAATAAAAAAAGAAACAATATTTCATTAATGTTCACATCGCTGTGCTCCTCTTACCTGTGTTTCACTCATAGGTGTTGTTCCTGCTTTTAGCCCTGAGATATGCATAGCTTCTTGTCTTCAATGCTCTTATATTGCTTCGAATATACTTTTTGAACAAATACAGTTTATTGCATATACAACTAAATTGATTTTATAATTTATAAAAAAATAATGTTCTAACAGTTTTACCATATTCATCTGTGGATTCCTGATTATTAATATTTGCACGTTTGCAGCGACTACACATACCACATTTAAAGAATGTCTTAACTGGTTTCACAAGCCAAGTACCCTTTTTTCTTCATTTCTTTATTGTTTTGAATTAAGTAACTAGGGAATACAATGTTTTTTTTAAAACATGTTAGTGTTTGGGTAGATTATGCTAGGTATGTTTTATATAAAAGGTTGCAGTTTTTTTTATCAGTTAACAAAACTTCCTGATGTATTTCTAACATTTTCTGTATCATCTAATCTAACAATATAATAAAAGGCCAGATGCATGTTTTTGTTCTTTATGTTTGTCCAATACAGTCATGTGCAGTAGTCACCACTAGAGGGAGCAGTTGCCTTAGAATATGTAGTGGTTCTACTGTGTCAATAAAAATCTGCACTTTGGCCTGTGTACATGGGCTCTTACACAGTTTATTGCATATACAACTAAATTGATTTTATAATTTATAAAAAAATAATGTTCTAACAGTTTTACCATATTCATCTGTGGATTCCTGATTATTAATATTTGCACGTTTGCAGAGACTACACATACCACATTTAAAGAATGTCTTAACTGGTTTCACAAGCCAAGTACCCTTTTTTCTTCATTTCTTTATTGTTTTGAATTAAGTAACTAGGGAATACAATGTTTTTTTTAAAACATGTTAGTGTTTGGGTAGATTATGCTAGGTATGTTTTATATAAAAGGTTGCAGTTTTTTTTATCAGTTAACAAAACTTCCTGATGTATTTCTAACATTTTCTGTATCATCTAATCTAACAATATAATAAAAGGCCAGATGCATGTTTTTGTTCTTTATGTTTGTCCAATACAGTCATGTGCAGTAGTCACCACTAGAGGGAGCAGTTGCCTTAGAATATGTAGTGGTTCTACTGTGTCAATAAAAATCTGCACTTTGGCCTGTGTACATGGGCTCTTACACTAGTTTTTGCTATATTTGGTGTCAACAACCCATTTTCTTCTCTTTTCAAACCTTCAGTTTTATTTAGTTTAATAGTTTTCAGATGTTGTGATGCAACGCCGACACAACATTGAGAGGGCAGCAGCCCCCTCCACCTGGATTCTACTTCCCGACGCACACAGAGGATATACAAAGGCTGCATACTATTAATGGTGAGCACCTAGGTGCTAAAGCCCTCACACTGCCGCCATCGAATTTTGCACAAATTTGCTCACCCCATCTTTAGCATACTCAGACCTACAGCTCAGCCTGCAGCGTGACAGCCGACTTTGCATTTTGCAGCAAATATCATCCTTCCTGACACTCCAAAGCTACGACCATCCGCCATTACAAAATGTCTCTGCTTTCTTTCCACCTTGCAAAGATTCTTCCTGACTACTTTTCTGATTGTGCCCATTGCCCAGCTTCCCCTAAATCAGCCAATTACGCTGACCGGTAGGCAGAAGCTGGCCCCCTATTCTAAGGCCCACATTACAAGGCACTGTCTGGTGCCTAAACCCCCATTGCAGCACTGACACGGCATCGAGAGGGCAGGGGCCCTCTCCACCTGAATTCTACTTCCCGACGCACACAGGGGATATACCTATGCTGCATCCGACTAATGGTGAGCTCTTAGTTACTGAAGCCCTCACACTACCGCGTCACAATTTTGCACAAATTTGCTCACCCCACCTTGAGCATACTCCGACCTGCAGCCCGGCCTGCAGCGTGATGACCAACTTCACATTTTGCAGTGAAAAGCATCCTTTCTGACCCTCCGAAGCTACGACCATTCGCCATTCCAAAATGGCCCCCACTTTCTTGCCACCTCGCAAAGAGGCTTCCTGACTACTTTTCTGATTGTACCCATTGGCCAGCTTCCTCTACATCAGCCAATTACGCTGACCGGTAGGCGGAAGCCGCAGCCCCTATTCCAAGGCCCACATTACAAGGCTCTGTCTGGTACTTGTCCGGCTCTCTGGCGTGTAGTGCCCGTTATGCGGCCAGTTTAGCACGATTTCACAGTCCGCCTCGGTCCCTTTGTCGGCCTCGACTGCATGTTCTTTCTTCATGCCTTTCTAGGAGTGTGCCCGTCCATGCCTCATCCAGCATGGTAAGTGGCTCCCCCCACAGCAGCACACCTGCCTATATATTGCCACCACACGTCGAACATTGCCATATACATTGCTCATGCCGCATGACTAACCCTACCCTGTCAAGCATGTGTCACCAGCTAACATGCTGTATTGTTTAATGAAGTATTTCTGCCTATATGCGTTTTCTTCTCAAATTCGCCCACAGTCACGCAAACACCACCTAAGATCTGCTCTGCCTGCCTCATTGCATTAAACCTGTACTTCCCATGTGCTTCTTTTATGCCTTCAATTGCCATATGAATTGATTTGTTATACGCTGCCCTACCTTGATACTTAAAGTAGCCCATAGTCACCCTAACGCCACTGAGGCACGCCCTGCTTGCAGTACTGTGTTAACCGTGTGATTACCATTTGCCTTAATGCTTAAAATCTGAAAAATGAATTGATTTGGTTTACGCTGCCTTACTGTGATACTTAAGGTAGCCCACAGTCACCCCAAAACCACTGAGGCCCGCCCTGCTTGCAGTACTGTGTTAACCGTTTGCTTCCAATCTGCCTCTTAGGCCTACAGTCTGTAAAGTGAATTATATAGCTATACATTGTCTTACTTGCTGCCAATCACGCATGCAGTTACTTGTGTGTCCTGTGTGCCCACAGACAATAATTCACTAATTGCACGACCATCAACGGCCTAACATTCTCGAAATGATCCCAGAGAGTCTCAGCCGCCACCACCCCTTCCACTCCCTCAAGAGCCAAAGAGCCCAGACCCTACTAGGCCAACCTCCCCCCAACTAAGAACCATTGTTGCCCTCACCATCTAACTAAGTAGCAAGTGCCACTTCTCCATTAGTTAGTCAACCACCCGACCAACATATCCACCACACAATTCTGACAATTTATTCATGCAAGTCATGCAATGACCCTATCCAGCCACAGACTGCCCGATCCAAATCTACGCCTCTACCCCTACCTGATTCCAAATCCATCCAGCCGACCGCTTCCTACCTGTAGCTCTCAACCAGCACCACAAGACAGCCCAAGGGAACAATAACCTAATTACGCATGGTGACAAGCTCATTCCGGGCTCCTTGGCAACCCAACAATGCCTCAATCATCCCACCAGCCGCCCTTGTCCACTAACACTTAGAAAAGTCAACCTAGCAACCATAACAAAGCCCACCAGAGACGCTTCCTACTCCAATGCCCCCACCACCCTAAGAAGTAATTCATTCCTAAGCTTAAGAACTACCCATACCAGTACACACCTACCCAACCTCTACCTTATCAACTTCAGCACGCCTGACAACAAGAACCTAGCAGCCCTCATCAATGCCATATCCTTATCAGCCCATGCTCTAGACATCACAGACATCATCACATAAACTAGATTTCCGAGCCATAACAGAATCCTGGCTACACGCCACAGCCAGCCCAGCCCTTTCACTCGCCGTCCCAGATAGCTACCCTATCTGTAGGATGGATGGTCAGTCCAAAGGTGGTGGCGTAATGTGGAATATTTTCACCCATGCCAATGCACCCTACTACACCCCTTTGCCAATGGGGAAAGAAAACTGCAAAAATGGAGGCGAAAAACCCCATGCGTGCCAAATCTGCAAGACTGCGCATGGTTCATAAACCACAAAAGAGCTGCATACCCTGCCAAACAAAATCAAAGTTGGTGTAAAAATAGGAATCACTGAATGTCACCTGTCACCTGAAGCAAGGCCACAGAAGGGCTAAAATCCGAAAATGCCCTTAAAAATTCAGCCATTTTCCCAGTGAATGATTGAAATGAAAAGTGTGCTGAAATCATAGATTCTACATTCCCCCTGCTTGGAGGGGCAGGATGCTTCCCTCTCCAGGAAGGGGAAATACCTCCCTGATCAAAGGACTGGACAGCTGTTACCTTGAAGGGGAGGTACAAAAAAAAAACATCTGGGACATTTTTGCTGAGCAACCTAAAGGGGGATAAAACTGAAAATTGATAGACATTAACCTAATGTCAGGCTTTTGATTTGAAGACATTGATGAAACATGTACCATTTAAGGGACCAAAATTATACAAAAAATTCTCATTGTAGCAGAACGATTATGTTGCAAACCTAAGATTGCATGTACATGATCCACTGATAAGCGCCCAGAGATGTACTGAATTAGAAATGATTAATCCAAACTGTTATGGTTAAAATTGATAAAGATCCATAGAATGACAAAGACAGCTCTCACAAAAATGGGGATTGAATATAGACAATCAATTATGAAATGTATGTGCCTGATTTTATTAGGGTACATAATCTTAGAAATGTACATTTGTGCAAAAGTTATGTTGTTGTCAAAATCAATGTGGGAGTTCCTAAATCCTATCGTAAAGATGACAGCTCAGTTCTGACTGCCAACCAAAACAAAGCACATGCCTGCAGCCACTCACAGCCATGGGGGTGTGTTTTGAAATCCTGCCCACACCATAAAACTTGTTGATGACATTTGATAGTATAAATATAGGAACTTCACTCCAAATAGACACAATGCTTCCAGAACCCCTCCAGATTTCTGCGCAGAACCTTGTTCCAGTACTCTTCATCTTGTAGTTGACTCCAAACTTCTCTGAAGATCGATTTTTTTGCAGAATTCAGCATTGCTGAACTCTTGCTAGCTAGCCCAATTTCAAACATCCAAAACTTAAAAGAATAATCCTGATTCAGCTTGGCTCGCTATCATTAAGGCTTGCCCGCTGAAACGTGTATCCTGTAATCTGCCGTCTCCAGTGACCAGAAGGGCCCATCCAAATCCAGTCTGAGGTGCAGTCCAAAATTGACCAGAACCATGCCGCTGATCCAATCCCTCCAAAGGTGCCCTGCTGCTGGTAGACCTGACCCAATCCAATGACCAGAACAGTGACGGTCCAATTTAATTACAAAGGACTGTAAGTATTAATAGGAAACACAGTGACCCATAGTATATCTGCATTGTATCATCCCAATCTCAACCCATCTTTAAATTCAGAAACCTAGTATTGTTAGAACCCTTCTTGCGCTGATTTTTCTCATCTGTGTTACAAAACCATAAGTCCTTAGTGATTTTGAGTAACTAAAGTAAGTCCCAGAAAGAAATTGAGGATCCACCACATGAATGGTTGCGATGGTCACGTAACTGTAAAGATTCATGTGTGGCCTCCTCTTTTTCATAGTCATTAATATAATGTAATAAAACCTAACTGTCACTTTCAAAACTGAACTTCTGCTTCATTTCACGCCTATTTTGTAAAAACACCTCTCACTAAAACCTTTATAACTTCTTCAATTTAATAGTTAGAAAAGAAATATCAACTCTAACTGATACCTAAGTCCCTTAGCTACACCCACAACTAAAAACAGAAAAGTGTATTTGACCCGTTCTTCTCAAATATTGCATAGTAAAGGTTTGCCGCAAATTTGTTGTTTTCAAAAGTTTCCCACGTGTCTTTTCCCATCCAAAGGTTTCTTCAATCCCATCCTGATCTAAAGTGTGTACTGTTGTTTATATTATAGCAGTGTTAGGACCTATTTTGTGTTGCTTTCCTCAGAATTGATATCCCTTAAAGCATTGTGCACCCTTTTGCATTGTTTCACCATGCCATTTCACCTGTCATTTTAAAAGTGTCATTTTCTAAAACGGTTTTCTCTTTTGTTTGGGGAGGGAAGATTGCATTTAAACTCTAGACATTGTCGTTCATTCCTGAATACCTGCTGATTACTCACATTTGTGTAGGATTGCCCATTTGTACTTCAGTACTTTGCAGGGGGAAACATTAACCTAAACGCTATCTGTTCACAAACCAAAACTGTTCTTTTTCCTGTGTTCTATTCTGCATCATTATAATTGAATTCAATTGCTTTTAATTGTATTGTCACCGTTAGGTGATTGCTGTCCCATACATATATATATATTAAACTCATGTGTGGTTTGAATATTAAATAAATAATTACATATTTACCTTTACAAACTAGCCTGATTCCTGGTTCAGTGTGACCTGGGGGGTATTTGTAGAAGGGTGTGATATGAGTGCTATATCATTCCGAATATTGAACTTATAGATACAAATAAAATAAGGGTTTCATTGCGGACTACATGCTGGGCGAGACCGTGGTGTGTGCAAGATTGAAATCCTTAACAGGTTGGGGGCTTGTGCCGTGATTCTGAATTTGAAATACCACCCGTACAGTCTAACACACCATACTAGCCTGCAGGTTACAGACACCTTGCTTGGTTGGCGTTCTGTGCTACACTGTACAAGTACCTCTCAAAAGAAATATTCCAAACATTGGGCTTGTTTGCAAAAGTAAATTAACCCTGAAATAAGTCAGAAGGAAATTGAAATTTCTGAAATGGCAACCCCAGTAGAAAACACTTCCTGCACAAACTGTTTGTCAGGGGTGAGTACCCGAACAGATGAACAGGTATGGCTACAGGGAATAAAAGAACAAGTCACTGCATAGACCTAGATACATGGCAAGACAAGGGTCCATTACACCAAGCGCTTAGTGAACTGTACATGGCCCCAAAAATAAAAGAGGAGCAGTGTAAAATTGCCAAAATATGGGCCTACCTGTATCTCCACATAGGAATAATACAGGAAAAGCATGCAGACAACATAGACCTGGCAAAGAAGCAAGGGGAAACACTGCAGAAAATCCAAACTAATCTGGACTCTGCAGAGCAAAGGCTCCAGAAGAGCCAAGAATCAGACACAGAGGCTAGGCAGTATATTACCAAATTAAAGGAAGACCTGGCCCTCTTACAGCAAAAGAATGCAGAGCAAGAACCCAAATTACAGACACTGCAAGATGAGTATCAGGACAGGGTTGACTCTTTAAAACAGAATCAGCAGAAGCTGGCACAACAGTTAAATTACAACAGAGCATGCGTAGAGCAGATAGTCACATTACAGAACCACATAGAATCCTTGAAAGAGGAAAACAATAAATTAATTCTTAAAGACCTATAATCTCAAGCAGAATTTGATGAGGAGCATCAGAAATCTAGTGCATTTAAAACACAGAGAGACGACCTGGCTGCACAGAGGAGCACTCTAAGTCAGGAGAGGGACGCTTTAGGCCAGGAAGTCAGCCAATTAAAAACTAAGTTAGAGGAAAGAAAGCTGGCCCTTCAGGAGTTTAGTGAAGTTAAAACTGAATATGAGCAGCTACTAGAGCACACCAGGCAGCTGGAGGATGCTCTGGAAAAGAACACTCAGACCAATAATGACAAAACTCAGGAGGTGAGACTCCTGCAGCAAAAATTGGCCCAGTATTTCCAATCCAGGCAGGAAGCACAGAGAGACAATGAGGCTCTCTGTGAAAAGAATGATAGGCTCCACAAACAGATAGCCATGCAAGAGCAAATCATTGAGACCGGTAAGGCCTTAATAGAGGAGCAAAAGAGTCAGATTTTGTCATTTCACCAGGGAATAGGGGCTGAAAGAAATGAGGTAGGAAGGGACAGAGAAACCCCTGAGCATAACATCAGGACCCCTGTCATCAGGGAGTTTAACCCCTTCAGTACCATGGACTCTGCCACCCTCTTGTCCACTGGCTCATATGAAGCAAGGGCCACTGGGATGGTAGACTTCAGTAGAATTATCAACATGGGACTGACAGATCAGATCCTCCCAGAAATGGATGGGTGGGCATCTCTGTACAGATTCCCAAATGTTAGGGCTAGCCTCTCTGATCAGGAAGACTCCAGTGAGGGGAGAATCAGGGAACTGGATCCTCAAAAATAGCACCTACCAAAGGACCAGTTGGTAAAATTTGGTGGGGAACCCCATGAAACTAAGCCCACAAAGAGTATCTTAAAGACCTCTTCCTAGCTAGGGCTGTGGGGGGGGGGGTAATCAGCCAATCCGGGGAACAAGGGAGAGTCAGAAGACACTTCTGAGCACCACAGGTCTCAAAAAACTAGACCCTGACATTCTGCAAGCCATTCCCAAGCTCGCAGAATCAGGGAGAGCCTGGAGGATCACATAGCCACCTCCTGTAGCAGTGCCTCTGAGTCAGAGGATGAGTGGACACAGGTGACTAAGACTAAAAAGGCCAACAAAATTAAGGAGGCCCTACTGAAAGATCCCCTGAAACAGATCAAGGCCATTAGAAGCGTCATAACTGCCTATCATAAAAATGCCAAGTATTCAGTTTGGGAGTACCTCGAGTTATACAAGCAAATGATGGATACTTTCCATTTGAAAGATAGCAGAGTTGCATTCAATATGTCAAGTGGACATTTTCCCCTGAATACTCCAGCTTCTTTGCCGGGCTGGAGGATCAAAATCACTCAAGATCGTCCACCTAAAGGGCGGCCATCTTAAAACATTTTTCTGTACATCAGAACCCCCAAGAGGCCCGGAAGGCGGCCTACAACCTGCAATGTGGGGAAGACCAGGCCCCACAAGAATTTGTGCAAGAATTAAAACGTGCTTTTGCGCAGACCACCAGGAGGGTGCACACAGACAGTAGGGAGTTCATTAATACCTTCTTTCATGCACTACTTAAATACATCATGGCCCAGCTGGTGAGGGACTTTCACAAAAAGAGATCACTAGACTGGGTCATTGAACAGGCGACTCGTATTTATGAAGTGCAGAAACCGGTAGAGAATAAAAATACAAATAAAAACCCCAAACCAGCTAACACCCCTGCTGCTGCTAAGGTGGCGGAGGTGAAGGTTGCCCCCATTTCAGATTTGGATATTAAAAATATTCCTGTGCAAAATCCTCCTAACCAAAGACCCAGAAGGCCCTCGGGCCAATCCCAGACAGGTAGAAAGGAGGTAATCCCACCCCTAACTCCCCTGATTATATAAACCCCCATTACAAGGGCAACAGACCCATCCTGGGGTATGTGTGGACACCCCCAGCCCAAGGGGGGGATCCAACAAGGTAGCTGCCAACCCAGGAAACTTCCCTCCGAGAACCCGTCTAATCAAGGGTCTGGTACTCCAGAGCAATGACAGGGAGAGAACTCTGATAACCCACCGGTTCCCAGGGAGGAGGTACGGGGGGGTGGTGCAAAGCCTTAGAGGAAGCTTCCTTCCCCACTTGTGAAAAGTCCCTGGAATCCCAGGAACCGGAACTAGAATCTCCTTCCCCCGAAAGTCTGCAACCTAAACCTAAGGAACAGAGGGTGGGTAGGAGAAATAAAGGGCCTAAAAAGACCCATTTTGTCGAGGAGGTTGGAGTCTTCCAATTTGAAGGAGAGGGGTCCTCAGAGGACTCTGGGAAAATGATCTTCTCCTTCAGGATGGGGGAATTCCTCCCAAAGAAAATTGTGTCCCATCAGATTCTAATCAAGACTGGGTAGATGTGGGGACTGAGTTAGGACCGCCCATCATTGAACCCCAGAATGACAAGCCAGAAAATCCCCTTCCCCAAACCAATTCTGGTGACTGCCTCCAAAAGGGGGGGGGCAGACCAGAATCAGAACCAGGGGAGCCCAAAACTTCCCCAATATCCAACTGTCACCTTTTTCTTACAGATTTCTAAGCTCCCAAAACAGAATCCTGCCCAAACTACCCCCTGTCAGAATCAAGAGTAAAGAAATTAACCCACCAATTGGTCCAAAATGCACATTATCTTTGCTCCCTTGAGAAGAAGGAGGGAAGATGTTATGCCCCGGTCCAAATACAAGGACAATGTACATTTTTGGCACTGGTGGCACTAGTGGCAATGGATCCCAAGACCCAGGGTCTTTGATCAGCTGAATTCAGCAAGAGGGGAGGGATACCAGATCCCTCTCCCCCTCTTGCTGGACAACTTCAGAACATCGATGGGAATGAAATTCCTGTTGAGGGGACTGCGGATTTAGAAATTAAAATTGGGCGGCACAAGGTGAAACACTCAGTCATAGTTGTGACTCCAAAGAGCACACCATGTTTTCAGGGGAATGACATCCTGCGTAGATTGTCTCCCCTCATAGATTGTGGACCCAGACTAACCGACCAATAAAATTAAAACATAGCGTCAACCATGTTAGTCTCACACATGGTTGAACAAAAACCTGACCTAATTGAATTCCATTTTGAAAACAACAAAAACCCTGACGTGACAGTAATTGCAGTAGGACAACAAACTGGTGATGGGAAGTCCTCTTTATTTTTGAAAATCAACTTTCCTTCCAGTCTCAGGTGGAATTCCATGCTGAAAGGAAATACTCTGAAATTCTATACCAATTCACAATCAGAAAATCCCACTTCTATAGTCCAAAATGATGAGAAACCAGCTCAAGGCTTGGCTGACATTCAGAAAATTCAGAAAAATTGGAGAACAGTTGTTCATCCCTATTCACTTAAATGGGGGGAAGGACTCTGTTCTCACCCGAATGTGCATGAACGACGGTTTGAGCTTCATCAGCGAAGCCATGTTCTGAAAAATCCCAAAAGATCCAGCCATTCCCACCTTTAAATTGATAGACAAATGTGAAATGGACCTGGGAACACCCAATTCCAAACATCTCCTGCCTAGCAGGTGTATGCTCAAAATTTCCATAGGCAACAAGAGCATAGTCCATTATTGTTGGGTCGTGCGAGATGTCCCTGCTGCATTTTATTTAGGCTGTGACATTCTCAATCGCTTTGCCATTAGTTTAGACCTAATAAACTTCAAATCCTGGTCCCGATTAGAGAGTTATCCCATGGACTTTGATGATCCAGAGCAAGCATTTCGGTCAGCTCAATTGCTGCCATATGCAGTTGAAATTCAGATTGGAGAGGAAGTCACCAACCCAGAATGGACCCGACAATTCCCACTTGAAGTCAAAATTAAAAGAGGACAGAAACTGCAAAATCCTGACGCATATGTTCACCTCAATGCCCATTTCCAACAGCAAGGGTTGGAGTTAAACCAAACACTATTAGTCAATACAGAACACAACACCATTCTAATAGTGGTGGATAGCAGCAACCTTAGGAGTATTACTCTGGGCATAGGCACCATTATTGGAATGGCGGTTGATGACCAATGTTTTTCCATAGATTTAGGTAATGAACTGATAAGACCAATCCCAAATGACTGTTTTGACAGTGATAGCGACAATGACACAACACCAGACAGGATCTTCGCCCGGCATGGGTGGAATTTCCTGGTGTACTCTTCCTGCCCTTTTGGTAAGGAAGAGGTGACCTGTGACTTCTGGAGGGATGAGGTGATCTTTCAAGTGACCAGGACGGCCTTCCCCACCTGAAGCCATCAGTCCAAGTTAGTACTTTAACCAGGGACTTCTCCACCCAGCTGGTGGAGGCCACTCAGATAGCCAAACCAGAAGTCTTTCCGGACTGCTTCAAGCAGATGGTTGAAGAGAGAGTCAACCTAGCTGATGCCTGTGAGACTCTGGAGCAAAAGCAAAAACTGAAACAAGTTTTCTTAGATTTTCAGGATATCTTTGCGGTGAACTCATATGACAGTGGTCGCACCGAAATCCACACAACAACAATTCCCACGGACCCTGGTATGACTCCAGTGTTTGTGAAGCAATACCGCTTGCCTCTCGCATCCATGGAGTCCCTTACAGAAATAATTAAGAACCTTGAGTCCTGTGGGATAATTCGTCCAGTCCACAGCACCTTTAATAATCCGGTGCTGGGGCTTTTGAAATCAAACGGCCAGTGGAGACTCTGGGCCTCATTAGGACCCTGGCGGAGAGGGTGTTACGCCAGCGTAGTGCATGGCGTACCTCTCCGCCATACTACGAGTTCCCGTAGCGCCATGGAGGTTTTCTCCGCCTGGTTTTACCAGCCGGAGAAAACCATGGCGCTACGGGACCTCGTTGTTAATTACGCCACCGTATTTTACGGTGGCGTAATTAACTCCTTCCCCACTCCCATTATACCCTATGGGGCAAAAATGGGAATGGGGAAGGGCAGAATGGGGATTGGGGATTTACCGCTCCGCCGAGGTCGGAATGGGGCGGTAAATCCGCCAACCCCCATGGCGCTATCGGCGGCTTTCCGCCATGCTTCGCGGTGCATTTAGCACCGCGAAGTCCGCCTGGGTCGTAATGAGGCCCTCTGTGCTGACCTGAGGGAGCTAAACAAACGGGTCCACACTTCCTGATGGCCTCTTCCCTACATTGACCAAGGGCTTGCCTAGATCCAGTGGTCAAAGGTGTACACTGCCAATGACCTGACCAATGGGTACTGGACTGTACCTGTCAGTAGGGAGGACCAATACAAGCTGGCCTTTACCTTTGGGGGGCAGCAGTACACTTGGACCCAGACTCCCTTTAGATAAATCAACTCCGGCAATTAATTTAATATCTTCTTGCATAAGGCCATGCCCGACTTGGGTGAAAGGGGTAACCTGGCCTATATAGATGATGTTCTAATCAAAAGCTCAACTGTGGAGGAACACATAGCGGAGATACGTTATGTTCTGACACAGTTGAGGGCTGCCGGAGTAAAACTATCTTTCCAAAAGACACAGTGGTGTAGGACCCGTGTCAATTTCTTGCAACATGAAATAACTCTGAGGGTCTCTGTTCCCAGGAAAAGAAAGTAGAAGCACTCCAGAAACTAAAAGACCCCACAACTCTGCGGGAGCTAAGGAGCTTCTTTGGACTGACTAATTACAGCAGAAAGTTCATTGAGGATTACGCAGAGATCACAAGACCCCTGATCCATTTGTTGAAGGAAGAGGTCAAGTGGGAGTGTGGTCCAGAACAAGCCGAGGCAGTAAGACAACTCAAAAGAAGCCTCTGACAAGCGCCTTGCCTAGCTTACCCTGTCAAAAACAAGAAGTTCTTCCTGGAGACAAGGTTCTCAAATACATGCTTGACTGCAGTATCATACCAAAAGCATGACAAGGTGAATGCGGCAATAATAGTCCAGATTATACCTTCCCTAATTTAATAAAATGGGACAATTTATGTAAAAAGTCATCATCAGGGACTTTGTGCAGTGAACTGATGGCATTAAACAAATAGGTGAGGTATAGTGCCCAAATAAATATCTCTTCCTTGACTAATTCAATTTAAGCCCTGGCTTCCTGATTTCTGGATCGCTATGGCCTTTAGGATTTCCATCATAGAGAATTGTAAGCTTGGGTACTCTTCCAGATCTAGGCCTATTTCTGAGATAAGCTTCCGATACCCAGAATAGTGTTTCCTGTCCTCTTTATACAACTTACTAAAATGTGAAAACCATTCAGTATTAGTGAAACAAAACTCAAAAGGTGAATATGCCTCCACAGAGCGTTTGATAACAATATACCAGAAATCCTAAGAAGTTGTCATGGTCATAGATGTTTTCAAGGCTTATCATTAGCCACATGTGAATGCTTGCTTTGCAACTTCAATCACATTTTTATATTCAGGGCGGGCTGGTACAATATAACTCTGACTGTATATTTTCCTGATCTTAAGCAGAATGGGTAATATTTTCTTAGCCACTTTGCAGCATCAAACCAAATATTTTCTTTTCCCAGAATGTCTTTGTTAACTACCTGTCTTGGCTTCATAAGCAGTGAGCAGACTATATTTAACAGGTTCTCATATGTGTCCTAGATACTAATTGCATCATTATCCCCAGTCCCAAGAACAAACTCCAAAATAGGAAGGATGCATTTATAAATTTATGACACACTCTTAGATCTGTCTAACCGACTTAATTCATCTCTGATTGTAATGGTTCTCTATAGGAATAATGCACTCTACCTGGGTCCTTTTAAGGCACAGATCCAGATTCAATATAAGTGGGAAAAGTCACTTTGCGGCCTAGAAGGAATTCAAAAGCATTCTATCGTAGACCATTCATTTACATGTATTATTTCCCATTCTAAAAAGCTCGACCTATCTCTTCTTTTGAAGGTCACTCCTGCAGCAATATTGCAAATAACTACCTGGCCTGGCTACATATCCTCCTCAATATCTAAGACTTCACCCTGCTCTTCCCACAGACAGGATCCTTAGGCCATTTTGTGCCCCTCTCTACTCGCAATATCCTCCCCACATTGCCTGCTCCCTGTAGCCGGTGCCAGTGTTCACCCCTGTACAGCTCCCTGCTTTGTTCTTTTTTATTTCTGCTGGCCGCTACTGTATCCTCTTCTATGTTAACCCCCTGGTTGTTCCTACTTTTACCTGGTGCTAGGCCGCCATTTCTAATGTCTCTTAACTATCAACCCACCTCATCACTTAGTCGCTGCTCCGGTGCTCTATCCCTCATTGCTAATCCCCCCCTTCCTGTGTTTTCCCCTATTATTCTGTAAAGCACTCTGTTGCATTCTGATTAGCGTAAACACCCTGCTCTTTACGCTAAACAAATATGCAAATAATGATAATAATATTAAGATTGTATGCTCAAATTGAAGACTGAAATTGCCAGCAATGGCTTTTTATGTGTGTGCCTGGTTGGTGTACATTGTCTCATTATCCAATTAGAGTTTCCAACTAGAAGTTGTTAACATGCCATTATTCACATATGGCCTTTTTTGCACATTAACCAATAATATACTCAACTGGGTCGGAATTTTCAGAAATAAATCATGGTAGCCTGTCCATAGACTGGCACCCATGGTATTTAGATGTGCATTAAGCCATATTGTCAGGCCCTTGCTGGGGCACACTAGTGACCGGGTGCAATACCATATTCTTCGATGGAAATCTCTTCTACTGAGCAGGTTTCCTGGAAACAGATTATATATTTTTCTCTTATTGCAATCCTTATCCTTTATGTTTTAATCATACATTTTCCAGGATACTCTATTTGTGTTCTGAAATTCCTTGCCCTATTATGAGCTGGTATTTTAACAGTGGAGACCACCGGTCAATCTGCCTGGTCCAAAGTAATTGTTGTATCATCAGCCTCTTTTACCATCACATACACTAATAAAGCTGGATGCTTAACAGCAGAACTCCCTTTTTCATGGGTCTGCTACATTTGGCTCTGCAGATGTGTTGGAGTACAACGGCCCTAGTCAACATAGTCAATGGTGATGGATCATCAGAGTCATAGTCCTAAACATCTGGAGAGCCAAAGGTTGCAGACCACTGCTCTAACGGATCTGGTGATGTTCTGGTCTTATTACTCTTGGAGCCCTCAACATTTTAAGTAGATATGGTTGACTGCACATGATTTTCATTTTTTTCTCATTTTCAGTTGATTCCTATCAGAGTTTGATGGTATTTCTCTGAGTTGGACAGAAGAAGCATGAGTTGGTACCATAAGGAGGAAGCGCCCCATATTTAATTGACAATGGCCCCCCTAGCAAATAGTCATCTGTTAACATGATACTGCTTTGTTTGGAAAGGATGCATTTCCACACTGAGTGCGGTTGGTACAGTGTGAATTTATTTCAGTGTAGACTTATAGGGCCTCATCACGACTTGGGCGGTAACGGTAACGCTATTAGCGCGGGCGGTATTAGCCCTACCGCCGAACTCCCCGGCGCTAATAGCGCCAGATCCCGAGTTTGGCGGTAATGTAAGTCCCCATTCCCCACTGAGCCCATTCGGGAATGCCCCATTCCCCATTGAGCTCAATGGGGAATCTTCACGCTAATACCGCCGGCGGATTTCCCGCCGGCGGTAATAGCATGAATTTTCGGCAGATTTCCCCCCAGCTCAGAGCTGGGGCGAAATCCGCCGAAGCCCTGATTCGGCGGACCCTTAAATCCGGCGGTAATAGCGCTACCGCCGGATTTAAGGGTTACCGCCGAAGTCGTGATGAGGCCCATAGTCTTAGTGGTGGTCAGCTGACAACTTTTTCGAGCTCAGTGGTCTTTATCAAGGCTAGGTCTTTTATTATGGTGTGGGGGTATGTGCCCCAGCTGTGGTCCCCTTGGGGTTAATTAGGTCCTTTATGGTCCCAGTCTTGGGTACTGGATAGGCCTGTGGCTGTGTTTACAGTCCCGGCTGAGTGGTTGCTATCCTGGAGGTGTATCAAGACCACAGCTGGGGCACATACCCCCACACCATAATAACAGACCTAGCCTTGATAAAGACCTCTGATGTCGAAACACGTGTCGGCTGACCACCACTAAGTCTATGTGTCTAAACTGAAATAAATTCACACTGTACCAACCGACTCAGCGTGGAAATGCATCCTTTCCAAACAAACCAATTAAAGGTAGCCAGGACTTTCTCTCCAACCTTACCAAGAGGGGTGGGCTTCACCTCTGCCAACCTGTGACCTTGCATATATCATTTGGACAGTACCAATAAAAGTTAGAGCTTAGCGCAGGAGTGTTCACAATCTAGGGCCCGTTTCTCTTTTCACTGTTAACATAATATGAATGCAATCAGAATGGTGTCTACTGGGAGAGATAAATCATGCTGCTCCCACTTTATATTCCAATTCCTGAATGACTGAGTAACAACAACTTGTTATTTTCTATACAGTGCATGCACTTCTTGACAAGTGCACATCCCCTTCCTCTGGCTCCTTTTTGTAACTAAGGGACATCAGTCATGAAGAGCCCACCTCTTTGGTAGGACTTTTATTTTGTTATATGTCTTAAGCTACTTTTTGGGCTGGTGCCACTCCTGGGCCAATCCCGACTTAATGACCACAGTATTGTTACAAGACTGGGATATCTGTTTATTTTTCTCATCTTTGCTGGAAAAGTTTGAGACATATCTCTATTAACAAACAGGGGCCAGATTACAGAAACTTTGCACCGGTGCAAGTGCAAAGTTGCAAGGTATTAGCAATCGGGCAAAGTTTGCCCTATTTCTAAAAATAATTGCACCATGACAAGTGCAGTTTGGCATGGCAGAAGCACCAGGCTAAACAGTTCCCTAGTGCAAAAAAAGATACATTTTCAATGCATGTTTGCACCAGGGAAAGGTTTGCCCTAGTGCTAGTACCATTCTCGGCGCACCGACAGACATAACAAGATGCATTCCTTTACCAAACCATGACTCCAAGGAGGTTCTTTTAACACAAACAATCTTATCGAATGTATCTCTGTCTTGATAGTAGATCCCATAACACAGTTTATGGACAATTCAAGATTTCCCATGTCAGGGATGAACAAAAATCAACCATTCTTGACCTTGAGGCTTACATCATGGAGTCTTTATAATGTGTACATGAATGCATAATGACATTTGTTAAAAACTTCAGGACTTAAATAACAGGTTTTATGGCTCTGTTTCAGCATACATTTAAGACATTGCTAATTCCACTTTACCTTACTCAACCCTTCAGAGCACTTCCTGCCACTGCTCCCCTACTCATCCCACCTACCTATTCTACCCCTGAATCCTATCTGTAACCCATGAGAGACTCTCCTATGTGCTGCTCTTTTCATACAAACATAGGAAACAATAGTGTTAATTATGTAGTGATGATACATGATAAAATTGGGCATTGGTTTGTTTTACTAGCTTTTTCCAGCTTTAAAATGTTCATGTCAATCAGTTACTTTGTACATTCATTTCAAACATGTTTCATATTAATTCCCGCTATGCACAGATACGTTCTGTGGGTTTCTAGCATGTACATGTAAATAACATACAAGCTATAGTGACGTACACTAAACACTATACGTTCGAGTTTGGGGAAGATGTGTTATCAATTTAGTACATTACACACAAAAGTTGATCAAGACGAATTTATACAGACCACACCATTACGAATAAACAATTCATTAATTTATTAATTTCAATTTCATTCATATATTGACATTTTACAACACTGTATACAAATATATTGACGAAAAACATACATATAATGAAAATGTGTATATGTTTTTTCTCCTTAGTTTCAATCCATACATATCTCACATTCATACCCATTCATTGCAATTGATGTGACTACAATATCATATCCACTTTTTACGTGCAATTTTTTACTTAAATTAATCACTGGTGACAAAAGAATGGATTTTTCCCAACCTAAGGAGAAAAAAACATAATATCTTTTTCATTATATGTATGTTTTTCGTCAATATATTTGTATACAGTGCTGTAAAATGTCAATATAATGTGAATTGTAACTGCATGGCTAATAAGACTGGTGTGAATGATTAAAACACAGCATTGATCCAATACACGTGGTAAAATAGCACGAGTGTAAATACAAACAAGACTTATTGAAATGGGAATATATGGTGACAGGATCCACTTAGATAATACCACACATAGTACAATTTGGAGTGTATGACAACAAGAGACTAGCACATACACAGATAGAATACTCCAGTGTAGGGTAATACTGTAAAGGCATTGGGAACACAGATGATATTAGACAACAAACGAGATCCATTCATGATTTAGTTTCACAGGATGGAATAACATTACAAGCCAGCCTTCACCTCTTTGATAGACGCCTCCCACGCATCATCAACTTCCCTTCTTCTCCTGCTGTCCCCTCTCTCACTTCCGTGACTTTCTCACCTCCCCCTTCTGCCTCTACTTCGGCTACCTTGCCTTCTCCTTCCCTCTCTGCCCCCTCTCGGGCTCCTTTCACACTTCTGAAGGGCATACCTCGGACCTGTAGCCCTCCCTGGAAGTCCTTCAAGGATGACAACCTTCTCCATATTGCCACTCTAAACTCTCGCTCTGCTGTCAAACACTCCTCTGATATCTGCTGCCTTCTTGAAGAACTTGACCTTGATGACCTCAGTCTCATTGAGACATGGTTCACGGCCAGCTATATCACTAGCTTTGACACACTCCTACCAGATGGCTACAAGATTCTCTCCGCTCCCAGGTCCAACCGCTCTGGGGGGGGGGTGTAGCCCTGATCTTCCCCGAGTGGATTCCTGCCTCTGTCATCCCTACGCAGGCCTACTCCTCTTTTGAATGCCTCGTCTGTAGGCTCTCTCTCTCCCCTAACCATTCTCTTACTGTTGCTACTATCTATCGGCCACCTGGTTAGATCTCCTCCTTCCTCTCTGAGTGGGAGGACCTCTCCTCCTCACTCCTGGCCTCAACCACTCAACTCCTCCTTCTTGGGGACTTCAACATCCACCTGGATGCCTCCTGTCCTCCCTCTGTACTCTTTCGCGATATCTGCAACTCTCTCTCACTCACTATTCTCCCCTCTGGCCCGACTCACTCTACAGGGCACACTCTGGATGTTCTGATCTCCTCAGACCTTCCCCTCTCTGTTCCCCTCTCCACTCCTCTCTCCTGGAGTGATCACTGTCTCCTCTCCTCCCACCTCACCCTCCCTACCCCTCAGGCTTATCCACTTCCATCGCTGCCACCCACCTTCTCGGTCATCCAACCCATGAAGCGCGTGTCGGCCGAGGCTTTCGCCGCCACCTTCTCACCCTCTCCTCCCCCTTTGGCTGACTCTCACCCTGACACAGCCCTCTCCATGCTCCACTCTGCTATATCTGATACTCTTGATATCATTGCCCCTTGTCATGAGAATCTGCCTGAAGGCCAAAGCCAAGTGCAACTCCTGGTACGACTCAGACCTTGTCCCCCTAAAACGCAATTGCAGGGTGGCCGAGAGGAAATGGTGTGCTTCATGTACATCCTCTGACAAACTGGCCTGCCGCCTGTTCCAGAGGCAATACCAGCTCTCTGTCCTAACCAAGAAGAGAGCTCATATCCAAGCCCGCGTCTCTGCGGCATCTAACAACTCAGCTGAACTCTTTAAAATCTGCAAGGAACTGGCCAATCCCGCCGCAGTCTCTACCTCTCCTGTCCCTTCCCAGGCCCTCTGCACGGCACTGGCCTCTCACTTCATCTCTAAAACCCAGGACATCCTGTCCTCACTCTCCTCCTATTCCCTCCCTCTGCCTACTCCCTGCTCTACCTCTGGCCTTTCTGCAGCCTCCTCTCATCCCTCCTTCTCTGCCTTTTCCCTGTTCTCCGCAGATGAGGTTTCTAGACAAGTCCAATCTATGAAAGTCTCGTCAAAACAGGTTCACCTCTGTTCCTCCAAAACCATAAAGAACCACATTGACTCCCTGGCTCCTGCCCTGGCTGATTTCTGCAATCACTCCTTCGCCACTGGAGTCTTCCCATCCACCCTTAAGCACTCCCTTGTGCACCCCCTTCTTAAGAAACCCTCTGCCGACCCCTCCTGCCCAGCAAACTATCGCCCCATCTCCATCACTCCCTTCTGGGCAAGCTCCTGGAGAAACCAGCCATCTCTCAGCTTAATCTCCACACTGAATCTGTTGGCTGTCTTCATGGCCATCAGTCTGGCTTCAGAGCTGCCGGAAGCATTTAAACTGCTCTCCTGAACATCCGTGAAGACCTGCTCTCCAACCTTGACTCAAACACCCCTTGCGTCCTCATCCTGCTTGATCTCTCCTCTGCCTTTGATACTGTCAACCATGCCATCCTGCTCAACCGTCTCTGTGATAACCTGGGTATCACTGGTCAGGCTCTGGCATGGCTGACTTCTTTCCTCTCCAACCGACCCTCCCCGGTTCAACTTGGGTACTTCCTCTCAGCTATCTTTTTCTCTACCTCCGGTGTCCCCCAGGGGTGTAACCTCTCCCCCCCCGGCTGTTCAATCAATACCTGGCACTCCTGGCCCAACGCATAGCTGCTCTCTGCCCCAACTTTCAGTGCTATGCGGATGACACTCAGCTCATCTTCAGGCTACCCTCTGCCTCCTTCTATACTTCCATCATCTCTAACTGTCTGTCCGCTATCCAGGAGTGGTGTGCCACCAATGACCTCTGCCTTAATGCCAGAGACTGAGATTCTCCTCATCGGCACACCTGCTCCATCCTTTCCTGTATCTCTCTGGCCGGCCTCTCTTGGCCCCCTTCCTGCTCCCACCTGCAAGACTAAAAATCTCGGGGTCATCTTTGACTCTACACTCTCCATCTCTCCGCACATCTCTGACATCTCTAAGAAGTGACACTACCAGTTGCACCTCCTCAGAGGTATTCTTCCTTTCCTCTCCTTCCCCCAGAAGCTCACTGTCTCTAGAGCTCGGGTTCTCTCCATGCTGGACTTCTGCAACAGCCTCTTTCTAAATCTGCCTGCTTCTACTCTCGCCCACTGAAACTTATCCTGAACAGAACTGCGAGACTTGTCCTTGGCCTCAAGCCAAGGGATCGTATCTCTCCAGCACTGAAATCTCTGCACTGGCTCCCAGGGTCTGTGAGGATTAAGTTCAAAACCCTCTGCATCGTCCACAAGGCCTTCTGTGGCCCGGGGCCTCAATACCTTCAACTGTCCCTTCCTAAATACCTTCTTTCTCGAGCTCTTCGCTCATCTGCCACCAATTCCCTCAGGGTCAGTCGCTTCTCCAAGCAACGAGTTGGTGGTAGATCTTTCTCTTCGGCTGGGGACTCCCTCCGGAACAGCCTCCCTGCCTCCCTAAAACTTGAGTTGAACCATCTTTGGTTCCGTAAACAGCTCAAAACCTTTCTCTTCGCGTCTGCCTTTTCTCCTCCTCTCCCTTGCTGATTTTCTGGCTGACATGGAAACTGGACAGGTTACCGGGCCACCCTCTGACCTCGGGCCCAGATCCACTCCCCCACTATTTGCACTCCTGCACTGCCTTCCTGGCAACCCTCGCACTTGGTGACTGTTTTCTGTATCCCTACTTTTCCACTTCCTGCACTTACCACCGGATGTCTGCACTTACCCTATCACTTGCCACCTGATGGCCATACTTCTATTTATTATTTATTTATTGCTCTTATCCCTTGTATTGCACTGTCCTCATCCCTCTCCCCCCCCCCCACACTTCTCCTCCTTCCCCTTCCCATGCACTTGCGTGATCTGAATGTCACCTGGCCTAGTTGGATCGTTGTCTGTTTCCCCTTGTTCCCCCCTCCCTTGCCTCGCCGTGCCTTGAAACACTTGTGTATAGGCGCGTTATAAATGCCATATCATATCATATCATAACATCTGAATATTATGATTATTATAAATAGAACATTCTAAAAGGATACAAGATTATGGAGCAGGTTATTATTTGGTGAATAGAGACATGCAGACATGCAAACGTGAGAATAATTGATGCATGCCCATCGAACTATTGTTTGGTGTAACAACATAGAATAGATGTTTTGAAAGAGGAGTCAGTGGGGCATTGCTATGGAGCAATGCCAAACTATACAATGTATACCACTATTAATCAAGGGAATAATATGGGAGAGTATACTGTGATAGTGGTCATATAACACAATGGGAAAAGCACTTGTACCTAACATAGACAACTGAGGCATCACTATGGTGTTATGAAATAGTGGACAGTGAAAAGGGACAATGGAATGCTTATCACCAGGGAGCACATGGTCAAGGCAGAATGGGAATGGTTTATCATCATTAATGTAAATCTATCTATTGTCTGTGCCTCCCATCCCACCAATCCTCCCCATACCAACCCGAACCTTTGGTCTGGTTTTGTTATATTTTCTTAACGTATGTCTTGTTTGCCAACTGTTTGGGTTGAAGAATAATCACTTTGGTAATTAAGGAACTGTGATGTTTACTGCACATTATAAATGCTACTTGTTCATATGATGTAAAGCTCTGTCTTGATAAGGACCTAAGCGTCGAAACACGTGTTGACAAAAAGCCAATCAAAAACTCTAAATTATATATTTTTTAAATTAAAACCAATCATCTTAGTTATTGAAATTAAGCTAAACCACTGACTAATGAGGCTGGTGCCATCCAGCGATGACCTCTTCTGGATTGCTTTGAAACCAATAAGGTATGGAGATACCTTGGTCCACCTGTGACACGACAGCCCAAAGACTGTGAAATGACAGAACGGTGAGTGCAGAGCAATGGTGAGCGCAGAGTGACGTTAGGAACCCTTGTACCTAATTTTAGAAAACAGCAAAGGCAAGGTGTTTGAAGACACCAAAGACAATAAGCATGTTGAGAAATTATTATATTGGAATCTACTGATTTTATTGCAACTTTAGAATCACCAACTAGTGAAGAATCTTTGGTGGAACATTTTTCTAGTGTTTACACCGGGACTCAACCCCTTGAAGCATCCTTGAACATCCATGAGCTGACACAAGCGTTCATAGTCAGTCAATTTGAGAGCACATCACTTCAGGAGGTGATGGAAGCCTTACAGATTGCATTTAAAATGAAGCCGTTGGCTTGGACTTTATTCCAAGTGGCTTTTGTAACTAGAATGTTAAAACCTATGCTCCAGTATTTATGTTCTTTTATAACTCAGTTATAAATACAGGAATGTTTCCAGAGAAATTGAATACAGTAATAATTGTTCCTATATTTAAAAAAGGTGAGAAGTCGATACCAAGCAATTGCGACCCATTCCAGCACTGGATGCAATTGGGCAGGACCCTCTTGCCCGCAATACAATTATGGATGGATTTGCAGGATCTGGTTCAGGTCCATCTGAAATGGGGATGACTAACCAGGCTTCCAGGTTTCTTATGATCTCTAGGGAATATGAGCAGAAAGAAACTGTATTTTTTTATATCAATTTTCAATCTGAAGCAAACATTCGTTATGGTCAACCATCAATGTGTGTGGGCTGCTCTTATGAGAGGGCTATGGAAGGGGCAACGCTTACCTAATGATATCATTCCATGCTAACTACACTGCCAGCGTGTAGCGTAGAAGAAGGGCAACATGTCAAGATCACAAGCCATTGGAGCAGGTGTGAAGCAAGGCTGTGCCCATGTCCCCACACTTGCAATATTTTCATTAATGATGTCAACTGTAACATATTCTCATTAGGGGTGGATGCTCCGGTTTTGGGTGGCTGTTCCACCCTTGCTGATGATATTTTCTTGTTGACCCCAACTGAAAGAGTCCTAGAAGGCCCATTGAAAGGTTTTTACACTTCCTGTACATTAAAAGGACTCTGTATTAATTAATGCAAAGTAAACCAACATTTTTGCAATGATAAGAGGCAAAAGGAAAGAAGATTGATTTTTCGGTAAGTAGGTTGAGCCCCACTTTGATTACATGGTTAATAGGTGTGTTTACACCGTGTCCTATTAATCTGACAATATGAGAAGCAAAGCCATTCTGGCCCAAAATACTTCTGCCATATTCCATTTGAATGCCACATTTTGGGGACAGGCCGTCTCCCTGCTAAAACATTAGCCACCTCTTTTTCTGGCGCCTAGTTAAGGGATGTCAGTAACATTCCGAACCTGGAACTATCAGAAATGCAATGTTATCTATCACTCTGTATTGCCAATCTCAAGCTATACATTAAACCAGGCTTCAGGACTTTTAAGCACTTGGCTAAAATGCAACCCTTGTTATTCTGGGTAAATGATGGGGGTGACGAGTCCATATTCTTCTGCTCTCTACTAGCATTGTATGATACAAAGGAAGACATTCAAGGCTTAGGTATATGAAATCAATTCTCAATCATAATGACCTACTTGAGAGTCAGGCTAAACCTGAGACACTTACCAAGTAATATGCAGTTTTGGTCAACGAAGGACTTTTGGGAATGGCGTGAAAACCAATTGGCAGATAATCTACCTGGTTTAAGACCATCTACATGTTTGTCATGTAGCTTGACATGTCTACACTGGAACATACCAGGTCATTTTCTGACACGTATTACAATTTATCATGTTTTGTTTTTCTAAGGGACATGGGCTGTGACGCCTTTCCAGATTGAGAGCTATGAATGTTATTTTGGGTCTGGAAAAAAAGCAACAAAGGCTATAATGCATAGGGTTTAGGGTGTTATATCTCTGTTATCCTAAATCTGAAGACAACAACAACGGCACTAGAGTCAGGTGACGAATAGGTCTGCATCAAATTAGTCCAGTTGGTCATTGTGTTTGTGTGTTTTATGCTTGTGATTCTTTTGACAGTTTGCTTCTAGGACCTCGTTGTAAATATTTATTAGCCATCATAGACTAAGTAAGCACAAGTAAACCATACAATGGTTTCAAGGGCTGCACTTAGAAACCGGTAATGTTAGCTTGAGGTTTATTAATGCAGGTGAGGATATGGATCATGCGCTGGGTAGCGTTTATTGTAGTCCACACTCAACATTTACGAAGCCTTGCACTGAAATTAAAGGGCATATGTTTTTTGCATGTTTGTATAATTTGGGTATTCGAATTATCAATGGATGAACAATCTATGGTTTCCCTGAAAGCATTACATTACGAGACTGCTCAGTTCTCTAGTGCATAAGATGATTGTCTGATTCTAGCAGAACGATGGACTTGAGTAGCTGACAAGAAGGTCCCCACAGAGAAGACTACAATCAGGATACACTCATGCTGGAAGCCTCATGGGGGTTGAACTTTCTAAATCCTGTTAATCAGGTTTCTGCTGCTGATAGTATTTCAGTTGTGACCATAGGACGTAGGTTAGCAGTTGTCAAGATAAAACAAACAGCGAATTAATGTTTTTTGCCACGGTAGAAATTGAATACGCTTCCTTCAGAATACCTCACCTGAACAGAGACTGTTGCCTTTTAGTTCTGTGATGAGCAAAGCTCTCCCTGCCCTCCTTTGGAAC